>NW_024412423.1:17844244-17894552 GCF_014898765.1 Herpailurus yagouaroundi | reverse complement strand
TAAATAAACGTTGAAAAAAAAATTAAAAAAAAAAAAAAAAAAGACCTATGAGCTATCAACAAAATGACTGTCTCCTTGCATCAGGTGGTCCCAAACCTGTACATGCTCCTCAGCCAGATCCAAGGATCTGCCAGATGGTTTATCTGCCTAGACTAAAAAGGATGCCTTCTTCTGCCTCCACTTGCCCGGCCCCCCCCCCCACCAGAGCCAATCCTTGTTTGCCTTCAAATGGACCAAACCAGACACGAGGCATCAGATTAAAATGACTTGGATGTGACTCCCACAGGGGTTTAAAAACTTGCTTACCCTCTTTGGGAAGGCACTGGCTGGAGACCTTGCCGGCTTTCCAAGGGAAGTCACACGTTGCACCCTTCTCTAGTATGACCTCCTCCTTGACAGCGATACCGAGAGAACTGTACAGAGGGCACAAGGGCCTTCCTCCAACTCTTGTCAGACTTAGAATATCAGGTCTCATGGAAAAAGTCACAGATATGCCAACAGCAAGTCCAATACTTAGGCTTCCTCCTCACCCAAGGGAAAAGAGCACTAGGGCCAGAGAGAAAGAGGTCATCACCTCCCTACCCCAACGCCAAACTAAGAGGGGGCTATGATAATTCCTGGGGCTGTGGGATTCTGCCAAATCTGGATTCCCAGATTGTCAGCAATGGCAAGACCCCCCTACAATCTCTTGGTAGGGCCGGATCAAGAACCCCCTGTCTGGACAGAAGAGGCAAAGTTTGCCTTCCTAGCAATAAAGGATATCCTAGGGCAGGCATCAGCCCTTGGCCTGCCAGGTATAGAACATCTTTGGGCACAAGAAGGAAAAGGTTGCCCTTGGGGTTCTCACACAGACTGTTGGCCCCTGGCAGTGGCTAGTGGCCTACCTGTCCAAAAAGCTGGACCCAGTTGCAGCAGGATGGCTGCACATCTTAGGGCATTGGCGGCAATGATTCTACTCATTAAAGAGGCAGATAAGCTTGCCCTGGGACAAGAACTGCATGTTAAAGTCCCCCATGCCGTTGTACAGTGGGCACTAGAAAAGCGGGTTATGCAGTGATGACCACAGATGAGACCCTAGAAGCCGACACCCACCCCACAGGATGGTCAGCATAATGGACTGAATTCCATGCCCTAGGCCAGGCCCTCACCATCAGTGAGGGCAAATGAATCAATATCTATACTGACTCCTGGTATGCCTTCTCTACTGTACACATACATGGGGCAATCTAAAAAGAGAGAGGCCTCCTCACCATGGTATGGAAGACCATCAAAAACAAGGAGGAAACACTAAAGCTCCCCAAAGTCGTCTGGCTCCCAAAAGAAGTTGCAGTTCTACACTACAAAGGACACCAGAAGGGAGACGACCCTACAGCATGAGGGAATAGTTTAGCAGACAAAGCAGCCAAGATAGCAGCTAATAAAGAGGTAGACATAGCTCCCTCCCTTACTATGGCCCTGACGCCCCCGGCAGAAACCCCTCCACTCAGATACACTGAAAAAGAAAATAAATAGGCTGAGGTCGAAGGGGCTACCCAGACCAAGAAAGGATGGTGGAAACTGCCAGAGGGAAGCATCTTCATCCCAGCAACAATGGGAGGGCATCCAGACAGCGAATAAAAAACTGCATCAGAGGCCCTCCTCAAAAAACAATATTACATCAGTCTAATTATGTGTGACTTGTGCCAAGAATAATGGCGGATTCATGCTGTGACTCCCACCAGCAGTCCAAAGAATAGGAACTACCCTGTTTGGCCCCCTAGTGATAGTCTGTACATACTCTGTATAGGTCGAAGCCTTCCCAACCAGGATGGAATGGAGCCGGGAAGTAGCTAAAGTCCTCCTGAAAGAAAGTGTTCCCCGCTTCAGCTTACCAGCCATAATCCACAGTGATAATGCGCCTGCGTTCATGGCGGACATTATACAAACTTTAACCAACTCCCTTAACATCACTTGGACCAGCCTCCAAGTTCAGGGAAAGTAGAGCAGATGAATCACACCCTCAAGGGAACCTCAGCCAAGTTCTGTCAGGAAACAGACCTCCCGTGGCTGGACCTGTTGCCCCTGGCCCTCCTGAGTGTCTGTTGCACACCAGGAACTCAAGGTTTCTCTCTCCCCTTTTGAGCTAATATTTGGCATGCCCCCTCCATGTCTAGGGAGCCTACCAGTGAACCTACACAAAATAGGGGATAAGGGAATAAGAGAACAACTTGAAGCTTTAGGAGCTACCCTAAATAAGTTACAACGATATACTATAGAGAAGGCCCCAATCTCTTTAGGATCCCCCCTAAAGTCCCCTTCTCATCAGGGGACTCAGTCTGGGACAAAGACCGGGGGAAAAAAAGACCCTTTCAAACCACAGCAGACTGGGCCTCATATGGGTATTCCCACCACCCTACTACCCTCAAGGTCACAAGTATCACTCCATGGGTCCACTACTCTAGACTCAAGAGGGCCAATCCTGAGGAGCCCCAGACCTGGAAGACTGACCCAAGTCTGACGAACCTGCTCAAAGTGACCTTCTGGAGAGTCCTAGATTCTTAGGATCTTGAGCCCTGCTCTAGCCACACCCTGGAAGCTGTCTGGTCTAAGCATGACAGAAGCTTGAGGAATCCCTGGTCCAGTAAAATAAATAGACTGTCCTTACTCCTTGCTATCGGATTGGCAGAGGTTTCCCCAGAAAGCTGGGGAAACAGCAAGAGGTTCCTGTTCACACTCACCTTCCTCTTATGCGTAGGATGTTTTGTTGGTATTGGCTGCCTCTATTCTGGGCCCCAGTTGTAAACCTTCAGCCCTAAGGCCCAGGCTAAATGAGCGATGTTGCTACCTGTCCTCCGAGGGGCAGGAATAGCCATGGGGAACAGGGACTGGCATAGGAGGCATAGACTCTTCTGTGGGACTAATGAGTGGCCAACTCCCTAGTGTCCTTCCAGAGCCAAGTTAAGTTTCTTGGCAGGAGTTGCTCTCCAGAACAGACAGGCACTTGACCTCCTCACTGCCGAGAAAGGGGACACCTGCAACCTCCTCGGAGAAGAATGCTGTTACTTTGAAAACCAGTCCAGAATAGTCACAACCTAAGTCAGGGAACTAAGGGAAAGGACCAGCCCATAATAAATAAGATGATGTCCTCCAGGACAGCCTAGATCTGTTTAAAGGGGCATCAAAGTGGGGAATGATAGGGAAAAATTATAAGATAGCCAACAGTACTGATAGGTGAATTCCAGTCCCTGGTCGAAGACTCCCCTTCCAAGTTCTTCCTACCCTGCTTGCCACGGGCCAAATTCCTACTAATGCAGAAGTAACAGACTATCAACTGTTCCCTCTGCTTAAGCTTGGGACTCAGAACTCTGGAGAGTGATCTCTGAACCTGTGGGTGTGAAATAAACCTCCTGCCTTCCGAGATCTCTTGAGTGCTGCTTGATTCTTCCGCCAGGTTCCATAACAAATAAACAAAAATTTAGATCTATGGAGTCTACAGAAAGTTGAATAGTGGTCCCAAAGGTATCAGGTCCTAACCCCTGGAATGTTACTTTATTTGGAAAAAAGGTTTTCACAGATGTGATTAAGTTTAAGTTAAGGATCTCTAGAAGAGCAGATTACCCTGTTTTATCTGGATGGGCCCTAAATGCCATCACATGGGTCCATCAAAACAGAGGGAGATTTAACACTGTGGAGAAGGCTATGTTAAGACAGAGGCAGAGATTAGAGTGCAGCTATAAGCCAAGTCACCAGAAACTGGAAGAGGTGAGAAATGGATTTTTCCCTAGAGCCTACAGAGGGAGTGTGGCCCTCATGACAATTTGATTTTAGCCCAATGAAAATGATTTCAGACTTCTGACCTTCAGAAGTACGCAACGATAAATTCTGTTGTTTTATGCCACCAAGTTTGTGGAAATTTGTCACAGCAGCCACAGAAAATGGAGTCCCAGGAGAAGAATATGAGAACAGTGTTCAATATAAAAAACCAGAGATAATGAGATTGACTTGGGATATGGATCTTGAGGAAATGATGATCAATCACCACAGATAAATGAAGCAAAAGGACTTCATTTAACATTGAAAAGGACTTCATTCAAATAACACAGATTTATTTTCATATTATATTGTTCACGGATTTTTTTTTTCCCACAGGTGAGCTGCCTGCTCTAATGGAAGGGTCCGTTAGGAAACTACAGAAATTTTGGAAGTACTTAAAAACTGGGGCACCTGGGTGGCTCAGTTGGTTAAGCAGCCGACGCTTGGTTTCAGCTGGGGTCATGATCTCAGGTTAATGGGTTCAAGCCCCACATTGGGCTCTGCACTGACAGCATGGAGCCTGCTTGGGATGCTCTGTCTCCCTTTCTCTCTGCCCCTCCCCCATTCATGCTCGCTGTCTCTCTGAAAATAAATAAATAAACTTTACAAACAAACAAACTGAATTTTGAAACAGAACATCAGAGCATAGGAGAAAGCAGTAGAAAAAGATCTACTGATTCAATACAAAAATGGTGAACGAAGAATTAGGATGCACAGATCTCCTGGTGTTTTACAAGGACTGGATCCATGAGCCTCTATTTCAGGGAGTATATTAACAGATGGGTTAGTCTTGTGAGCAACCGGGGCTCAATTCCATGAGGCAGAAAGTTTTAAGAAATGTTAATCATTTTCACTAATATTCCACTTTGGGGTTCTGGTCTTTCATGAACTGGCAGAAGTCTGCCTTGTTTAAAGGGAAGTCCCACATCCACAGTCTTCCTATATAGTGAATGTTTGCTTCTCAGTTGACCTATCTCAGTGTCTATTGCAGAGCTAATTGTAATGTGTCATTTTTTCATGATCTAATCATGCTGAAATGGATTCTCACAGTTATGATGTCTGGGTGTGTGTATGTTCAAAACCTGATTTGCCTACTCTGTTATAAGGGCAACACATTAGATGGCTTGTATGCACATTTATTTAGGTTTTGTGTGTTTCTGATATTTTGATGAACTTATTAATTAAAACAACAATGTATGCACATTTAGATATTATGATTATGAGAAAGGCATCATTAGCTCAGATACTTAAATTGTACCCTCACCTCTTGAACAATTCTGTACAAAGATTTTTATCTGCAGGGGTGTGTGTTTGCTCATCCTCAGTTTTATTTATCTTTCATTCTTTTGGCACAACTATTTCACAGATTATGGTTTAGAAGTGTGGCTATCTCCTATTTTCATAGGCAATGGAGTTTTCTTCTTTGTTTTTTCTTTTGCGTTCAGTATTTCTCCAGCAAAAGCATGAGGAATTTACTTTTCCATCTTCAACAACAATCTAAATGTGATCATGTGCCCAGTAGCTAATGGTTCTTGCAGTGGAGACTAATATATGTGTATCTTATTTCCATGATATCATAAAAGGGTGCTCCTAAGTCCATGGGCCTGAGAATTAAAGGGTTTTAAATATTGATTTCCTGGATGCTAATGAAGAAGATGTCATCTGATTTACGTGAGAGATAATAGCATTACTGCCAAAGAGTCAAAAGAACCATATTCTCTGGCTTCTTATTCATAAATTGTCCTTTTTTTATTATAAACTGGAATGAAGATATTCTGGGATCATATGAAAGTTAGCACAAGCTTCAATTTTGAAATTCCAATATAATATATATGTAGCACTGACATTTGGGAGGAATGATGTTAAGTCATGAAAACTATGTTTTATCTATTTTGGCTCATAGGGCTGGTTCCAATTTATTATCAGGTAATTCATAGCTCTTACTTCTACCTTTATGGCTTGCTTTGAAATCTCCATTTCTTTGACCATAATAAATGAATGTCTTTAAAAGCAATATATTAAAGGGTAAATCTCAGAAAGAAAAACCTCCACAATTAAGTCCCCCCACCCTCCACCATATACGCACCATTACGTTCATTTCTCACACTGGTACAATCAAACAACGTACTGTTTATATTGCCTCCTATGCCTATTCTTACTGTTTGCATGTTAAATAAGATGTTGTTTCAATAATTAAATAACCTTTTTCGATAGTTATATAGAGGCGATGTGTATAAGATTTTCTAACTAGACACTAGACAGAGTCCCACAGAAATAAGTTCACACAGAAGAGAACAAAAAAAATAAAAATCCTATATTTTACAAAGAAATATCCCTTTTCAATATATGAGAAATATAAAGCTGATAAGGGTAAGGACTTTTCCTTTATGTCCTCGATATACAGAACGTCAGTGAGATCACTGTAGCATTTCAGACACTCATGAAATATTTTTTGAATGAAAGAATGCATGACAAACAGAACAATACCTCATATCTACATAGTATTTTAGGTTTATAATCTGTATTTAATAAGTCATATTAATTTACATATTTGAACCACAGAACAACTTTGTTTTAGCGATTGCTAGCCCTAGGTCACAAATGAGAAAATCCCATTTAAGTGGCAGCCCTAACTAGGCATGAACATGTATATTCCAGCACTTGGTGCAAAGCTGGACCACAGGGATGTGGTTTCTTAAAGGTGCTCACTAGATGAAAGCTAGGGGGTCATAAAAAATAATGACAAGTATGTTCATCTATTGTTATGACAGTCAAACAAAAGAAGAGAAATATGTCACATTATTAAATGTAACATCAATAATTGCTATTTTAAGATCACAAATAATAGCTACTACTCCTAGGAAGTTGCGCTCTTTCTAGAGAATATAGGCTTTTGTCTGACAGAATACCTGAATAAGCAAATATAAGATCATGCATTGAAAAGAGACAGCAAAACAAAGTGGTATTTTCTCCATTATGAATTCATAAGGACAAAGAATAAAAGGGAGACATTTTCAAAGTAAAGTAAGAACAAAAAGGAGAGATTTACCAATAGGGTAAACAGGGACTGTTCTACATGACTAAAGAAACCTATTAGTAAGATGTTCCTAGGGGTAGGCTTAACTAAAAGAGTTTCTTAAGTGCAGCAACACAGCCCCCTTTGCATTGTACCACATCTTTATTAAAACCTACTACACACAAATGGTTAGTGTGCTTTCTGTTCTGTGAAGTCCTGGAAAGACTATGCTCTGTGACCTGTGCAGCAAGAGAAGAACATAGCTAAATGATGTGAAATATGAATAATAAATCAAAAGCAAGAAAAATTTTTACTATAAAAGATCTTCTTATAATCCTTCTGAAATTCACATTCACACTTCACAAGATAAGGGAAGCACATTTTATTTCCCACAAAATGCAGAATAGAGGATTTATACCATGAAAACATATGAAAATATAAAACTGGTAAAGGTAAATATATAGTCAAATTCAGAATACTCTAATACTATACTACAATGTGATAGTGTGTTAATCATTAACCATTAAAAGGTTAAAGGAGAAACGTATTTACAAACAACTATAGCTACAACACTTTGTGAAAGGATACACAATATAAAATAACACTTTGTTAAAGGATACACAATATAAAAGATCTAAGATAAGAGAAATAAAAGGTTGAAGTTTTTTATGTGATCAAAGGTAAATTGCCATCAACTCAAAAGAGACTGCTACATCTATAAGATGTTTGATGTGTAACCAGAAAGCAAAAACCTATAGTAGATACACAAAAGACAGAGGAGGGAATCAAAGCATACCATCAATTCACAAAGGGAAATAGTAAGAAAGGAACAAAGGAATTAAAAACTATCCAGGAAACAATTAACAAAATGCTATTAGTAAATCCTTACCTATGAATAATTACTCTAAATGTAAATGAAAAAAATTCTCCAATCAAAAGATAAAGAATGATTGAATGGATCAGAGAAAAAGACCAATTATATGTCACCTAGAAGAGACTTATTCAGCTTTAAGGACACACAGAGACTCAAAGTGAAGGGATGGAAAAAGATGTTACATGCAAATGGAAACCAAAAGAAAACATAGTTGTCTGTACCCATAACAGACAAGATTGATTTCATATTAAAAAACTATAACAAGAAATGTAGCACATTAATATACAATGATAAAGGAGTTGATCAATTCATCAAAAGGATGTAACAATTGTAAATATTTATGTATCAAACAATGAAGCACCTAAATGTACTAAGTAAATACTAACATATCTAAAGGAAATAAATGAACAAAGAACACTAATAGTAGAGGATTTCAATACTCTACTTTTAACAGTGGGTGGATTATTCAGACAGAAAATCAGTAAGGAAACAATGGACACAACCATTCTAACAGCAGCAGAATACACATTCTTCTCAAACACACACGGAACTTCTCAAAGACAGATGATATTAGTCATAAAACAAGTCTTAGCAAATAATGTAAGACAAATCATACCAAGTATCTGTTTGGATCAAAATGGTATGAAATTAGAAATTGATAAAAGAAGGAAAACTGGAAAAATTCACAAATATGTGGACACTAAACAACACACTCCTGAACAACCAATGCGTCAAAAAAATTGTTTTAAAGAAATAAAAAAATATATTGAAGTAAATAAAAATTGAAACACAACATACCAAAATGTATGGGCTGCAACAAAAGCAATTCTAAGAAGGAAGTTTATAATGATACACCTACATTAAGAAAAAAGCAAGGGATGCTCAGTTGGTAGAGCATGTGACTCTTGATCTCAAGGTGATGAGTTCAAGCCTGACATTGGGTGTGGAGCCTACATGACAAAGAAAAAAAAATGGAAGTGAAAAAACCAAGATCTCAAATAATCTGACTTTTTATCCCAAGGAGCTAGAAAAACAAGAGCAAACCAAGACCAAAGTTGTGAGAAGGAAAGAAATAACCAAGGCAAGAATAGAAATAAGTGAATAGAATAATAGAATAGAAATAGACACCAGAAAAATAAAAAAGATCAACAGAATTAAGAAGTGATTTTTCGGAAAAGATACAAAAAACTGACAAATCTTTAACTAGACCAGAAAAAGAAAAGAGAGATTCAAGTAAATAAAATTAAAAAATTAAAGGAAACATTACAACTGGTTAACACAGAAATACAAACATCATAAGAGACAACTATGAAAAATTAAATGTCAACAAACTAGATACACTGGAAGAAACAGATAAATTCCTAGAAAGATAAAAGCTACTAAGCCTGATTCATGAAGAAACAGAAAATCTGAACACACCAATAATGAGTAAAATATTGAACCAGTAATCAAAACCTTCCAACAAAGTAAAGCCCAGGAGCAGATGATTTGCCTGGTGAATTCTACCAAACACTGTATTAAAGATACTACCCAGTATGGTAAGGGCAAGAAAAAGAAATAAAATACATCTAGATTGTAAAAAAATTAAAACTGCCTTTATTCATTTATAACACTGTCTATTTAGGGAACTATATTAAAAGAGATATGCATGACACTGTACCTCTAAAATATTACTTAGGGAAATAAAAGAAAACTAAATAAATAAAAATTTGCTGTGTTCGTAAATCAGATTCAATATTCTGTCAATTCCCCCAAAACTGATAGATCCAATCCAACTGTGATAAAAAAAATTCATAAATTTTTTGTAGAACTAAATAAGCTGATTTTATAATTTAAGTGGAAATACAAAGAAAATACAACATCAAAGACGACTTCATAGGAGAGTCTTTAAAACTTCCATAAAGATGGCATTATCTGATTTCAATGTTTATTGTAACACTGCAGTTATAAAGACAGTGCTGCTCTGTCATAAATAAAGAGATTAAATAAACAGAAAAGAGACACTAGAAATTAATATACACATGCTTGAACAACTGGTTTCTGACAAAGGTGAAAAGACAATTTAGTGAAGACAGTACAGTCTTTTCAACAAATAGTGCTGGAACATTTAGATATCCATATGCACTGACATGAACATCAACCTGTACCTTGCAATTTACAAGAATTGACTCAAAATGTAAAATTGACCTAAATGTAAAACCTCTATAAATTTCTAGAAGACAATATTAAGAAAAATATTTGTGACTTTGGATCAAAGATTTCTTACAGATAAAACTAAATGCAAGGTCCTTAAAAGAAATACTTAATTGGCTTTCATAAAATTTAACAATTTGCTCTACAAAACATCCTTTTAGAAGAACAAGCACACGCATTCATGCTCATGCACCCCAACCACACACACAAACTGGGAGAATATTTACAAATCATATATCCGATTAAGTAGTTGTATCTAGAATGCATAAAGAATTCTCAAAATTCATTATTAAGAAGTTACAAATCACATATCTGATGAAGTGCTTGTACCTAGAATACATAAAGAACCCTCAAAATTCATTATTAATACAATAAGCAATACAATAAAAAGAATGGGCAAAAGACTATATAGACATTTGGCCAAAGAAGATAAATATTTGATAAATAAGCACTTAAAAAGATGTTCAACATCATTATTACAAGGAAAATACTAATTAAAACTGCAACGGATACCATTACTATTTGCAAGGCTAAAATTAAAAAGACAGCTCATACAGGTGTTAGCTTAGCAAGAATGTGTTGGAACTGGAACTCCTATTCACTGCTGATGGGAATGTGAAGAGGTAAACGCACTGTGAAAAATAGTTTGGTGGTTTCTAAAAACTCGAACATACACCTACTGTATGATTTAGCCATTCTATACCTAAGTATTCACCCAAAGAAAAATGAAAGTATGTCTGTACAAAGACTTGTACTTGAGGAAGCTACTCATGCATGCAGCAAGAGGGATAAATCTCCAAAACATTATGTTGAGAGAAGGAAACCAGACACAAAATAGCACACACTGTTAATACTGTAGGATTCTTAATTTTTTTAATTTTTAAAAAATGTTTATTTTTGGGAGACAGAGAGACAGAGTGTGACCAGGGGAGGAGGGGCAGAGAGAGAGGGAGAGACAGAATCCAAAGCAGGCTCCAGGCTCCGAGCTGTCAGCACAAAGCCCGACACAGGGCTTGAACTCATGATCAGAGAGATCATGACCTAAGCTGAAGTCAGATGCTTAACCGACTGAGCCACCGAGGCACCCTAACACTGTAGGATTGTATTTGTATGAAGTTCAAAAACAGGCAAAACTCATCAATGATGATATAAACCAAAGCAATTGGTTCTACGGGGTTGTGCACTGTCAGGACAAGGGGACAAGGGAACTTCTCATGTGATGGAAATGTTCTGTATCTTTACTGGGATGGTAATTATATTACCATATAGTTGTTAAACTTAACAAATCAAACATTTAAAAACTTGCGTATCTTTGTTTCAGATTCTGTGTCTCCCTCTCTCTCTTCTCCTCCGCTGCTCATGCTCTCTTTCTCAAAAATAAACAAACATTTTAAAAAATTTAAAAAATACAAATAATAATAATTTGTGTATTTCATGATATATATGTATACATTTTAACTCGATTTTCAAAATATAATGTGCATTAAAAAAAATCTAACCTTTCATCATGACTTGCAAGGTCCTTACCTGATGCTGTCCTGGACCATCCCTCTGACCATCTCCTACCACTCTCTTTCTTGGCCAAATTACACTGCTTGAGCTGGTATGTTTCTTTTGGAATTTGAAATTAACCACAAGATACTAAAAATTAGAATTCTGTTTAGAAGATAGTTTTAGGACCTTCAATGTCTAACACAAGTCCTTCCTGTTTGGTTCTCTGGAGGAAAGCACTGAGTCAAAGTCAAGAGAAGCCAATGGCTTCCTTGACTGTCATGTTTGTCATTTTTCTGGGGAACCTAAGAATGGAGCTTCTAGGCCACCTATAGAACTTCCCTAACATCTAACAATACAATACGGATCTGGCTTATTGCCAAAGTGAAGGAAAAGAAATTTCCGGCACTATCATTCAGGGTGCTGGAAATATGTTTTCTTCCTCAAAGATTAATCAGAATCGTTTGGAAACCACTTGGAATAATTTTGAAGTCAACAGAGGATTTTGGAAAGGCCTACCTCTTTGCGGTTCATTAGAAAAATTGGCCTATCCTTGTTATTCAGAAAGGAAGAACTATACCAAATGTCTATTCTATAATCAACATTTACTGCTTCGTAAAGAAAAATCAAAGATGTTTAAATGATCTTTTCTAGGACATAAAGACCACTGCTAAGATGAAAAACTTTTAGGGCCTAATAAACTACCTAACAGAACATTTTAGTCTTTATGACTTCATAAATGTAATAAATTTCTTGGTTTAGAGATTACAATACATTCTCTGATTTTAAATATTACAATAAATTCTCGTAATTGGGTACCATCGAGTAACGATAAGTTCTAGTGAGGCAACCATTCTTGATAATAGTAATAATAATAATATAGATGGCACTAATAACTTAAATTTATGGAGTGTTTAATACGTTCTGGGCACTCTATTAAGTACTTCACATACATGTACTCATTTAACCATCACCACACTCAATGAGGTGGTGGCTGTCATTATCTACCTCTTTACTAAATAATTAAAAAGGACTAAATTTTACAAATTTATATAATGAATAAAAAAAGTAGGACTTGAGTTAGAGGTCTTCCTAACTCTAAAGCTTTTATTCTTTTTTTTTTTTTTTTAATTTTTTTTTCAACGTTTATTTATTTTTGGGACAGAGAGAGACAGAGCGTGAACAGGGGAGGGGCAGAGAGAGAGAGGGAGACACAGAATCGGAAACAGGCTCCAGGCTCTGAGCCATCAGCCCAGAGCCCGACGCGGGGCTTGAACCCACGGACCGCGAGATCGTGACCTAGCTGAAGTCGGACACTCAACCGACTGCGCCACCCAGGCGCCCCTCTAAAGCTTTTATTCTTAATCTTCATGTAAATTTGTTCCTCATTCATTCTCCCGTTTATTCACTTTCTCAGCAAACTGTCTTGAATGCTTAGTATATGCTGGAGGTACAGTGCTTGAGGGTGGATACAAAGACAAAATCTTATTAAGAAACTCACAATAAGGAAGGAGTCAAATATAATACAATAAATAAGTCATGGGGATGAAAAGTACATCATAGGGAATACAGTCAATAATATTGTAGTAAACTTGTATGGTGACAAATGGTAGCTACACTCATCTTGGTGAGCATTCTAGAATGTATGGGATTGTCTAATCACTATGTTGTACACCTAGAAACTATATGATACTCTATGTCAACTACACTTCAATAAAAATCTAAAATAAAATAAAAATAATTACAGAAACCCTTTCTTATTATGAGTAAGATTATAATTAATTTCCACCTAATTAAATGTTGTTTGGTAAAGAAAATGTTTAAGGGAAAAAGTGTTAATTCACACAAAAATTATGATACAACGTGAGTGTACATGTTAATAATGTAATGAGATGAAAATTAAGAGTAAAAAAATTATTCTCAATGTATCTTACTCAAGTGTCAGGTCAGATCATGAGATACCACTGCTCAGTAAGTATACTGTTTATTTCAGGGGCTGGTTCTCCAGCTGAGTTCCAAAAGAGACACTGGCTTTGAGTTAAGATACCACATCATCTTATATACTAGAATTTTTATACACTAGAATCACACCCAGTTAGGCTGGATTCTCACATTACATGGTTTTAAGGAACTGATATGCATGAGAGATCACCATTTTTTTTTTTTTTATCTCTAATGCCTTATTCAGTGTCAGTGGATTAAAGGACAAGTAATTTAAGGAATTTCTATACTGAAAAATAGCTTTATTACCATATATCCCATCTTCCTACCTACCTCAGTCTAAACAAATACCATTCTGAATTCCATATTTATCATTAATTTTACACTCTTATATTATCTATCCATGCTCCAGTACTATACTACCTACAATATTATGGTTCAAAATATGTAATTTGGCAAACCCCCATCCTGGACTTATTCAAAAGAGCTCTGGCTATTTTTTGGCTCTTTATTCTTTCGTATACATTTAATAATAATCTGAACAAGTTCCATTAAAAATGATTCAACAGAAATTTCTATTGGAATTACATTAAACCTGTAGGTTATAATATTAAGTTTTCCTAACTACATATATAGTGTATTTCTACAGTTTTTTTTATTATTTTAGTAGTTTTTAAAGTTTTATAATATAGCTATAGAGACTTTATTTATCTTATAATAGGCTTATCTTACATTCTTCTGTGGTATTTCCACTACTGTAAACAGTATCTTTTTATTTTTGTTTTCTAGGTGTTTGTTTTTGATGTATATAAATGTTAACTCCATTCTGTAATTTTGCTAGAGTTAAGGATTCCTTTGCATTTTCTATGTGAATGATAAACATTATCTCCAAATAATTTTTTTGCTCTCTTATCCTATACTTCTAATAGCTTTTTTCATTTCTTCTTATACTACCTAGGGCCTCCAATAGAACGTAGAATAGTTGTAGTAATAGTGAACAAACATACTTGACTTGTCTTACAGGATACTGCTCCTATTGTTACCCTATTTAAGAAAATGTTTGCTCTAGATTTTCATGAATTTTTTTTCGTTAGGCTTTAGAAATCCCCACGTATCTAACATACTAAGTGTTTTAATTTTTTTGTTTTGTATTGTAATAGCGTATTAAATCACCTACTGAAAGCAAATGCCTTTCTGCATCTATCATGCTCTGAGGCTTTGGTAATGTTACTGATTAAAACCCATTTGGCTCCCTGAGACTAGTTCTCAGGGTTTTTGACTCTGCCTTCTGTAAATTTGGTTCCAGCCTTTGAGTTACTTATCTTCTAGGAGAAATGGTCCATATTTTCATGTGAGTAGTTCTCTCAATTTTCTCCCCATGGAAGGATGGGGGCCAAGAGACCTCTTTTCATTTGAACAGTCTCTCTCCTTTTCAGCCCAAGATAGCACAAATCCTTTAAAAATTTGTGGGCTTACTGCATAGTAGATACAATCCACTACATTAGACACAAGCCACTCCTATACATATCTTTGATCCAGGCTCATTTCTACTGAAAAGTCAAGGAGCTATGAGACAATGCCCTTTTACTTCTTTGAAGCTCTTTTGTCTAGCTGAGAAGCTATAGAGGCCACCACAAATTTCTCAAAGACAGACTCAGAGTTGCATCCATGACTTAATCTGATCTCAACTAGATTTTTAAATAAAATCACTTTAAAACTCTTGCTTGAAGGACTTAAGCCAATTTTAGTGGTTAAATAAAGAAAAAGGGGAAAAAAAAGCTGATTCTCATGAAAAAAAATATAAATATTTGAATAGGAGGCAAATGAAAAAAGGAAAATTATAGGTTTTTAAATGGCAGTAAAGATGACACATCACTCACGGGTTGGTTAATTCTGCCTCTTAATTTTCAAATGTAAGAACATTTGGGTGGGAAGACAATCTGATTTTTTTTTTACCTCATGAATTATAAATTGTTTCTAAGGGGCCGAGTCACTGTCTGTGTTCTTCCTTTCTTCTATCAGCTTCTGAGAGGATCAGTTACAGAGGCTCTACATTCAGATCAGCTCTTTATGCAAAGAGTCTGTACTATACCAATTATTTTCTCCTGACAAAATGCCTCTGGACCAATTAAAGAAGGGAACAGGATCTCATGTAAAACTGTGATCATTAACTGCTGAAAAGGATTAATTAAAGTGGGTTTTTTTACTTGCACTATTTAAGTCTCATAATAATCACTGATACATTTTAAAAACTCGATGGCTTTTAAAACCAAAAGAAAAATCAATATTCATTTAAATTCATGGAAAGAAAGACTGTTTCTGGACAAATTAAATGTTTAAGAAAGAGACTCACAAATCTATTTAAATGGAAAGATCAGCCATAGAAACTTAAAGTAAATCAAATGCTAACCGGCCATGGCTATTTCATTATCTCCAAGTGAAAGGCCATCTCTGGAAATTGTGTGCTTATGATTAATATAATTTACATGGCCTTTTACTAACCTGCCAAATGTCTGCAGAAAAATGAACAACTACCCAAATCTTCCTTTCACAGGTAATAAGAGACAAAGGTTATGAAAGTTTTGTCAGAAGGAATTCGTTTATTTAACATATTTGTAGGGCACCTACCAGGTGCCAGGCTAGGCCCTGAAAATAACTAAACTCTGTGTCAATGGAAGGCTTTTGTATGGGAGAAGAAAGACAGTGAAGATGACTGCAATTCAAAGAGTATACTTTCATTGTAATTTAGAATAAAGAAACTAATTTCAGAAGTGTACCAATTTTATGCAATTCATAATGTAAAACTTTCTTTTTTTAAATAGTTTAAACCAAATGAGGTATTAAAAATTGTTCTAAATGTAGATTAATGGTGAATTTTATACCTATGAAGAATAACTTTTTTACTATTTATTAGGAATTCAAATTTGTTATATTTAATGCTCTATCATTGCTCATGTCATAAGAGGTTTATAGATGTATTTATTTATAATGAAGCCCAAAGACACTACTTAAACTAAGAGACAGTTAGTTGATGTGGATGGTAGTTTTAGTATGGCATTAATTAACATTTCTGTCTTGGAATTCCTCTATGCCAGATGTCAACAAACTTGCTATAAGGGGTCAAGTACTAAAAATTTTAGGTGAGGGCCATTCTCTGTAGCAACTACTCAATTCTGTAGTTGTAATCAGAAAGTGGTCATAGACAATGCATAAACAAGTGAGTATAGGGGCGCCTGGATGGCTCAGTCGGTTAAGCGTTGGACTTCAGCTCAGGTCTGATCTCACTGTTTGTGAGTTTGAGCCCTGCATTAGGCTCTGTGCTAATAGCTCAGAACCTGGAGCCTGCTTCAGGTTCTGTGTCTCCCTCTCTCTGTGACCCTCTCCTGCTCACACTCTGTCTCTCTCTCTCTCTCAAAAATAAATAAACGTTAAAAAAAATTGTAACTGTGATCTCATAAAACTTTATTTCAAAAACATAAGGTGGGCTGGCCTTGGCCTGTAGGACATAATTTGCCAATCTGTGATATATATGAGAGATACATTTTCTTTATTATCAATTACAAAAGCTCTCCTTTTTTGCATTTATTTTATGTATTAACTCCTTATTCTATTTAGTCCTTTTTTATTCTTTTTCAAAAAGTAATTGTAAACCTCAAATACAATTGATATTTTCATAAAACATTTTTCATCATACCTTAATAATTATATACTTTAACTCTTAATTTCTTGTGAATTAATGACAGCTTTTATTACTACATGATACCATACCCGCACAAGTTTATACATTTTGTTTCTAGTAGCTTCCATTGAAAACCTTAACTCTTATTCAAGACAGTATCATGTAACTTTGGAATATCAGACCAGGAAAAGATAGGTAAAAGGATTTTTCCCGGGCTTAGCCAGCAATAGAAACTCCTGAAATTATCCTAACGTGCAGGATGTAGCTCTTAATACTATACCATAATAATTTGGAAGCTGACCTTATTTATTAATGCGCATCACTTTCAGTTACATTCATAGTTCTTTTCATTTCTTGGTAAGATCTCTATATCACTGAAGTAATTTCGGCAAACATTATTTCACTTCTCTTGATAAACATAAAAGGTAAGTGCTTTTTTAGTATTATTCTCTGTAGTTGACCATATAATTTGAATCCTTCATAATTACAGTGATATAAGAATACAGCATGGATCAGAACAACATTTAGACTCTTTTATATAAAGGGAATATTAGATGCATTTCTTGATACTTTACATAGTAAAACCTAGAACTTGATTGCCATAACTTATATTCCCCTTCATAATCATATCATTTTCCTTAATAATTATAGCATTTTCTTTTGACAAAATGTTTTCAAGTCATTTTGGGGTTAAAAAAAACAGAGTGCCACAAAAAAAAATTCCTAAATCCTAAGGCATCGTATGTTTGTTTTTTCACATTGTTTGGTGTGACTAGAAAATCAAGACTATATATGGTCAACAATGTCACATTTTTGTAGTAGAACAGTTCTGATAAAAAAAATATTTCAGTATTCATATCAAGGAATCCTTCCTAATTTTTACATTAAAAATTTTTTTAAATTAAAACAACAAATTAATACAATTATCCCAAAAGAGGTATTTTTTAAAAGCTCTCAAATTTATGCTTTTTCCTATATGTCTTCTGATGTTTAATTGATTTTCTAAATTGTATTTTCCTCCCAGGAAACAACATCTACAAAGATCTTATTTTTAATGTTTATTTATTCTTAGAGAGAGAGCGAGAGCGAGAGCGAGAGAGAGAGAGAGAGAGAGAGAGCACATGAGAATCAGAGGGGCAGAGAGAGAAGGAGACACAGAATCTGAAGCAGGCTCCGGCTCTGAGCTGTGAGCACAGAGCCTTATGCGGGGCTCGACCCACAAACTGCGAGATCATGACCTGAGCCAAAGTCAGACACTCAATTGAGCCACCCAGGCACCCCTTAAAGATCTTATTTTTAAATCAAAGCTAAGTTTGTATGAATGTGTGTAGAAATATTCTTTTCTCTTAATTCCTGTTTTTTTTTATTTTAAAGATTTTAGCAATCAATAATATAAAGATTGGCTTATCCATTCATATTTGATTTAAATAAGATGAAGAATCAAGTATGATTTTAGAGTTAAGATGGAGGAGTAGTAGAAGGACCCTATGCTTGCCTCATCCCTCAAACACAGCTAGATAAATATGAAATCATCCTGAACACCCAAGAAATTGATGTGAGGACTGAAAGAACAAACTGCACATCTAGAGGATGAAAAATGGCCACATCATGGAAGGTAGGAGTTTTGGAGAGATTTGGGAGAGATAAGAATTGTGGGTGCTGCAGAGGGGAGGGAGCCCTGATATGGAGAGAGGAGAGGGAAAGAAAGAGGGAGAGAAGGCTGGGAAAAGGAAAACGGATGATTTTCACAAGTTTTTATAAGCAGCAGAGCTCAAAATCTGAAGTTTTAGAAGTCCGTGCCTTTGCCTGGCAGGTCCAGTAGTACTCCTATGGGGAAGGAAGGCAGAGGCGTGGGAGTGGAGAGTATGGTCTGAGGATCTCTGGGTCTTCTTGGAGTGCATTTGGGAGAAGTGGCACTGCCTCCCTTTAACTATCAAAGCAGCAGAGGCAATTGTTGAAGGCAGCTAACTTGGAAGTCAGCTTTTGGCTGTGCTTTACCATAAACCCCAAGCCCCCTGCACAGTCATGCAACTGCTTTTCTATGACAAACTGGCACTAGCCACAGCATGTTGAGATCCTCCTCCAGAGGATGAGCAGGGATCAATGCCATGCCCTTAAAATTTAGAGTTCTTGAAACCCAGCCATGCAGCTGAAATAAAACACAGGAGTACTACGGCTCCAGGCAAGCAGATGGCTTGGACATACAGAGTAAAAGCAGGGTTCTGATGGAAGCCTGAGACACAAGAAGGGAGACTGTTCACTTGTCTGTGAAGGCTTCCTGAACAGAGGCAGGTGTGAACCCCCCTCTCCAGGGAGGAGACAACAGGATGATGGAATCCCCCCCCTCCACATTAGCATGGACAGACTTCAGTGAGCATCACAGTGCCCCCCATGGAGGCTGGAGCCACTTACACCAAGTTCTGCCCTACCGTTCCCTGCAGGTGCATCTTTAGTAGGGGAAGTCATCCTGAGAACCTGAGCAGTACACCCCTCCCCAAGAAGATGAGCACAAACTCCCAACATGCACCAACTCTACTAATTTTATAGAGTGCTGCAAAGCTTCATCACTGGTAGAAATATGATCAGGTTTATTTTAAAAAGTAGACCAAAGCATACCTACTTAAAACACCACACATGGGACAAAGTCCACACACTCCCCATGGCAGGCAAGAAGAAACTCTACAGAGGACTGACCTGAGGGAAAGAGCAGTCAAAACAACACAACAGCAGAGTGCACACTCTGATACAATTCCTGAAGGGTCAGGGGCTGGACAGTGGAGGACCTCTTCTCAATACAGCCATTACTCTGAGGAGCAAGATTTATTTATTTTTTTAGTTTAGTTTATTTATTTAGAGAGACAGAGACTGCACACAAGCCGACTACACACGAGGCAGAGAGAGAGGGAGAAAGAGAATCCCAAGGAGGCTCTGTGCTGTCAGCACAGAGCCCAACTCAGGGCTTGATCTCATGAACTGAGAGATCATGACCCAAGCCAAAACCAAAAATCAGTCACTTAACCAACAGAGCCACCCAGGCACCCCAGGAGTAAGAAATTTAATATGTTTTTCCAACACAAAAATACATAGTGACCTAGACAAATTGACAAGATGGTGAAATTCACGCCAAAAGAAAGAACAAGAAGAGATCATGACCACGGATTTAATTTATACAGATATAAGTAATATGCCTGAACCAGATTTTAAAACAACAATCATAAGGATACTAGCTGGGATCAAGAAAAGCAAAGACACACTAGAAAATTTCTTATGGCAGAGATAAAAGAACTAAAAACCTGTCAGGCTGAAATAAAAAATGTAACAATCAAGATGCAAAACTGACTGGATGTAATGACAACAAGGACAGAGCAAAGGAACAAACAAGTGATGTAGAAAATAAAATTATGGGAGCACCTGGGTGGCTCAGTCAGCTAAGTGTCTGACTCTTGGTTTCAGCTCAGGTCATGATCTCAAGGTTCCTGAGTTCAAGCCCTGTGTTGTGCCTTACAGGTGGCAGTGCAGGGCCTGTTTGGGATTCTCTCTCTTTTTTCTGCTCCCCCCCCCCCCCGCCCACCACTCATACTGTCTCTGTCTCTCTCAAAATAAATAAATAAACTTAAAAAAAGATAAAATTAGAGAAAATAATTAAGCAGGAAAGAAAAGGGAAGGAAAGGTATTGGACCATGAATGTAGACTTAGGGAACTCAGCAACTCCATAAAGCATAATAATATTCCTATCATAGGAGTCCCAGAAAAAGAAGAGGGAAAAAGTGGCAGAAGGTTTATTTGAGCAAATTACAGTTGAAAACTTCCATGATCTGGGAAGGAAATAGACATTGAAATACAGGAGGCACAAAGAACTCCCATCAAATTCAACAAAAACTGATCAACATCAAAAAAATTAGAGTAAAAATTTTAAACTATAGATATAAGGAAAGAATCCTGAAAGCAGCAAGGGAAAACAAACTACAAGGGAAGACAAATCAGTTTCACAGCAGATCTCTCCACAGAAATCTGGCAGGCCAAAAGGGAGTAGCATGATATATTCAGTGTGCCAAAGAGAAAAAATATGCAGCCAACAATACTTTATCCATCAAGGCTGTCATTCAGAATAGAAGGAGAGATAAAGAGTTTCCCAAACAAACAAAAACTAAAGGAGTTCATGACCATTAAACCATCCCTGCAAGAAATATAAAAAGGGATGCTTTAGCTGGGAAAGAAATACCAAAAGCAACAAAGACTACCAAAGAAGAGTGAAAATCTCTAGAAACAGCAACTGTACAGGTAACACAATGGCACTAAATTTTTATCAATAATTACTCTAAATATAAGTGGATTAAATGCTCTATCAAAAGACGCAGGGTTGGGGCTCCTGGGTGGCGCAGTCGGTTGAGCGTCCGACTTCAGCCAGGTCACGATCTCGCAGTCCGGGAGTTCGAGCCCCGCGTCGGGCTCTGGGCTGATGGCTCAGAGCCTGGAGCCTGTTTCCGATTCTGTGTCTCCCTCTCTCTCTGCCCCTCCCCCGTTCATGCTCTGTCTCTCTCTGTCCCAAAAATAAATAAACGTTGAAAAAAAAAAAAAAAGACGCGGGGTATTATATAGGATAAAAAAACAAGAATTATCTATATGCCATTTACAAGAGACTAATTTTTAGACCTACAGACACCTCCACATTGAAAATTAGGGGATGGAGAACCATCTATCATACTAATGGACCTTAAAGCCAGAGTAGCCATGCTTCTATCAGACAAACCATATTTTAAACCAAAGACTATAACAACAGATGAAGATGGGCACTATATCCTAATTAAGGAGTCTATCAAACAGTAAGATCTACTAATCTCAACTTAGAAGAACCCAAATATATAAAACAATAACAAACAAAAAAACTCATTGATAATAATACAGTAATAGTAGGGGATTTCAACACCCCCCCCCCATTACAGCAACAGACAGATCATCTAAGCAGAAAAATCAAAGAAACAATGGCTTTAAATGACACACTGAACTGGATGGATTTCACAGATATATTCAGAACATTTTACCTTAAAACACCAGAATACACATTCTTTTCAAGTGCACATGGAACATTCTCCAGAATAGATCACATACTGGGTCACAAATCAGGCCTCAACAACTACAAAAAGACTGAGATGATATTTTGCGTATCATTTCTGAAGTCACAATGCTATGGAACTTGAAGATGAAACTTGAAGCCAACCATGAGAAAAAATTTGGAAAGAAATTTCCACATGTGGAGGTTAAAGAACATCATACTAAAGAATGAATGGGTTAACCCGTAAATTAAAGAAGAAATTAAAAAGTACATGGAAGTAAATGAAAATGAAAACATGACAGTCCAAAACCTTTGGGATGCAACAAGGCAGTTCTAACACAGAAGTGTTCTGCAATAGAGACCTATCTCAAAAAGCAAGAAAAGTCTCAATACACAACCTAACTTTATACCTAAAGGAGCTAGAAGTAACAGCAAAAAAAGCCTAGAGCCAGCTGAAGAAGGTAAATAACAAAGATTAGAGCAGAAATAAACAATATAGAAACAAACAAACAAAACCCAGGGGCACATGAGTGGCTCAGGTGGCTAAGCACCCAACTGTTGGTTTGGGCTCAGGTCATGATCTCACAGTTTGTGAGTTCAAGCCCTGCATCTAGCTCTATGCAGACAGCATGCAGCCTGCTGGGGATTCCTGCTCTCTCCCTCTATTTCTCTCTGCCCCTCCCTTGCTCATGCACAGGTGCTCTCTCTTTCAAAATAAATAAATAAACTTAAAAAAAAAAAGAAACAAACAAACAAAAAAATACAGTAGAAAAGATCAATGCAACAAAGAGCTGGTTCTCCGAAAGAATTAATAAAACTGATAACCCCCTAGCTAGACATATCAAAAAGAAAAGAGAAAGGGCCAAAAGAAATAAAATCACAAACGGAAGAGGAGATCACAACCAAAACCACAGAAATACCATTATAAGAGAGTATTGTGAAAAATTACAGGCCAACAAACTGAGCAATCTGGAAGAAAGAGACAATTTCCTAGAAACATACAAACTACCAAAAGTGAAACGAAGAAATAGATAATTTGAACAGACCCATAGCAAGCAAAGAAACTGAATCAGTAATCAAAAATCTCTCAACAAACAAGAGCCCAGGGGAATTCTAGCAGACATATAAAGAAGACTTAACACGTATTCATCTCAAATTGTTCCAAAAAATAGAAATGGAAGGAAAACTTCCAAACTCTCTCTATGGAGCCAGGATTACCTTGATTCCAAAACGAGACAAACACTTCACTAAAATAGAGAATTATAGACCAATATCCCTGATGAAGATGGATGCAGAAATTCTCAATAAAATACTAGCAAACTGAATCTAACAGTACACTAAAAGAATGTGTTACTACGTGTAAGTGGGTTTTATTTCTGGGCTGCAACGGTGGTTCAATATTTGCAAGTCAATCAATGTGATACACATTAATAAAGAAAAGGATAAGAACCATACGATCCTCTCAGCAGATGCAGAAAAAGCATTTGACAAAATACAGCATCCATTCTTCATAAAAACCCTCAAAAAAGTAGGGATAGATGGAACATAACACACCATAAAGGCCATAGATGAAAGACCCACAGACAATATCATACTCAATGGGGAAAAACTAAGAGCTTTTCCTCTACAATCATGAACAAGACAGCAATGTCCACTCTTACCACTGTTATTTAACATAGTAATGGAAGTCCTAGCCACAGCTAGCAGACAACAAAAAGAAATAAAAGGCATCCAAATTGGCAACGAGGAAGTCAAAATTTCACCATTCACAGATGACATGAAACTCTATATAGAAAATTCAAAAGACTCCACCAAAAAAATTACTGGAATTGATACACGAATTCGGCAAAGTTGCAGGATAAAAAATCAATGCACAGAAATCTGTTGCATTTCTATACACCAATAATGAAGTAGCAGAAACAGAAACCAAAAAATTGATACAATTTACAACTGCACCAAAAACTGTAAGATATCCAGAAATAAATCTAATCAAAGAGGCGAAAGATCTGTACTCTGGAAACTATAAAACACTGATGAAAGAAACTGAAGAGAACACAAAGAAATGGAAAGACATTTCATGCTCAGAAATTGGGAGAAAAATATTTTTAAAATGTCTATACTACCCAAATCAATCTACATATTTAATACAATCCCTATGAAAATACCAAAGTATTTTTTATAAAACTAGGCCAAACAATCCTAAAATTTTTATGGAACCACAGAAGACTCTGAATAGCCAGAGCAACCTTGAAAAAGAAAACCAAGGCTGGAAGCATCACAATTCCAGACATCAAGTTAGATTACAAAGCTGCAGTGATCAAAACAGTACAATACTGGCACAAAGACAGACCGACCCACAGATCAAGAGAACAGAACAGAAAACCCAGAAATGAACCCACAACTATAGGGTCAATTAATCTTTCACAAAGTAGGAAAGAATATCCAATGGGAAAAAGATAGTCTCTTCAACAAATGGTGCTGGGAAAACTGGATAGCAACATGCAAAATAATGAAACTGGACCACTTTTTTCCACCATGCACAAAAATAAATTCAAAATAGATAAAAGACCTAAATGTGAGACATGAAACCATAAAAATCCCAGACAAGAACACAGGCAGTAATCTCTTTGACATGGACTGTAGCAACTTCTTCCTAGATAAGTCTCCTGAAGCAAGGGAAACAAAGTAAAAATAAACTACTGGGACTACATTAAACTAAAAATCTTTTGCACAGTGAAGGAAACAATCAACAAAATTAAAAGGCAGCCTACAGAATGGGAGAAGATATTTGCAAATGACATATCTGATCAAGGTTTAGTATCCAAAATACATAAATGACTTATAAACTCAACACCCAAAAAACAAATAATCCAATTAAAAAGTGGGAAGAAGACAGGAATTGAAATTCTTCCAAAGAAGACATACAGATGGCCAACAGTCACATGAAAAGATGCTCAAAAGCACTGATTATCAGGGATATAAAAATCAAAACTACAATAAAGTATCAACTCACACCTGTCGTAAAGGCTAAAATTAACACAGGAAACAACAGGTGTAGGCGAGGATGTAGAGAAAGGGGAACCCTCTTGCACTGTTGGTGGGAATGCAATCAGTGCAGCCACTCTGGAAAATAGAATGAAGATTCCTCAAAAAGTTGAAAAGTAAAATTAACCTATGATCCAGCAAATGCACTACTAGGTATTTCCCCAAAGAATGCAAAAATACTAATTCAAAGGGATACATGCACCTCAACATGTATAGCAGCATTATTTACAATCAGCAAACTATGTAAACAGCTCATGTCCATTGACTGATGAATGGGTAAAGAAGAGGTGTTAGATATAAATATACAACGGAATATTAGCCATAAAAGAAGTCTTTCCATTTGCAATGATGTGGATGGAGCTAGAGAGTATTCTGCTAACTGAAATAAGTCAGGGAGAGAAACAAAAATACCATATAATTTCACTCATATGTGGAATTTAAGTAACAAAACAAACAAACAAAGGGAAAAGAGAGAGGGAGACAAACCAAGAAAGAGACTCTTAACTACAGAGAACAAACTGATGGTTACCAGAGGGGAGGTGGGTGGGGCGTAAAAAAGGTGATGGGGATTAAGGAATACACTTGCTGTGATAAGCACCAGGTGTTGTATGGAAGGGCTGAATCACTATATTGTTCACATGAAACTAATAATGCATTATATGTTAACTAACTGGAATTTAAATAAACACTTTAAAAAAATCAATGCCTTTTGATGAGTGCACTGTGTGATTCAGGACAAATGGAAGATGTGACTGATCATTCACCTAAAAGGATATCTGAGGAAATCTGTCATTATTTAACTTTGAATTCACACTTATTTTTCATATTATTATTTATAGTAGAATACTGTTCAAATTTAAAAACAAGCTGCCTTTATTTTGTCCATATATCCTCAAACCAGTGTTCACTCATTACAAACCCAAAATTGTCTACTTTAGTTCCCAAGCTACAACAGCCTGATAATGCACAGGGAGTGGGGGAAACTTAATTTCTTTCAAAATCTTTTCTTTTTCGGGGCGCCTGGGTGGCGCAGTCGGTTAAGCGTCCGACTTCAGCCAGGTCACGATCTCGCGGTCCGTGAGTTCGAGCCCCGCGTTGGGCTCAGGGCTGGTGGCTCGGAGCCTGGAGCCTGTTTCCGATTCTGTGTCTCCCTCTCTCTCTGCCCCTCCCCCGTTCATGCTCTGTCTCTCTCTGTCCCAAAAATAAATAAAAACGTGGAAAAAAAATTAAAAAAAAAAGAAAAGGACACGATACAACACACTCTCAAAGAGGTCTTTCAAACTTAACTAATCCCTTTCAATCTTCTCTTTCACAAAATAATTATCTTTCTTATTCGAGCTTCTTGGAAGTTCTATATTTGCTGTTTATCATTCCATTGAAATCTCTCTGTAAAGTCACCCAAATTTCCAAATTTATAAACACAGATAAAATTTTTCAGCCCCTCTTCCTTGACCATTCAATGGTATTTCACACCATTCACCCTTTCTTCATACAAACCTTTCCTTTCTCAGTTTCTTGGCTTTCTCTTAGAAGTCTCCTCCACACCATGTCCTTTCAATGGCATTGAACCTCAGGCTTTCTGCCTTCTGCTACTTTTTGTTATCTCTGAGAAAGGTTAAACTACTCTTCTTCTGCCTTGGCTTTCATGACCCAGACCAAAGTGATACAGAACTGTAGGATTCACTGCCACTTTATCTCCCACTACACGTCCATGAAATAAAACAGAATCTATTTTTAAGTTATTCCAGAATTATTCACTTCCCAAATCTATCACATGGTGAAATGAAAATAGGGTTCACTTCCCCAGATGAAGTTTAATAATCATGTGCTAATCTTAACCAAGGATATAGGAATGAACACAAAGATATGTAAACTAGCTGCTTCTGAGTGTCTTTTTGCCAGAATACAGCTCATAGATGATTCAGCAATTTTACATTAAAGAATACCTACTAGGCATGCAGCATCACTGCTAGGAGCTCTGGGACTTTTACATTAATAGTTGAAATCAAAGGAGAGCAACAAAAAATATTGTTAAGAATGAATCAAATACAGGTAACCTTCTGGCTTGGGCAGCCTGTCTTCTGCATATACGCTCCAGCGTGTCTGTATTTCCTATGTTTGCTACTTATATTCAAAATGTATCAGTATATTTTCCCAACATACTTATGTAATTGTCATGGTACTACAAAGGCAAAAATCAGTAAGTTTATATAAAAAATTCTATTCCACACAGAAATGAAGTTTGTAAACAATTACTGAGATGACAATGTTAATTAATGTTAATTAATTATCAGTTGCTAATGTTCAATAATACTCAGATATTTAAAACCAATAATCACTAATGCCATTGTCTGAAAAGTAAATGTTAACAGACAGGGTGAAAAAGTACAGACAGAATGTGTAATTAGTTTCTCTGATTATTCATATCAAAGTAAAGATAAGTTATTTTATTAGAGGACCATGGAATTTAATCATTGGGGACATGTTACAATTTTCACCAGAAAAAAAAATGTAAGAAATTATCATTTGTAGAGGAGGCTATTGTGTCTAGGGAATATGTCTTGCTTAAGCTTTAATTTTTCTCAGTAAAATCTCTTATTAACATGTTTATCAACCAAAGTTATAGCAAGAATTAAATTTCTACAATAGGTAACAAAGCTGCAGGAACAAGACTATTTTTAATTGGATTATTCCTATCTCTGTTAAGCTTTCTTCAAAATAATTAAAAAACACTGCATTCACCCAGAGGATAAAACATTCAAGCAGAAATAGCAAGATAAATACATGAGAGAAAAGGGGGTGAACTGCTATTTGACTCGATAAATTGTCTGGCATACTTATTTGTTTTCCATTATGTGTAAGGTGTTTCAAAGGATTATGAAAATGAGATGGAATCAAGATGAGTGCTCTTTTCTCACAGCAAATGACTTTTTAATACAGCAGTTAATTGAACTGTTTTCCCCCAGAGAAGGTCACAGACAATATTAACTATCAGAACTTTTAGAGAAAAGTATTGCATTCTTGCTGAAAATTAGGAAAAACATCTTGTTACATTTAGTTGTATGAAGCTGCAACAAAAAACTAAACATGACTTTAAAAACAAAGACAAACTATAAGCAGGGCTACATTTTCATCACTTATTTTACTTTTTTAATTAAAAAAATGTTACTTTCAGAGAGAAAGAGAGTGTGCACCCAGGTGCCCTAGTGGGGAAGGGGCAGAGAGAGACAAAAAGAGCCTACTGACAGGCTCGGTGCTGTCAGTATAGAGCCCCAAATGGGGCTCCATCCCACAAATGGTGAGATCACGACCTGAGTCAAAATTAAGAGTCAGATGCTTCACTGAACGAGCCACCCAGGTGTCCCCATCACTTATTTTAAGTAATTCTGCTCATTATTCATTGTCTCACTGAGGCAACCATTATTGACCATCCTATCATGGAAAATACAATACTACCAACTTTAGGATCTGGAAAAGTATCTTTAGGAACCAAGGTGTGAATATACACTGGCACTTCTCATAAACAGAAAACAAAAAAGATCACAGAGACAATCCTTAAACTTGGGAAAGATCATACCTTGGCTTAGATAACATACTTCAGATGGCCCTTCTCTGGTTTGTCTTTCACTGTGCCCTAACGGCTATGAGTTGGGACGCCAAGGGACAAACTCACTGTGATACTGTATGCTGCCCCTGACCCCCACCAGTAAAGCCATGTATCTGGTGCCTGAAACCCTGGTAAATTCCCGGCTGAAATGGCGCCAATAGCATATCCAATACCTGTAACCAGCCCTTTTCCGTAGAAGCACCTTCTTGAATTTAGACATCTTCTGGGTGATCATTCCTAGATTATAGGAGTGGCCAAAGACCATTGAGTTGTTTGAGAAAGCGAAGCTGGATAAGACATACAGCTGGGGGAAGGAAAAAAAGGAAGGTGGGCTAGAGGCCAGCATTTCCCCCATGGCCACCTCTGCACCTTTGCTCAAACTGTTCTCTCCATGTGCTGCTCTCCTTTTTCTCCTAGTAATTCTTATTCTTCCATGCATACCAATGATTACTCAATTTATACATGTTTCTACTATTGTACTTATGACATTATGTTTCTTTGCTTATCTATTTCCCCCTTTGAGCTCTTGAGTGCTGATAAAATATTTTATTAATTTTTTGTATCCCTAGTGCCTTCCCAAGTGCATGTTCCAAATTATCATATGATGGACATCAGTGAACTCTTTTGAGCTACATAATGATCACTTAATATCCATTTAAATAAAATCTGAGATTCAGTTACAGTTGTTTAGTGAGGGACCCATATGAATTTATTGTGTAATATCCTTGTCACTGTGGAATTGCTATTCTAAACATGTATTATGGAATATGTAGGGAGGGTTGATTAATATTCTCTTTGTTAAATTGGCATGTGAGTACAAAGGAAAATTTAAAAAACGGCTAGAATTAAGTTAAAATCACTAATTCCAGAAAGTTCTGATTAACTGTTGAACTCAGAAAGTACTCAGAAATCTAGAGGATGACTGTTAATGGACACAAAATCCATGGTGTAATGGAAGTTTGTGTTTTAGTCTATTTCAAGGAGACTTTATACTTGGTAGTATAAATGTATCATTCACAGTAAAAGCAAAAACTCCATTTCTCTGTGTCTTATACTACTGTGTGGCAAACTGGGTCTTGTATTATTCTGTATGATTCTGTGTCAAATTGTTCGTGTGAAATGCTAAGTAAGTCACCACAAATACGGCTTTATAGAAAGTGTCAAGAAGCCTATAAATCCCCCAATATTTACTTCCACAGTTATGATGATTTGAAATTCCTGCCTAAACATCACTCCATTTAATACTTCCAGTAAGCAAATAACAAATTCTACTACTGAAACTAATGTTACACCATATGTTAACTAACTGGAATTTAAAAAATATCTCTAGTAAGCACCTCTTAAAGTTCTATTCAGTTACCATCTGTTGGACATTTTTTTTTTTAACTTGGCCCTATGCCATACAGCTTCCAAGAGAAATAATAACATTGTATGTCATAATTCAAATCGTGAGGACTTTCTAGAAAATAAGATCAGACACATTTGGAGAAACAGAAAGGAGCAAGAATAAAATAAGTAAAGTATGCAGCAAGGGCCTTGGAAAATTTAGGAAGAAGGACTTAAGAGTAAGCTAAAGGTTTCAAGTTGGTTCATGGTTCTGTAAGATGGAACACTATTAGAGCCATGTAGAACAGAGCAAGTAGATAGCTGGTTTAAGATGACATTTTAACTCATGAGAACCAAACATTAACCAACTGTCTTATTAGATTGGCTCAGAATGGGACACAGAGACAATAGGCTTGACTGGAAATAAAAAAAACAACAGCAACAACAGGAAATTCTAAAAAAACACAACTTATTCATTACTATACTATTTAACCCAAGGTACTACAGAAAAGGAAGGGCTCTGTAATACACCCTCCAGAGACCTGACACAGATTATTTGACTGGTGGCCTGAAACATCTGAATATGGCTTTTACATGTATGGAGGATGAGGAATGGGAGGACTTCCAGGTCACTGGTATCAGAAGCGGTGTGCAGTGTTTTATTCAATAATATATAGGAAGACAAGTAAGGGTGGCTATAATCAAGATTGATAGCAAGGACACAAATGCTATTTGCATGAGTTTTAATTGAGTTGTACTTAGTTCTGAAAATATGACATTATCAGTAGAAAGGAGAATTCTCTCACAAATCCATATATTGATGATCTCTAATTATATATTTGCGGGGCACCTGGGTGGCTCAGTTGATTAAGCATCGGACTTCAGCTCAGGTCACGATCTCACGGCTTATGAGTTCAAGCCCCATGTTGGGCTCTGTGCTGACAGCTCAGAGCCTGAAGCCTACTTCAGATTCTGTGTCTCCCTCTCTCTCTGCCCCTCCCCCACTGGCGCTATGTCTCTCTCAAAAATCAACAAGCATTTAAAAAATTAATAAATAAATAAATATATATTTGTAACCCAAATCACTCCTCTGGGTTCTACACTCCCATTTCCACATGAACTCCCAACAGTTATAACTGAGTATTTCAAACAGGTCAAACTCAACATGCAGAACAGAATCCTTTTATTTTCACTCATATATCAGTTTCCCACTTATGATTAAATGTTCTACCATATATCCAGTTTAAGGCAGAAGTTTAGAAGTTAGTATATTCTTCCAGTTTGTTGCCAATCCCTGCTTGCTACCACATGAACTTTGTCATCAAGTTTCAACAATTTGTTTTAACTGATCTACCTCTGAAACATATTATGAATACCTCTACCTTTCTATATCTAGACTCCTACTATACCTGTCAATCCTGTCATCTCTCACCTGAACTCTTGTAGCCTCCTTTCCAGTTGTCCCCCCTGCTTGTACCTGTGACACCACCAATCCTTCCCTATATATCACCTCTGTTCCTTATCTACCCGAAACCCAAAAGTTTCCCATTGCACTTGGGATTGAAATTCAAATGACGAACACACCTTCTGGTCCTTCTTTGCTTTCACCCTGGTTTATTGCTCCAAAAGACCTTACTACATAAGATACCACTGATCAGCGTGATCCTGCCACATTTTTCATTATTGACTTCTGTTTGTTATTCACATGGCTACTGCCTTTGATTTATTCAATTCTCAGTTTAAACACCCATTCCTCAAAGACGATTTCCCACATACAAAGTAATTCCATTCCACACACACACACACACACACACACACACACACACACACACACATTTTTCTCCATTCCACTTCATTTCGTCAGTAACATTGATCACAATTTATAAAGATTTTTTCATTTGGTAGCTTTTATGTCTATGTCTTTTATTCTGTGACAGCAAGAACCATTTCTGCTTGATTTGCTACTATATTTCCAACACACAGCATACTAGTGCATAATAGGCACTCCAGTATTATCTGTTTGGTAAATACATGGACTTTTTTTTTGTACATTTACTGATATACAGCCTTCTAAAGCACCCTAAAAATATTTTTATGTAAACCATACTGATATTTTTCTCTTAAAACTGTATTAGGAAAAAAATGGGATTTAAGTTCATAAATAATCAAGCAATACAATTTTAGGTTCAAATTAGAAAAGGTAAAATGATAGAGCCAAATGTAAAACAGTATGGAGATTCCTCAAAAACTTAAAAACAGAACTACCATATGTTCCAGCAATCCCACTTCTGGGTACATAATCCAAAGGAAATGAAGTCAGTACCTTGAAAAGATACCTGTGCACTCATCATCCCTGCAGTATTATTCACAGTCAAGATATGAAAATAACAGAAGCATCCATCAAGGGATGAATGAAGAAAATTTGGCGCACACACACACACACACACACACACACACACACACAGGAATATTATTCAGTCATAAAGAAGAAAATCTTGCCACTTCCAACAACATGGATGAATGTAGAAGACAGCATGCTAGGTGAAATAAGCTAGGCACAGAAGGCTCTCAGGTTCTGTATGCTGTATGAAATTCACTTCTATGTAGAATCTAAAAAGCTGAACTTTTGGAACCAGAGAATAAAAATGAGGTTGCTAGGGCCTCCAGGGTATGGGAAATGGTGAGATATTCGTCAAGAGTACACAATTTCAGTTGTAACATGAATAAGTTCTAGGGATCTATGTACAGCATGGTGACTACAGTTAATACAAATTTTTTTACACTTGAAATTTGCTAAGAGAGTAGATCTTAAGTGTTCTCACTACACACACACACACACACACACACACACACACACACACACAAAAGGTAACTATGAGGTGATGGATGTGTTAATTAAGTTGACTGTAGTAATCATCTCACAATGTATACATGTATCAAATCATCACTTTGTATACCTTAACTATATGTAACCTTTATATGGCAATTTGGCCTCAATAAAGCTGGAAAAAATGGTGAAGGTAATATATAATTCAATATATCACTATTCTACAACCCTCAGTAATCTTTGATATACCAATCAAGAACATACCAAGGCTTTTCAAAATATCCTTCCTGAGGATAGTGAAAGGCATTTGCTGTTTTCAAACTAGGTTGATTCTTATAATTGCATTTGAGGATGATGAACACCTTAAAATGTCAAATTTCACCTATAATTTCATATTCCACCTCATAATTTAAAGGTGACTTCCATCTGTCAGCGAGGTATCTATCAAAAATAGGTCTATAAATATCCTTTGCTCATTTTTGAAATGAGGGAATTGAGGTGTGACAGAATATTCAAAGTTTTTACAATTTCATGCAAAAAACAGTCAAGTTTACTGAAAAAAAAAATCTATTCTAGGCATGCTTGTTTTTCATAGTTTGGTTTGGGTTAAATTAAACAACACAATAGATCAAATCAAATATGTTGTGATATGCTAAACTAGCCAGTTTAATATTTTCACAATGTGCTAGATTTTGTCACATGCATGTAAACAAAACCTGTGCCTAAATGATGAAAATGAAATGGATGTTTAAAATGACAATGATACCAAATATATGACAATGATACAGATGGCCAGATCAAATAACAGATAACTCAGATCTTAATTAAATGCTCCTTTGGGCTGAAATTTTCAGGTAACTGAAATAGAAATTGTTTTGTTTTGTTTCGAACCCAAATAACCCCAATGTTGTACTTGTTTACTTTGTTTTGGTGTAGACTCAGTCTATTTTTGGCCATTACAAGACCCAAGAATTTGTCCTTAGGCATAAAGTGGAAATTCAATCCAATCAGTGTTATCTCTACAATTCTGTATCTTGGGGAGAATGCTAGTAAAAAGACTCTGTAAGTAGTAATATAAAAACAAACCATGCTAGATGAGGTATGAAATGAGATAAATTTTAACATTTATATGTTTATTTTTCTCTCTTCTGTAGAACCTTAGTGAACAACTGAATTATTATGAAGCAAAGAAATATTTGTGTTTTTATTTATTTTTGAGACAGAGAGAGACAGAGCATGAGCAGGGGAGGGGCAGAGAGAGAGGGAGACACAGAACCTGAGAGCAGGCTCCAGGCTCTGAGCTGTCAGCACAGACTGTTAAAGTCACAGACTGTGAGATCATGACCTGAGCTGAAGATGGACGCTTAACCGACTGACCCACCCAGGCACCCCATAGCAAAGAAATATTTATAATAAAAGAATTACATTACTGAAAGACACATTTTGTGTTTTAATCCTACTGTTTTGAAGCAACTTCTCATTTTGGTACAAGCTTCACTGTGATTTTTCTACTTGCTATGAGTAAAAAACTTCAGAACACTAACAGATAGGAAACAGTTAAAGGATTTATATTTCTTTTCATGCCCTATGGGGGAAAAATGTGTAAACCACATTCAGCTTTTATTCATTATGCTTTCCACTATCTCTGCCTGTTGTGCCAAATTCAATGGTCCATGCAGACTTAGGCCCCAAGCTGTTGCTGTTTTGATATTTTGGGGGCAAACTGGGGAGAGGGTGGATCATAGCCTCTATCTGCCTGTAAACATGATGTGTCAGTCTATTTTTAATTTTTTTAATGTTTATTTTATTATTTTTGAGAGAGAGACAGAGTGCAAGCAGGGGAGGGACAGAGAGAGAGAGAGAGAGAGAGAGAGACACAGAATCTGAAGCAGGCTCCAGGCTCTAAGCTGTCAGAACAAAGCCTGATGCAGGACTCAAAGTCATGAACTATGAGATATGACCGGAGCTGAAGTCGGACGCTCAACCAACTGAGCCACCCAGGCACGCTGCCAGTCTATTTTTAATAATGTGTCCACAATCTAAGAGTGCAAAGTTGAGGCAAATGATAAAATTCATACAATGCTACACTGCTGTATGCTGTAATTCCTAAGTAATTTCTTAAAAAGAACAATAGATATTTTCCCAAATAGGTTTATAAAGAGCAATCATAATATTTCTGAACTAAAAAACTTAAAACCAGGACATACATTCAATACTATACAACCAACTTGTTACATATTTTTACAGAAAAAAGGGAATACTTTGTGAGAGCAGTTTATAATAAAAAAAGGTATCTTTTACTATAAGCAGAGTTATTGTGTGGGTGGAAAAGAGATTAAGGTTTCCCCTAATTCTCCCATGAAAATCCTAGACTATAAAATCAAGACTGAACCACCATATCAACTGGGTCTCTATTAACACTGGAATGAATTTTATATTTAGGAACCATCATAAATATAAAAGCCATATGTAAGCCATGACATATAAACCATTATAAATAGTCTAGCTTATTTTGTGCATAGGAAGATACTATGATGGAGGGGAGAAAGGCATGCTTTTAAGAGCCACACATTTTTAATGATTTCACTTGATTCAAGTGATTTTTGCTATGGAAGTTTTAATAGCAAGACAGTTCACAAACAGGCAATTTTATAAGATGTAGCTTACCAAATGGTATTAGCCAAAGCATCTAGTAATCCTAAGTAAGAAAAAGTGAGATTTAAATGAGAACACTTGAATTAAATCAGCATATCTGCCTGTGAACCTAATGAGCTTACATTATAAGTATTCTTTGATTCACTCCAGCAATCCAAAATTGCTTAAGCATTCAGCTGAGCAGTAATTTTATTTGAAATTACTTGGACTTCATATATGTAGAATGGTTGTGACTTGTATTTTTGTTTGTTTTGAATCAAAAAGATAGCCTTCCTAGGTATTCTAGAGGTTAACATTCTATGTAAATGTTTCTTTTTAAGAAGAAGCTGCACATTTATCTCAAATACACTGCATATTCTTAGCATATTCATGAAACGCTCTGTCTCACCAGCCTCACCCAAAACAGGTCATCAGTTAGCTCATCCTTCCCATGGCCATACTTTCTACCTCCTTCCTGTTTACCCACAGATTCTTACATACTCATGTACTGCCATCAGCACCTGGGAACAGTGATTTGTTTGATGTTCAGACCCATCTTCCTGAGAGCCACAGGCACAAGGGGATTTGCTACTGCTATGGAAGGTCCAATCCTGGCCAACCCTCCAAAAAGGACACGCAATGAACATTTGCAGTTTTGCCATGTGGAAGAAGGCCAGACCTGTGAAACTTCAGGCATGTTTCAACACATTATGAGGAAGAATTCTAAAATGTTAGCCATTCAGCATCCCTCAGAAATTATGGTTGCCACCACTAGAGTTTTCAAACAGATGGCAAATGGCCAGTTTGTCTTAAATGTCAAAGAGATTTGTATTCATCCATTGAGGGTTATACAAGCTAACTATTAAAGTCTCTTGAAGTCCAAGGTAATATTTCATAGTATTTAGCCCTTCTAATTCTGGGAGGAAAAAAATCTTTACCCTCAGTTTTTAAAGAAAAAGTCATTTGACAAATGTGGGAAGCGAGACAGTCTTTAACATATATATTGGGCCTGGAGTATGTAACAGATTACACATTGGGTAAGTCCTATGATGCAAAGACATCAGACAGACTGGAGTGAACAGGGCCATGAACAACAACAACAAAAACCAGAGTTTAAGTCTTCTATTCTATATGCTGAACCTTGGGCAAAATTCTTATCTAACCCAAGGTCTTAATCAACCCATCCACAAAATAATGGGGGTGGGCCTTATTTTATTCATCAAATATTTCTTGAATCTTTTCTGTATTTCAGGTTCTGAAGATAAAGGTAAAGATATATTCTTCAAACTACTTACAGTCAAGTTACATATGGTGTGATAGAGCCCAGTGGGGATGGCATTTCAGGAAAGCCTTCCTGGAGGAGGTGAACTCAGAATCTGAAAAAGACAGGAATTGAGTCAAGGAGCTTGTTGAGAATGTGATAGATATGAACCCCAGGCCTGGCACAACTGGAAAGTGTTAGTGGGCAAAGTATGTGTGATGGGATTTGGGTAATGGAGAGAAGTGATGACAAGTCCTACTAAACTTTTAGCTCCTCTGATTGTTTGCTGCTATACTGATCTTTTAAAAAATTTGTTCATGTTCCATTTCCCACTTCATTGTTATTTCTTAATGACAGAGATCATATTTTAATGTTCCTTTGGATTTTTCTTCCTTTCCACTCTACCCTCCACTTACAGTGACTGTTCCTGGGAGACCCCACTAAGTGGGCTGACAAACAGATGCTATTTTCCTTTTCCCCTAGTTAAGGGTGCACAAGCTTCCAGACATTTAAGTGTAACCTTGGCCTTTTGCACACACAAGTCTTGGTTCTCCTCCCTCTATTCCATCCTGCAAAGTTTTTTGGTAGTTTCCTTCTACTTCCTCCCAACTTCTGTACCTCAGAATGATCTAAATGGAGAATTGGTATCATGCTTAAGGGACATCCAGGTGAAATGGAGTCTTTAACCATGAAAAATACTATTTAACATCCCTTCAACCTCCCTGGAGGGAGAACCTGAGAAAGCAGTTAACAGGGTGCTAAAATTTGGTGGTAGGCTAAGTCTGTTTTGTCAAGCAGTTCTGCGTCTTGGGGTTTTCCTGAGACCTCTCTAGACCTGCTTTATGTTATAGCTTTTTTTTTTGGACAAAATTATTCCTATGTTTATTCATTGCTCACTAAGTGGCTGGCACCGGCTTCAGAGAAACTATATACAGGAACTCTCTAGAAGGTGGTAAAGGCAGCTATATTGCATGAGACACAGGTTTGCTGTTGAGTATTTCTGCGCCAAGCTAAGGAACAAATGTCTTTAACTGGGCACTTAAACAATTACAGGGACTTGATTCATTTCAAAGCCAGTAAGTATAAGTATCAGTCAACAATCAACACTGTGTTTTTTATCATCCAGGAGTAGTAAATTCTCCATGTGTCAAGTGAAAAAGGAATCTTACATTGGCCCTGCTAAGGGCTGTGTGTTTGAGAACAGTCCTTTTTCCTTTGGTTTCAGCTTATTCTGGTGGCTTAAATGTGTATGCTCAGGTCCAGAGTCTGAATCAGGTGAAGTGATTTCCTTTTAGTAGTAGGAGTAGGAGAAAAGAGTCATTTGTCCCATCACTAGAATATATTTATTTGGTACTAGAAAGAAGTAAAACAAATGGGCCATGTGGGCTATGTGTCTAACTCCCTTTAACAAACATTGACATAATTTGAACTAGGAAAAAAAAAATGGTCACTTGTGAGAGAAGTCCTTATGAAAAAACAAGAGAATAATATCGAGATCTTTCTTTCTTGGACATTTAAAAGTAAAATATACCTCAAGTCTACAGAAAATTATATAATGGCATTTGTAATGATAATTCACTCATAACATAGGTTAGCGCTTTGAGAAAGATATCTAATACTTGTGTACTTCCCTAATAAATGCTCACATAGGGTACATTAAACTTTATATAAGACAATTTTCTCATTACTGATAGAGGAGGAAATTACAGAGTATCTTTTACTTGTTAAGTCACTAGATATTGGTAAAGAATTCCTTGAACTTCCTCTGTCCACAGTATAACACCCATGGAGAGGCACAGTAGCATATGAATTATATCATAAACTTTGGAGCCATGCAGAGCTGAGTTCAAGTCCTATCTCCATTACTGTATCACAAAACAAAGTTTCAACTAGCCTAAGCAAGTAAAGGGAATTTGTTTGCACATATAATTGAAAATTTCCAGCCTAACTAAAACTTTGTACCCTTTCAGCAACATCTCCCTATAGTGTCTACTCCCCACCTTTCTACTCTCTGCTTCTATGAGTTAGACTTTTTAAGATTCCACATATAAGTAGTATCACACATTTGCCTTTCTCATTCTACCTTATTTTACTTTGTATAATGTCCTCCAGGTTCATCTATGTTGTCACAAATGGCAGGATTTCCTCCTTTTTCAAGACTGAATAATATGCTTGTGTGTGTGTGTGTGCATGTGTGTGTATGTGTACAGAACACATTTTCAAGGTTTCAGTTATGGAAGGTGAATAAGTTCAGGGGATGAAAAGTAAACCATGATGACCAAAGTTGTTAATAGTGGATTGTGTACTTGAAATCTGCTAAGACAGCAGATCTTAAATGTTCCCATCACACACACACACACACACACACACACACACACACACACACTCTTACAAAGGTAACTGTGAGGTGATGGATATTTTAATTAGTGTGACTGTGAAAATCATTTCACAATGTATACATATATCAAAACATCACCTTAAGTATATAAAATTTTATCTGTCAATTATACCTCAGTAAAACTGGAGGAAAAAAAGAAAAATTACAGGGGAATCTGGATTTAGGGAGAATCAAAATTCAGGAATCAAACAGTATCATCAGGACTGAATTGCTCTCCAACTCTTGGCATGATTTTCTCTCTTCCATGTTATGATTTTATTTATGTTGGAAAATAAATGCAGCTCCATATTATCTCAGGTTACATACCAGCCAAGAAGACCATGGGTTTGTAGAGTTTGCAAAACACATGACCTGAAAATTGAAGGCTATTATTGCAGGTGAAGTAAATTGTTGCTTGGTGACAAAAATGCCATTTCCCCTTAAATTCATTTACTAACTGTGTGATCTTGGATAAATTAATTAACATATTCAGCTTCAATTTCAATTATAAAACGGAGATCACAATGTTGACTACTTTCTAAGGTGTACTGAGATTTAAATAAATTTTTAAAAAATTTCTAAGGCTCTTGGCACAATGTATAACCAGAAGACAATAATAAACAGAGGACAAAACTGCTGAAAAATGCTCCTGAGAAAGCTAAGCAGAGGAAAATGGGGTCCTGATCTCAACCCCTTATCACTGGGACTGAGGATCTCTCTAAAGCAGAATACCACATTTCTGTGACAAAAATGCATTTGAAAGTGTGTGACTAAGTGAACACAACAGCTTAAACTAACCAAAGAAAATTACATCAGCATTTATGAAAGATGTAGCATCTTTGGCGGAGAGAAAGAAATAGAAAAAAATAACCATATCCTCGCATATGAAAATCCATCACTTGTTTTTAATACTTCCTTCCACCTACAGGGGAAAAGAAGAGAATCCAGGACAAAACCACAGCTTCAGGCATATGCATCACTTGGGTATAGAAAATTGGTGAGAATTCTTTCTATCTGGCCGTGATCTTCAGGAGGATTGTTCAAAGTCACCCACTGGACTAGAATGATGAGAGAGAGAGGGAGGGAGGGAAAGTAGGGACTGAGGGAAGGAGGGGAGGAGGCAGAGGGGGAAGGGAAAGGGGAAGGAACAAAGGATAAAACACAGATATGTACATTATTCCACACTGGCAAGTAAGGGAGGGGCTCCTGAACTCTTTGAAAACGTGCTAATACCCTTATCCTGATTTCCCTATAAGCAATATGGATTTCCAGGAGAGCAACAAGAGATAATAGCCCTAATCAGAGAAATGATTGAAAGTGAAGCACTGATTTCAAAAGCTCTCTGATACTCCTGGGATGCCTCAGTGCAAGGCATATTTTCTGGAGATAGAGAATAGACTATGGAGGGGAAATGTGGTGGTTACTCCAGCACTTGAGGTGTGTTCAGTTTACACTTTAGGTGTAAAGATAGTACCAAAAGTCCAACAGAGCAAGCTGGTTGATATGCTATGAGAGGTTTGGCAATTATCTTCTTTTAATTTCTGTCTCAAAGTCACATCAGGCACAATACATATTTTTAGAGAATGATGTTCAATATACGTGTATGGTTTTATGACAGAGATATTTCAATTCATCAGCATGCTTTCATAATCAAGTATGGGGCAACTTGGAATGGATAATTATCGAGAATATTTTAACATACTACATTGAAGATCTCCTAGTGATTAAATTTTTAAGGGCAGAAATATTAGGAAGAGCAATTAAGGACTCCAATCATTCATATGACAAAGAATGGTTGACAAAGCCACCTAAAACTCAAGGGCTGACCCACAGTTTGAAATTTGGGGGAATTACTTAAGATGGTGCAACCAACATTTTACCTCTTACTAACCTTGCCACTAAACAAGAAACCACCCACTGATGTTACATAAATCTCAAATACATTGTGTTCTTTAAACTTTAAATTGTCAATTATTTTTAGAGTAATTAAAATTAAGACAAAAATGTCTTTTATATTTACCCTTAATTTTACCTTTTCTAGTCTTTTCATATTTTTTATGTAGATCCAAATTTCCAGTTTTTATAAAATTCCCTGTACCTGAAGAGCTTCCTTTAATATTTCTTCGATGGCAGGTGTGTTGGCAATGCCTTCTCTCACATTTTCTAAGAAAATCTTTGCCTTCTTATTAAAGGATATAGGTGCTGACTATAGTAATTTGGCTGAGTTCTTTTAATTTCAGAATAAAAAGATATTATTTGTTTACTATTTTTTGACTTACATATTTTCTGATGAATGGTATGCTATAATTCTTACTTTTGTTTCTCTGTACCTAACAATTTTTTTCTCTGTATATTTTCAAGGCATTTTCTATATTTCTAGTGTCCAGAAACTTGACTATAATGTGTCAAAGTAGTATTTTCTTTTGTTTTGTTGTTTATTTTTTAAATTTTGTTTATTCTCTTAGGGTTTTATAAGTTTCTTCAGGATATTCTTTCAATAATTTTGAAAATTCTTGGCCATTATCTCTTCAAATATTCCTTCTGTCATGTTCTTTCTGTCTTGTCTTTTTTGAAGTCTAATCACATCTATGTTAGACTCTTCAATATTGTCACACAGCTGTCTGTGCATCATAGGTTTCAAATTCTTCCAGCCCTAGGCTGCTGTTAGCATATGTTCAGTATACGGCCTGAGATGCCAGAGTATTTTTTACTCACTCTATTCCACCTTCAGTTTCCAGTGCTTCCTGATGTCTGTGCCATAGAGAGGGCATTTTCTTGCTTTTCACTGTTGATAAACTTCTGGGCTTATGTGTTGCAGCAGGCAAGTTCTCAGTTCTATTTGTTGTGCTTCAATATTATGCAGGCCTGTGCTGAGCACTGTATATGGGCCTTTTCAGCATTTCCACTCCTCCTCTCTTTGGCAGCTAAACTCTACCTGTATCCATGCTAGGTCTTGGGCAAAAGAGAAGGGGTGCCTGGGCAGCTCCATCCGTTAAACATCTGACTCTTGATTTTGGCTTAGGTCATGATTTCACAGATTCACGGGGTCAAGTTCCATGTCAGACTCTGCACTGACGATACAGAGCCTGCTTGGGATTCTGTGTCTCCCTCTCTCTCCACCCCTCCTCGGGTGGTGCGCTCTCTTTCCCTCTCTCTCAAAATAAATAAATAAATAAATTAAAAAAAAAAAAAAAAAAGGAGAAGAAGAAGGAGAGAATTTCCTGCTTCTCTTCCAACTGAACAGATTCCTGTTTTGTGTTGATGCCAAAGCCTGGAACCAAGTGAATTTCCTGCATCTCACCTCAGACAGAAGGCCTTTTTGTCTCTACCCTTCTCTAGAAGCAGTGGATCTTTTTCTGAGTCTTAGGATTGGGGGGTGGGGTGTTTATTTTAAATGAAAGTAGGATCCAAAAAGGTAAACGGTGTTTTGTGCCTGACTCAAATGGTGTTTGATAACCATTTGCATACCTGAACAGTGAAGGAGGCACTTTCCAAACTCCTGCTTTATTGTGGGCACCAGGTAGATAAATAACTATGGAAAAGAGCCTTCAAGTAAAATGGCCTCCCTTCCTGACTGGAGTTCTGTTATTCTAAACTGATCTGTCAGCCCTGGTTAGTTGCCCTACTTGTTAAACAGCTATAAAGGAGGTAAAGGGCTATAGGCTATACTCTATTACAGAGGATATAACCATTGCCATGAATGCACAGGAGATCAGGAAGAGTGGCTTTTTCTCTCATGCCCTTAAACTTAAAGAGGAATAAGTGGCTTACTGAAAATTAACACATTTTAAGAAGTGAATTTTCAAATTTTTCAGCAGCATAAATCTTTTTTTCATAAGAAATGTTAAGTGGCATCTCAAAAATCAAGAGAAAAGAACAGAATTTTATTAATATTATTTAACTACGTAGGATTAAATACATAACATTTACTCTTTAAAAAGTAAATGAAATGACAAAGTTAGTTTTTGATGAACATAGGCATTTACAATTTGGAGTCATGGGCAATGACTGAAAATAATACGTGCATCCAAATTTCACTTACATAGACAACTGAGGGGTTATGGTAAAATGTTTTTAAAGTTTATCTTGAAATCTTAGAATATTCTTCAGTTAAACAGAATTGCCAAGAAAAGATTTTCTACTTGAAAACTGCATAAATATGAAGAAATCAGCATACTAATCATCTTAGTATGTTAAACTAGGCTACATAAAACATTTGTGTTTTTAATTATGTTTTTAATAATGTATAAACATATTTAGTGAAATTTGAGTGAAATTCTGTGAAATCTGACGAACCATCTCTAGAAACTTAGCACCCACCTGAGGCATTATTTTAAAAGAAAGAGTTATCATAAAAATACTGAAATAAAAAATACATACAATTTCTAATTCATCTGATAGAGATAAATATACTAGTTCCCGCTCTCAGCTACATATTTAGAATAAGACTCAACACCTTGTTTGCTCTCACATTTTCCCCTGAAAATAATTAGTTATGATTTTAGGATATTCAAAGAGGCTTTTCAAGAAATTTAGCTTCATAATACCAACTAAAATAGTTCTCTTGAGAGGGTGAGAGGGACTGAGCCATTATATCACTTTGGTAAAAGCATACAAGTTATTTTTTTCTGTGTATAATTAAATTAATCTAAAATCTTTTAGAGGTGTGTGGGGGGGGGGTGGGGAGGAACAACTCCCAGAATCAAAAAAAAAAAAAAAGAAAGAAAGAAAAGAAATATGTATTGTTGTGCCATGAAAACCAACGCAAGATGTGACAAGTCAAGGCCTTAAAATGATCATGTTTATGCCCAGGACATATCTATTTCAATGACAGCTTTATCCATGGGAAACTACATTTTAGCTTCCCAAACTCACTGCTGTAAATTCAGCCTCTACCAAACTAAGAACGTTTTAATCTCTCCACAATGCCCTCTGGCTAGAGATTTAGACACCTTTCAAATATGAAGTGATTAGCATTCAAACATTTCTGCCTTTCAAAAAAATCTTCTGGACAAATTGATGTGTAAATTGAACAAACTATCAGCTCCATCTCATTATTAAAGAACAGCATTTTGGCACTTTCTCTGCCAGGTCCTTTGTTTTATGAAAAACCAGCCTACTATTTATGATAGATGGAGTCCACTGGCTTATTTACAATGCTTTCATCAGGTCTCCTGTGTGTCTTGGAGACCAGCTGAATCTCATTTTCCTTCCATTTTGGATTATACATTTGCAGGACCATGTAATGGCCTTGGCTATGTGAGGAGTAGCAGAATGATTCCAGAACTGTTCCAACCATTGGTTTCAGCTTTAATTCACTTTCATTAGTCTTTGATTGTGTTGACAAGACCCAGCTGTGAATTTGATTATTAATGCTTCTATAATGTCTTGGTGCTTATGATACCATCAGTGCAGGAGAAATCAGAATGGGTATCTTAACTAAACAGATTATAACTTAAAGTGATGTTAAATTATCTAATAACAATGTGATGCCACTTTTTGATCAAACAGAAGATGATTCTTCTACCAGAGCAAAGAAAAAGGAGAAAAACTTTGTATATACTAACATTATGGTTTTGCTCATAGTTTTGAACAAATGGGACCTATACTATTCAAAAATTATTGACATACAGTCAGAGAAAGACAGATATCATGACTTCACTCATATGAGGAATTTAAGATACAAAACAGATGAACATAAGGAAAGGGAAGTAAAAATAATATAAAAACAGGAAGGGGGACAAAACATAAGAGACTCCTAAATACAGAGAACAAACAGAGGGTTGCTGAATGGGTTGTGGAAGGGGGATGGGCTAAATGGGTAAGGGGCATTAAGGAATCTACTCCTAAAACCAGTGCTGCACTATATGCTAACTAATTTGGATGTAAATTAAAAAATAAATTATTACAAAAAAGTTACTAACATAAAACTAGGATTAAACAAAAAGAATTTCCACTGGCAAATATTTTAAAAAGCCATTAATTATTACACAAATTCCTATAGAAAATACTATCACTATTACTTTTAGGTTCATTTTTAGCCTAACTCATTCTGTTAGACATGTGGGAAGATCATTTTGTTGGCCATTTGCTTAATATTTTTTCCAGTTGTGGTGGATAAAATTTCAGGTAAATCATTTATCATTTGGGGGGAATAGCAATGGCTATGAAATGTGTCACTTGGTTAAGTTGAAAACTACATTACCCAGAACTGCCTCTTTTGTATGTTTCCAATTAGGGTGAGCCAGAAGGAAATTCTTGCAAGACTTGGAAGAACTAGGAAAGGAAGCAACCATTTTACTGCTTACCTCTACTGCTGCTGAGTGCTTAACACATCTCAAAGGCATGAAGCACCAGCAATTGTTCTACCTTCTCTAGATTCACTTCCAGTTTTTCTGATTCCTAAGGCAAGGTACGTGGTTAGCTCTGCAATTAAGACTTCTGCAGGGTACTCTTTTCACCAAGGTCAGAGGCAACAAGAATAGACTTAAGTTTCAGTTCATCTTCATGGAGTTTCAACACATATTCATGGGGTTTCAACTTATGCTCAAAATTTTCCCTTCCTAAGGGTCTGACTGTGGACTTCAAGCCCAGTTTTAAATGTGGAAACAAACATAGCTTTAAAAAGACTGTTTGGTCCTGATGATTGTGTAAGCTGATTACCTGTAACAAATGTATGTAAGTATATATAGGTATGTATGTGTACATAAAATGTCTCTTATTGAGTCTACTTCCCTGGTTGAAGCCAGAATTCCTAACCAAGCACTGACCCTAGCTGAAGAATATAGAATCAACCATGTATCTGCTGTGGGAGGTATGGTATTTTTTGTGCTAGAAGAAGGGATGGCTGTATCCAGAAAGAAGGAAAGGGAAGAGACTAAGATTGTGGATGGTAAAAAGCATGTGAATACAGTATCCTCCTGGGGTTTTTTTGTGTGTGTGTTTTGTTTTGTTTTGTTTTATTTATTTATTTATTTGGCATCTTGTTTCTCTCACCTTTCATGAACTCAGTGTATTTACTTAAAGATATGCACATCTAAAATTATCTTCATTTCTTTCTTTATTTATTTAGCATCTTGTTTCTCTCACCTTTCATGAAATCAGTGTATTTACTTAAAGATATGCATATATAAATTATCTTCATTTCTTTTTCTCATACTTAATAAAATACTGTTTCTGCAGTTAAAACCATAGATTGATAGCCAATATGGTTATTACCTAGTTACATAAACAGGTTGCCCCCAAAGATATTAGAATTCTCATAATAAATATAATTACCACCAATACTCAAGAAACTAAGAGCTAGAAGAAAATGGACAAGTATCTTCACAGCTCTGGAGTGAAATAATTTTGAATCTAGAATTTTATATACAGTCAAACTTTTAGGCATAGAAGAACTCAGAAAGCTTTCTTCCTCTATACTCTTTCTGAGAAAATTAACTAACAGGCAGTCTATAAAAGCAAAAGAATCCAAGAGAGAAAGTACATGGAATCAGAGAAAAAGGGAAACTAAACCACAAGAGCAAATGGAAGAAAACAGGAAAGACAGCTAGACAGTAAGCCTGAAAAGTAAATAGTCCAAAATGGATGAGGGAAGTCTTAAAATTTCAAGACTATACTTAGGAAGAAAGTAGACTTACTGCAACAAATAATATGATGAAGACAGTTAACAAGCTTAGGGGTAAAAGTAATTCTTAATCTCTTCTTTTCATCAAGAAAAAAGAAAGGTCACTACTAACTCCAGAGCTACAGAATGCAGACAGTAGCACAAGGAAATCATGTTCAAAACATATAATTTTTAGCAATTTTGTGTTAGAAAATAGGATGTATCAGAGACAAATATTATGCCTTTTGGCTGCCGTAAACCTTTTGCATATCCCTTCCATGCTTGGAGAGTTTTTGTGCCTGTATATAACCAACCCCAAGGCAGAAATCCCAAAGTAATTTCTGCAGCCTTCCTTTCAGTCTCATTTGTGATCCAGGCTCTGCCATTCAGATGAACCTTGTAAAACCTTGACTGAAAAGCAGATAATGTGACGAAGCAAGCACCACTGTCCATCATGGAGTTGGCAGGAATGTCCAGCATTGATTGAGATACAGTTGGAGAAAGTGATAGAGAGGACAGACCACAGGCTGACCGATGAGCCGGACCTGGGCAATTAGAGGCTTCTTACCCTTTCCTTTGTCCTTGGAATACACATTCTCCCTACTGTTTCCCCAGTAGGTACTGTTCCAAGGATACAGTCCTGAGAGAGTAAAGTGTTGTTGAAACTCTCTTGGTAGAACATATGACAGAACCCAGTTAAAGTGTCTACATATAAATTTTTAAAATTTGGCCGCTTGGTGTGGAGATCTTCTCATCATGTGGCCACTCGAGACAAGCCTCGTATGTAAGTCCTCTTGCTTATTAAAACTGCCACTTGCCAGTCTGGGGGCAGGGGGTGGTCCACCATGCCCTCGGTCTCTCCCTGCCTTTTGTGTATGGGGTCAAATTATGAATCAACAGAGAAGAGGCAGAAGTTTAAACATCAAGTGGCTAGGATATACACAGGTACTCTGGCAACTGGGTTTTGGGTGGTAGCAATGAGGATCCGCTGGATTGTTTTCACAATATTATTTGTCAGTGTTGCTCCTTATATTGCTTGCAAACCTCATTGTCTTGCCCTAGCACAGAATCTGTAAATGAATTTATTTTCTGTTTAAACCACCCATAATAGATTGTGCCATTTGAAATGTAGAAAAATCACTAATGTAGCAATTGGTACCGACAGTGGTGGCAAGAAGCAGAATTTGAAGGAAATGAGAATTAAAAAGTGGTTATCTGACATAAGTGAAAATCTCACTAGTATTTAGGCATCCAACCCTGGCAACCCACCAGTGACAGAGGTAAAATAGTTAGCTGAATTAGCAAGTGTAGTTTCCTGGAATAAAGAATAGAGTGAAGGCAAAACTTCTGAAAACTTGTAATTGCTGCCTATTAACAATATAAAGGACTCTTTAAATACTGGAAAGATTAAAGAAATAGATTGACAAGTTCATTGCTCTAAATTAATGGCTCAAATCATGGATGAAGAGTCAGGGACTTTTACAACCTTACCAAGAAACTTTCTAATCTCTTGCTTTCATGGTGAAGTAACTTAAAAATCAATAATAATTTAATTTTATAAATTGCTAAATTATATCATTTTAATTTGACATATCAGCTGGGCTTTTATGGGATAATTAGAATACTGGTTAGAAAAGAGTGGCATCCATGGGGCACCTGGGTGGCTCAGTTGCTTAAGCACCCGACTTCAGCTCAGGTCATGATCTCAGGGTTCATGGGTTTGAGCCCCACATCGGGCTCTGGGCTGACAGCTTGGAGTGTGGAGCCTGCTTTGGATTCTGTGTCTCCCTCTCTCTCTCTGCCTCTACCCTGCTCACACTCTGTCTCTCTCAGTCTCTCAAAAATAAACATTAAAAATTAAAAAAAAAAAAAGACAAGAGTGGCATCCTAGGAATTAAAAAGGGAGAAACATAAGTATATTAGGATAACTTAGAAAAGTCCAAACTTCAGGGTACTGCAGTCATCTTAACAAACTGGCAACCCCTTCTTTTCTGTCTGAGAAGGCTGTTCCTTCCTGACACAACTATCCACCACTTCTTTCCTTCTCTTCTCATTATTCTTTCTGGAACCTTAGACCATGGTTAACAAACCTATCTTGTTGGAAACTCAATCTATCACTCAACTCTTTACACTCCTTTATATCCCTTTATAACAGGCTCTTATAAGGAGTTTGCAAGTTGCCACTACAGTCTAAAAAGTAAAGAGCTGAATAAACTGAAACCTCAACAACTCTTGGGGCACCCAGATGGCTCAGTTGGTTAAGTGGCCAACTCTTGATTTCTGCTGAGATCATGAGCTCCTGGTTTGTGAGTTTGAGCCCAGGTCAGGCTCTGAACTGACAGTGCAGAATCTACTTGGGATTCTCTCTCTCTCTCCCTCTTTCTCTGCCCCTCCTGTGTGTGCACATGTGCGCACTCTCTCTTTCTCTTTCTCTCAAAAGAAATAAATAAACTCAAAAAACAAAAAAAGAAAGAAAAATCAACAACTGTTCTTAGAGCCATAAGAGAAGTGAGGTCACAAGGCAACATGCTACTCCTAAAACTAGAGAGACCAACAGGTAAACAGAGAATCATAACTTACTAGCAACAGAAACTCATGAGCCAAAACTCTGTGGCAAACAATTTCTGGGAGGAAAAGCTGAATTATAATTGAAAAATTGCTGAAGGCTCAGGGGAAAAGTCTGAGAGTTAAAAATCCTAAGAGACTCAGTATGGGGGTGGGGAGACAGCACAATTTTCTAAGTTTTACCTCCAAGATCATTACCACAGTCTCAAAATAAATATCAGAGAAAAACACCCTCATGCTTCCTTCAGGGGGCAGGAACAAATGAACCATTTTGAAAAACGTGAGAACACCCTGTTCTTAACAAGTCATGGTGGTAGGAGAAGCCAGTTAACCAGAACCTGACCTGCTGGGGTATTATCAGAGCTTAAAGGGCCTGGAAAAAGGGAAATACTGAACTCTAGCCCACTTTAGTCATTCTCTCCTACCTGAGGAAGAAGATGAAAACTGAGAAACACTTACGAAACTCATAGTCCAGAGGTATAGGTGCACTAAAAGACTAAAACAAATCAAAGGACTATAGCTCATCTTCACTCCCCCACACCTCACATCAATTACTAGAAGCCAAATACAGCAGTTTCTTTTACCCAGTATTTCATGTCCAGTAATCAAGAAAAAACTACAAAGCATAGCATGAGGCAAAAAAAACATAATTTGAAGAGATATATATCAAAACCAAGCATGGCAGGAATGTTGTAATTATCAGATCAGAAATGTAAACAATAATGGTTAATATGCTGAGGACTCCCATGGGTAAAGAAAGCATACAACATGCAATAAAAGGAAGACAGTGTAAACAGAAATGCAAATCCCAAGAAAGAACCAGAAAGAAATGCTAGACACAAATAAATACTCTCAGAAATGAAGAATGCCTTTAAATGGTTTATTAGCAAGCTGAATTCAACTGAGGAAAAAGATCTCTCAGCGTGAGGATATCTCAAAAGAAACCTCTAAAACTGAAAAGCAAAGAGAACAAATATTGAAAAAAAAATATCCAAGGAGTGTGTAATAAACAAACATATAT
>NW_024412423.1:17832697-17844144 GCF_014898765.1 Herpailurus yagouaroundi | reverse complement strand
AAATGAGATGGCCCAAAGGAGAACAAAGAGAGAAAGACAAAGAAAAAGTATTTGGACAATATGACTGAGAATTTTCCCAAATTAGTGTTAGATAACAAAGCACAGATCCAGGACGCTCAGAGAACACCAAGCAGGATAAGTGCCAAAAAAATTACACAGAAAATTAAAGATAAAAAAATGCGAAAATAAGTCAAAGGAAAAAAAACACCTTACACAAAGAGGAACAAGAAGAAGAATTACATCTGACTTGTCCTCAGAAATCACACAAACAAGGAGTGGAGTGAAATATTTGAAGTGTTGAGGGAAAGAAACACTAACCTAGAATTTTATACCCTGAAAAATTATCTTTCAAAAGTGAAGGAGAAATAAAGCCTTTCTCAGACAAAAATATTAAGACAATCTGTTGCCTGTAAACCTGGCTTGTAAGAAATATTAAAAAAAATTCTTTAGAGAGAAGGAAATAATATAGGTCAGAAGCTCGGATCAACATAAAGGATGAACATCAAAGAAAGTAAAAAAATTTTTTTTCTCTTTCTTTTTCCTAATTGATCTAACAGATAATTTTTCAAAATAATAGCAATAATATATTTGATAATGCAAGCTTATATGTATGTATATATGCATATATACATACATATATACGTACATACATATATACACACACATGCTTTGTATATTATACATAAGTGAACTGAATGAGAGTAACAGTACACGGGATGTGAGGCAGGGTTTAAGATTATTTGGTTACTATAAGAAACTTACACAACCAACGAAGTGCTTTAGTGTTTATTTGAAAGTGGACTTGAATTAGTTGTGTTAATTGTAAACTCTAGGGCAATCACTAAAAACAGTTAAAAAGGAAGTATAACTCATGTGCTAAGAAATGTAATTAATATGCAGTAGCCCTAGCAAACTAATATAATAAGAATATAAAAAAATTGGTATTAATTATATATTAAATAATAGATGCCCTGTATAGGATGCACAAAGGTTTTATACTCGTCATATATAAATAATGTCTACATTGCAGTAAGCAAAAGGTAAATGATTAAAAGTGGAAAAAGACTAAGTAACAACACACAGGAGTAAAAGCAGACCATATTTATACAAAAAGATGACCTACCCTACCTCACTAAAAATCAGAAAAATACATATTAAAACAATAATATATTTCATTTCTCAGATTCAATAAAATTACAACAACTATCGTGGGATCATATGGGAAAGTCACAGGAAATTAACAAAATTATTGACAGCAGTATACATGGTACAATCTTTTTTGGAATTAAATATTGAAACAAACATGGGATTTATATATTGTTTGGACACAGAGATCTAATTTTGTAAACTGTTTCACAGGAAAACCTACATCAATCTACCTATATGTGTACTTAAATTTTTAATGTGTGTTTATTTTTGAGAGAGAGAGAGACAGAATGTGAGCAAGGGAGGGGCAGAGAGAGAGGGAGACACAGAATTCAAAGCAGGCTCTAGGCTCTGAGCCATTAGCAAAGAACCTGTGGCGGGGCTCAAACTCATGAACCGTGAGACCACGACCTGAGCTGAAGTCGGATGGTTACCAACTAAGCCACCCAGGTGCCCCACTATAAAATAGAATCTCTAAAAATATCTATAACATATGTATAAATATATTCATTAGAGTAATTATTATATTAGTAGAAAATTAGTAGAAACTTAAATGTTAACCAGTAAAGGAATGGTTAAATTAATTAAGTTACCTCCATAGAAATTTGTATAGTAGTTAAATGAATCTGCATGTTCTGCAATGGAAAGACTGCGAAATCACACTGCTAAGAGTAAAAATAAAATTAAGAAGCATTTATAGCATGATTCCGTTCAGGCAGAAGTTTATATTTCTTTCTATATAAATTATTTATTTTTATAAATCCATACAAAAGTCCGAAAGGGGGACATTAAACTTTAAAGTGGTTAAGTGTCCCTGGAATGGGATTGGAGTAGAGTCTAAAAAAGCAAAATCCCTACTCTTTCCTTTAAATCCTGGGAATATATTATATTCATGTTATTATTGTGTATTTACTTTTTAGAAGTATAAAAAACATTCAATTTGTTTACAATTTTTCCCATCGCTGTATCCCTGCACTCAGGACAGTATATGACAAATAATAGATACCCATTAAATATTTTGGAATCAATGAATAGAAGGAAGATGAAAGGAGGTAAAAATAAATCTTAAAAGAAAAATTATCTATAATGAATGTCAAAGACACAAAATGAAAAAAGTAACATAAAGAATAAGATATGGTTGGGAAAGAACAAAACAGAGTTAAATGTAACTGTATTTTGGAAATCTACTGGTTAGGGAGGAGGGATACAAATCAGAAAAACCAAGTTGGAAATAAATCCTGCTTTTCCCTCCATATAATGGATGTGGGGCCAAGCAGTATATGAGAAACACAAATATCATAGAATTTTGACAGCCTGATTTAAGAAAAGTTGTGGCCTTTCCATGTAAGCAAAACGAATTTATTAAAATTCTCCTACTATTCTCTGGCCAATTAATTCATATATACAAAGACTTTCCCCAACATTTCTCCGAATAAGAAATGTTTTGTTATGTTAGTAAATGGAACATAAAAAAATATGAAGAGAATCTGGACACTCTACATGGCAATTGGTAAAAATAAAATCATCAATAATAAAGCAGTTCTAAAATGAAAGGCAAAGCCCAGCTTAAATTTCTACTTGCTTTGTGGGTGAGAAGACATATCCCTTATACTTAATAAAGAGAGTAAACTCCTGTGTTTTTTGGTTTTTTTTTTTACTTTTCTAATTCACATTAGAATAAGCAGGTTAATCAAATTTTTGGTACATGATATGTGGTATAATAAGCTAACATCCATACCACTTAGTATTTTAAATTTTTTAAAATAAAATTTCATATTTTCTTTGAAAGACATCTGACAATCTCAACTAAATATGAGCTCGTATTTACCCTTTAAAAAGTATTTTTTGAATACTATACACACACACACAATACTTAAATTTATATATTATTTTTGAGAGACAGAGCGAGAGAGAGCATGAGCAGGGAGGGGTGAAGAGAGAGAGGGACAGAGGATCCGAAGCAGGCTCTGTGCTAACAGCAGACAACCCAAAGCGCGGTTCAAACTCACAAACCACGAGATCATCACCAGAGCCGAAGTCAGACACTGAAGTGAATGAGCCACCCAGGCACCCAAAAGTATTTTAATATAAACTTTTGTGTGCAACCTAAATGATAATCTTGCCAATCTTGTCAACAGTCTTTTTAATGATTAAGATCAGGTAAATGATAAAATAACAGCTATCTTTACCATTTAATAAGACCTTGTTAAAATACCTGTTAGATCTGTTATGAAGACTCCTGAGAACAGTATCCTCCAAATTATTAGCTAATTTTGATATGGAAAAAATTTTTGACTAATTAAAATTTATCTTGGGATTAATCCTATATTCCTTCTCTCTTTATCAGAGCTGTGAAAAGTGGAAAATTCCACATCATCCTATGTAATTAAACAGCTGCTCCATCTTCAAGTTCAGCTTTCCTAATCTTATTTATAAGATCAAGTCTCTTAAATTTGCAGAAGCCAGTCTCTTCCTAAACATCAAAGACTATAAATATCCCTTGTATTCATAGGACATATAGGAACAGATGTTACATGATTAAATTCTTTCCCATTTAGAACATTTCAGTGAATTTTACCGCTGGTTTGATATGGTGTGATATTTGATATTTTCTGAATCCCAAAACAAGTGTCTTACTTCACATCTCCCAGGCAATACTTATTATATCTTATGTATGAAACTGATGTATTATTATTTTCCCACCATCTATGTGACACAGAATACCAACTTCTAAAGGTGAAATCTTCATATATATTCTAAAGTTAATATAAGGTCACCATGACCCAACAAATGACCCGTCATTTTCTATCATTCAGAGTTTGTTGCAGACAAAAGATATCATTCAAGGTATTTAAGCAAGAAGCTTAATATAAGGAATTATACCAGCATTCAAAGAACTGATGGAGCTGACTGTAAGCGTAAGCAATACCTCCAGGAATAACTTCCAGAAGAACAAAATTATTGAAAAAACTCAATTTACAACAGCATGAGAAAGAATAAAAGATGTAAAAATACATTATAAAAAAGAAGTGCAAAACTTAAAACAGAATTTAAATTTGGTCAGGAAATTCCTGAACTGAAATGAATTTCTTGAAAACATCTAGACTAAGTTGCATACAATAATGCAAATTAGGGCTTAATTATAAAATATATAAAATTCCATTTTTTGACATCTGAGCTTGGAGACCACTGGAACCGTGCAATTACATGAATCTATACACTCTGAATTTCTGAAGACACAAAAACTGTAACTTCATATTTAGAACACACAAGCTTAACTGAATTCCACCCAATGACTTTTTAAAAACGTACTTAAAAATCTACTAGATAATGAATCATTAATTTGACTCAGTTTTTCACTTCCAAATGAGTTGGGTATTTTTCCTGCAGGATATATGGCAAATACTTATAAAAAATAGATGTTGGCAAGTTTTTATTTTAAAATACAGCTTTTATTCATTGTTGCAAGCTCATTTCTTTTAGCTCTCATTTGATTGCTACTAAGCCCATGGGATGTTATAATACACTGTCACATTTTATTAAAAATATTTTTGTTACGGAAATTAATGTGTAACTGCAATTAAAGAATACTGCATCATATCCTAACCCAAATTTACTTAACTGCATGAGGCGACTACGCTGAGTTTTAGCACCTAAAAATTTTGTAGCACATTCAAATCTTTCTTTCCCATTATTCAGAGAATTACGGGGAAAGTCACAAATAAAACCTATTCCCTGAACCTAGTTACTGATGATGGTACACTTAGTTGTATCCAAAATGAGTAAGACTGTGGAGCATAGAGGTAGGAGTTAAGAAGAAACAGAAGAGGGCCATAATAGCTGATATTACAAGGTATCAAGGGAAATCATTGAAAATGATTCATAAAGCTTTCAAAGTAGACAAATGGTCCCATATATGTTATTACCCTTAAGAGCAACTATTTCCACTTCTGACAGCTCAGAGGTACAGGAAGGAGCTATTAGAGGCCATCAGAAATTACTTGTTTGATTCTGTTGTACCTGCATCATTTAACCAATAAAAAAGAAACCCAAGGCAGCTGCAGCTAGAAATCAATTTTTCTGCTGCTTCATTTTAAAAATGTTATTGGCTAAGTCGGCACTGAATTATAATGCAACTAGATTTTTTTCACTGCATTTAGCAGATTCTTTAATTGAAATTCTGCTTCTAAAGTTTCTACAATTAGAGATCTTAATTTGTGTACACTAAAATGTTACAGTTCATTAAAAATCTGTCCCTATGTTCCAGGGATTTCCTCGGACCTCATATTTTGCAACTGGGAAAGTGACTTCTCTCTCCCACAGTTTACTTATTTGGGGGCAATGAAAGCTAAACAGAAAATTGGAATTTATAGGTGATTTATATTCAGGATGTAAAAATTTGGCAGGGAGAGAATTATTTTCTATAATGCTTATGTAACATTTACTATACTCCATTATATATTTAGATATTCTTTTGAATATCATGTCTTTCAAAATCTGTGGTTAGGGGTCATTGGTGTTAACTTTCCATGTCCCACCAAAGCATGTAACCTCACATGCAGTCAAAGAATACTGGAACCAGAACAGAATCAATTCATCAACACCCTCATATCACAGATGAGCAAACTGAAATACACCTGCTCAGATGACTTTCTCAAGGTCAAAGAACTGCCACTGTATCCACCCTTACCTCCAGAGCCTTGGATTTAGAGATTTTAGAGGGGAGGGCTGTGGAGAAACAGCTCCTAATCTCATCCCAAAGGAATTGATTTCACCAGAGAAAGTGAAGCCTACGGTTACTCTAAAAAAACAGTAGAGGCTGCAGTGAAAGGCAAGTGGGATGTGATTTCAGATTAGGCTAATCTGTAGGTTGCCTCATCAATAAGAAAGAACTATAGACAAACTGGATAAACAGAAGATCAGCAAAGAAATAGAAGACTTGCACAACTATAAGCCAACTAGACCTAATAGATACCTATGGAATACTCCACACAACAGCAAGAGAATATAGGAGGAGGTGGTTCATGATGGCAGTGTAGAAATATGGGGAATTCCCCTCCTCCCATGGACACAACAGGACTACAGCTACAGATGCAACAATCCCCTCTGAAAAACCTGAAAACTACCTGAGCTGCTTCTCCACAACAAAAGATAGAAGGGCCACATCAAGATGGGGAGGAGAGACAGAGATGGGATATCACCCAAAACCCCCACACCCAGCATGACAACCCACACATGGGACGGATCTCACAAGCATGAAGCTTCTTCTTGAGGAGCAAGGTGTTTGTGCCCCACATGAGGTCCGTGAGCCTTGGGACCTACCTCTGAGAGAGAAGCCCACAAAACATCTGACTTTCAAAACCAACAGGGCTTATATCCAGAACCATAGGGCTATAGGGTATGGAGATTCAACTCTTGAGGGCTTGCTTGCAGATTCACCACCCCGGGCTCAGTGCAAACACAGCATTTGAAAAGCACAAACACCATATGAAAAAGAGATTCACTAGCTAATCTTAAAGCATCTTCTATAGGAGCAGGAGTCTGTTATAACTTTCTGTGGGGACTGAGGCACTGGTTCACACAATTTATTGCATTCTCCCTCTGCCTTGCTAGCACTAGAGGCACAACCTACCCCCATGCCACTCCCAGGGACTGAGTAAGGACAAGGGAAATGACTCGCCCCCACACCACTCCTATGGCCACATGCATGGCCCACACAGCATCCCCTTGGGCACCTGGCTCTGATGGCCAAGATAAATTGTATTCTAGGCCCTGTGGGTTTAAGATAACCACAGAAACACTTGTTGGCAGGCCCTTAGGCCAATACAAAGAAAGTAGTCTAAAACAGAACTCTAGTTTTCCTGTAAAAAAAAAAGGCTTATTTATTTGTTCTGGAGCTTCAGGCTAAGGGATGGGCTTCAGGCTTACCACATATCTAGAGTCTATGGACATGCTCTCCAGAAACATACACTGGAAGATGCCATCTTCTCACTCTCTCTTGGCACTACAGCTTGCCAGCACCTCCCAGAAAGGACCTATACACTTGTCTGGAGCCCTGATTTTTCAACTGTTGTCAAGGGAACCCTTTATGGGTTTAGAGAACTTTAGAGTTCCTGGTCTGGAAGCCAGGAGGATTTATAATTGTGGTGTCATAGGTCTGTATATATTTTCATACCTTAATAGATGCTGCCTTAAGGTACAGCTTCCAATCAGCCTGAAACTAGGTGCTAAGATCCCTCCCTCTGGAACAATGATCTTGTTATCACATCCTCAATAGCTGGACCCTTCCAAGAAGAAATCAGGCTGCTTAGATAATCACAAGGTTCCAGAGACAATTAAGAGCTAAAGCAAGATGAAACAGTGAGGTCCATGTCCTATACAAGGCCACTCCTTGAAGAAAGAACTATTTTGCTTAATACATAGAAAGAAACACAGAGTCAAGTAAAATGAGGAAAGAGAGGAGTATGTCCCAAAGAACATGATAAAACCCTACCAAAATAAAGCACCTTAATGAAACAAAGATAAATTTAAGTCTAAGCTAAAAATAAAAGGTACAAATTAATAACAAGAAAACACGTGAAAGTAAAAATCACACTGGTAAAGATAAATATAGAATAAAGGTAGTAGGCTAAGCATGTATAAAACTAGTATGAAGGTTAGACAAAAAATGGTAAAAGTAACTATAACTAGAATAATTAGGTAAGGGCTATGCAAAATAAAAAGATGTAAAATGTTACAACAAAAACATAAAATGGGAGAATGGGAATGTAGCATTTTAGAGTGTGTTCAAACTGAACTTGCAATCAACTTAAAAGGGACTATTATATATGTTCACTATTCTATTTGAGCCTCATGGTAATCGGAAAGCAAAAACACATAGTGGATACATAAAAAATAGTGAGAAAGGAGTCTAATCATAACACCACAGAAAGTTATCAAACCACAAGCGAAGAAAGCAAGATAAAAGAGGAACAGAGAGGAAGTATAAAAACAGCTAGATAACAATGAACACAACTGCAATAAGTGCATATCTATCAAAAACTACTAAAATGTAAATACACTAAATTTTACAATCACAAGACATAAAATGGCTGAATGGAAGAAAACAAGGCCCGTGTATAATATGCCTTTAAGAAGCTTACTTCAGATGTAAGGACACACACAAACTGAAAATAAAGGAATGGAAAAAGATGTTTCATGCAAACAGAAATCCTGCCACCCACCCCCCCAACAAAAAAACCTGGGGTAGCTACACTTGTATCAGATAAAACAGACTTAAAAAAAACCAAAAACATAATGAGATGTCTGGGTGGCTCAGTTGGTTGAGCTACCAACTCTTGATTTCAGCTCAGGTCATGATCTCAGGATTGTGAGATCGAGCTTTGTGTCGTATTCCACACTGAGTGTGAGCCTACCTGGGATTCTCTCTTTGCCTCTGTCCCTCTCCCCCGCTCACTTAAATTTAAAAAAAAGACTGTAATAAAACACCAGGATGGGTATTACATAATGATAAAGGGGTCAACCCAACAAGAAAACAGAACATTTGTGGGGTGCCTGGGCAGCTCAGCTGGTTAAGCATCAAACTCTTGATTTCGGCTCAGGTTATGATCTCACAGTTATGTGATCAAGCCTTGTCTTGGTCTCTGCTCTGGGCCTGGAGCCTTCTTATTCCTTCTCTCCATCTCCCTCTGCCCTTCCACCCCTCAAAAAACAAAAACAAAAACAAAAACAAAACAAAAAAACAAAATATAACATTTGTAAATATTTAGGTACCCAACAGTAAAGCACCTAAATATATAAAACAAATATTAACAGAACTAAAAGGAGAAACTGAGAGCAGTATAATAATAATAGGGGACTTTAATGCCCTAATTTTACCAATGGCTGGATCATCATGACAAAAAATAAGTAAGGAAATATTCATCTTAAATGATATATTAGACCATACTGGACTTGCTAGATATATACAAAATATTCCACCCAAAAGCAGCAGAATACACATTTTTCTCAAGTGCATATGAAACATTCTGCAGAACAGATCATATTTTAGGCCATTAAACAAGTCTCAATAAATTTAAGAAGACTGAAATTTTAAGAAGTATTTTCCATGACAAGAGTAGCATAAACATAGAAATTGCTTTATTTTGTTTAATGTTTATTTATTTTTGAGAGAGATAGACACAGTGTGAGCAGGGAAAGGGCAGAGAAAAAGGGAGACATAGAATCTGAAGCAGGTTCCAGGCTCTGAGCTGTCAGCACAGAGCCCAATGCAGGGCTTGAACTCATCAACAGTGAGATCATGACCTTAGCCAAAGTCAGATGTTTAACCAACTGAGCCATCCAGGCACCCCAAAACATGGAAACCATTTAAAGAACACTGAAAAAAGTCACACATATGTGGAAATTAAGCCATAAGCTACTGAACAAACTATAGGTCAATGAAGAAATCAAAGGGGAAATAAAAAAGTACCTTGAGACAAAAGAAAATAGAAATACAACAATTCAAAATCCACAGAAATACAGCAAGAGCAGGTCTTAGAGGAAAGTTTACAGTGATACAGGCCTACCTCAAGAAAGAGGAAACATCTCAAATAAACAATCTAACTTGACACCCAAAGAAACTAGAAAAAGAAATATAAATAAAACCCAAAAGTATTAAGAAGGAAATACAGATCAGAGCAGAAATAAATGAAATAGAGAACAGCTAGAAAAGACAACAGAAAAGAGCAATGAAACTGAGAGCCAGTTACTTGAAAAGATAAAGGTGACAAAACTTTACCTGGATTTACTAAGAAAGAACTCAAATAAATAAAATCAGAAATGAAAGAAAAGTTACAAGTGATAGTGCAGAAATACAAAGGATATCATAAGAAACTCCTATGAACAATTATATACCAACAAATATAACAACCCAGAAGAAATGGATAAATTCCTATAAACATACAATCTCCCAATACTGTATCATGAAGAAATAGAAAAGCTGAATAGACCAACTACTAATAAGGAGATTGAATCAGTAATCAAGGGTGCCTGGGTGGCTCAGTTGGTTGACTGCCCAACTTGTAATTTCAGCTCAGGTCATGATCTCACAGTTTGTGGGTTCAAGCTCCAGGCTGTCAGCACAAAGCCAGCTTGGGATTCTCGTTCTCTCTCTCTTCTCCTCCCCTGCATGTGTGTGCTCACTCTCTCTCACCAAAAATTAATAAATAAACATTTTTAAAAAAACCTCCCAAACAAATGTCCAGGACCAGATCATCCAAGCGTTGAATTTAACCGACTATTAAAAGACTGAATACCTATCCTCCTCAAATCTTCCAAAAATCGAAGAGGTGGGAATACTTTCAAGCTCATTTTACAAGGCCAGCATTACTAAAACCAGACAAGGATACCACATAAAAAGAAAATTATAGGCCAATATCCCTGATGAAAATGGTTGCAAAAAGCCTCAACAAAATCTTAGCAAACAAAATTCAACAATACATTAAAGGATAACTTACTATGATCAAGTGTGATTTATCTCATGGATTCCAAAGACAGTTTAACATCCACAAATCAACCAATGTGATACACCACATTAACAAAAAAAGGATAAAACCATATGATTATCTCAACAGATGCAGAAAAAGCACATCAAAATTCAATATCCATTTATGATAACAACATAAACCAAGGTGGACAGAAAAAAATGTACCTCAACATAATAAAACCATATATGATAGGTTCTCAGCTAACATCATACCCAAAGGTGAAAAGCTCAAAGCTTTTCCTTGAAGAGAAGGATACCCACTCTAGCCACTTTTTTTTTTAATGTTCTTATTTATTTTTGAGACAGAGAGGGACAGAGCACGAACAGGGGAGGGGTAGAGAGAGAGGGAGACACAGAATCGGAAGCAGGCTCTAGGCTCCGTGCTGTCAGCACAGAGCCCAATGCGGGGCTGGAACTCATGGAGTGTGAGATCATGACCTGAGCCAAAGTGGGACGCTCAACCGACGGAGCCACCCAGGAGCCCCTCTAGCCAATTTTATTCATAGCCCTGGAAGTCCCAGACAGAGTGATAAAGCAGAAAAAATAAATAAAAGTCACCCAAATTGGATAGAGGACACATTAGATATTAAACTGGTAAGAACAGATACTACACATGATCCTAGCTAAAAGGCCGAGAAGCAATAAGCAAATTGGAAAGGAAAAAGTAAAAGAGCCACTATTTGTGGATGACATGGTTTTATGTACAGTGAACCCTAAAGACTGGTTTAAAAACAAAACAAAACAAAACAAAACAAAACAAAACAAAACAAAACAA
>NW_024412423.1:17760296-17832687 GCF_014898765.1 Herpailurus yagouaroundi | reverse complement strand
AAAACAAAACAAAACAAAACAAAACAAAACAAAACAAAACAAAACAAAAAAAACAGAACTTGAGCACTTGGGTGGTTCTTTAAAAGCAAAAAACAAAAAACTATTAGAACTAATAAATACAGCAAAGTTGCAAGGTATAAAATCAATATATGTTTGTGCTTTTATACACCAAAACAAATTATCAGAAAAAGAAATTAAGAAAACAATCCCATTTACAGTTGCAACAAAAACAGTAAAATATGTAGGAATAAATTTTAATCAAGGAGGTGAAAGACTTATCCAGTGAAACAATAACACGCTGAAAATGATACAAATAAATGAAAAGATAGTCCATGCTCATGTATTAGAATTAATATTGTTTAAATATTTATATTACCCAAAGCAATGTACAGATTCAGTGTGATTCCTACCAAAATTTCAAAAGCAGTTTTCAAAGAAATCAAACAAACCATCCTAAAATTTGTACAGAACCACAAAAGATGCTGAATAGCTAAAGTAATCTTGACAAAGAATAGTACAAAGTGGTAATAATCAAATAGTATGGTATTGGCATAAAAACAAATACAAAGATTGATGGAACAGTGAGCCCAGAAATAAACCCACATGCATATGGTCAGTTAATTTAGAGCAGAAGAGCCAAGAATTTCCAACGAGGAATGGACAGTCTCTTCAATACATAGTGTTGGGAAAACTGGACAGCCAGATCCAAAATAACCCAACTGGACTTGAACATTAGACATGAAACCATAAAACTCCTAGAAGAAAACATAGTCAGTGAGCCTCCTGACACAGGTCTTGGCAATGATTTTTTCGATCTGACTCCAAAGGCAAAGTCAACAAAAGCAAAAATAAACAAATAGGATTATATCAAACTATAAAAGTTCTGTACAGTGAAGAAAACCATCAACAAAAGGAAAGGCAATCTAATGAATGGGAGATATTTGCCAATCATATAACCAGTAAGGGGTTAATATCCCCAAAATATGAAAATCTCAAACAACTCAATAACAAAATAAAAACATCTGATGAAAAAATGCCAGAGTAACTAAATACATATTTTTCCAAAAAAGACATATAGATGACTAACAGGTATATGAAAAGATGTTCAACATTACCAGTCATCAGAGAAATGCAAATCAAAATCAAAATGAGCTATTAAAAACATAAGAAATATTGGGGCGCCTGGGTGGCGCAGTCGGTTAAGCGTCCGACTTCAACCAGGTCACGATCTCACGGTCTGTGAGTTCGAGCCCCGCGTCGGGCTCTGGGCTGATGGCTCGGAGCCTGGAGCCTGTTTCCGGTTCTGTGTCTCCCTCTCTCTCTGCCCCTCGCCCGTTCATGCTCTGTCTCTCTCTGTCCCAAAAATAAATAAACGTTGAAAAAAAAAATTTAAAAACATAAGAAATATCAAGTGTTGTTGAGGATGTAGATAAAAGGGAACCATGCATGGTTGTTGGGAATATAAAGTGGTGTAACCACTAAGAAAAACAGTATGGAGATTCCTCAAAAAATTGAAAATAGAAATATCATATGATATAGTAATTCCACTTCTGGGTATTTATATGAAGAAAACAGAAACATGAATTTAAAAAGATATATGGCACCCTGTATGTTGTTTCAGGATTACAAAACCCCTGGGGCCCTGATTTTCCACTCTTGTTTAATTTATCTACTAATGGACATGTCTGCATAAAGTCATTAATGAAAGTGTTGAATAAAAAGGGTCTACATCATAGACCTTTGTTACTCCACTGAAGATATTTCTTTATATACCACCTAGTTACAGGTTCACCTTTTTATACTAAACTATGTCCCATTTAATCAATTTATACAATATTAAGAACTTTGCACAATTTTTTTATTAATACCCCATCTCTTACTCTATTTAGGCTGCTCTAACAAAAACACCATAACCTGGGTAGCTTATAAATAATAGATATATATTCCTCACAGTTCTGGAGGCTGGGAAATCCAAGATCAGGGCAATGGCAGATTCTGTGTCTGGTAAAAGCCCCTTTCCAGGTTGTAGACTGCCAACTTTTCTCTCTGTCCTCACATGGTAAAAGACACGAGGGAACTCATTCAGGCCTCTTTTATAAGAGCTTTAATCTCAGGGCACCTGGGTGGCTTAGGCAGTTAGGCATCTGACTTTGGGTCAGGTCATGGTCTCCCAGTTCCTGGGTTTGAGCCCTGCATTGGGCCTGTGCTGACAGCTGGGAGCCTGGAGCCTGCTTTGGATTTTGTCTCCCTCTCTCTCTGCCCCTCGTCCACTCACACTCTGTATCTCTCTCTCTCTCTCTCAAAAATTAATGAACATCAGGGGTGCCTGGGTGGCGCAGTCAGTTAAGCGTCCGACTTCAGCCAGGTCACGATCTCACGGTCCGTGAGTTCGAGCCCCGCGTCGGGCTCTGGGCTGATGGCTCAGAGCCTGGAGCCTGTTTCCGATTCTGTGTCTCCCTCTCTCTCTGCCCCTCCCCCGTTCATGCTCTGTCTCTCTCTGTCCCAAAAATAAATAAAAAACGTTGAAAAAAAATTTTTTTTAAATAAAAAAAAATAAAAAATAAAAAATAAATTAATGAACATTAAAAAAAATTTTTTAAAGAGCATTAATCTCATTCATAGGGCATCTGCCCTCATGAACTAATCGCCTTTCAAAGGCCCACCTCCTAGTACACAATAATAATAATAATAATTATTATTATTAAAGCCTAATACTAATAATATAATAATAATTATTATTATTATAGCCTAATACTTGGGCATTAAGATTACAACATATGAATTTTGAGAACACACATTCAGCCCATAGCACCTGGTATATTTTTATCTACCTCAAGTTCCTTAAAAACAAGAGCAACAATAACAGCCATAAAAATAGTTTACACTTTTTGAGCTGCTATCATGTATCACACAGTGTTCTAATGGCTTTAAAACTAGTATTCATGTCATAAGAGCTCAAAAGATGAAAGTGAACATTATTGCTATTGTTATTATCCTTACAATTATTTCTATTTTTATTGTCCTTAGTATTTCTATACACTACCAATCTCATAACCTTGTCAGAAAAAAAATTGTAATAGTTATTCTGACAGAGTTTATTTTAATGAGGCCATGTGGCTTTAAGAATTACTGCTTTTCTTCCCAACTGGTCATATATCAACGTTTTAATAATGGATTTTAAATTTGGGCCTAGAAAGAAGGCCAAGTTTTCTGGCTTACAGACTGTACATATTAGAACTACTTTTCTCCTGTTTTTGTTTGTTTGTTTGTTTGTTTGTTTCTGCAGAGTACCTTCGATTTACTTAACATTATCAGTAAGAGAAATACACAATTCTTGGAATTCTGGGGTCAAATTATTAATTAAATTCTATTTATTTGAAAGGCAGGAGTGATTAATACTTCAGTGCTATTTAGACCACCAAAGTACTGATTAATTTGTCTAAGTAATTCATTTTATATATTCTAAGGAGGATTATATTACTCTCTGTATAGGCATATGTGATTACCTAAGGGTTTTTGAACATTAAGTTGAAATTATCTTGATTACAGCAGAAGACAGCATTTAGACCTATAGGCAGTCTGTAAAGATGTTATTTGTTATGACTAACATGTAATATTATGGAGGAATCTCCATTCCCCTGGTTTTATTTCTTCATGCAGAATGACAATGACCCTGTAATACCTACTCTTCTTTCCTCATCCCTTGTTTATTCCACTCCATATATAAGGAGTGGAATATATATGTCCTTGATTACCAAGGGTTTGATAGGCATTGATTCATGTTTTTTTTTTTTTTAATTAGCAAAACTAATCTATTAAACATCTGTAAGAACTAGGGATTAGTTTTTTTTTTTTTTTCTTCTCTGTCCATTTAAAGCAGTTACCCCTGGACAGTATATTTGCTTTAAGAGACCCAAACTTTCTTTAGCAAGTCCTTTGGTCTGCACACTAAAGCCATATTCTATGATTAGCTTTATCAGCATCAATGCCAATATTAGATCTCTACCAGTTTCTTTTCCAGGGCTCTAAGTTCAAGATGGAAAAAAGATGTGATTTACTGGTTTTCCCACACCCCTGCACCTTCACTTCCTGTTTCTCCTCTTGTTTTCTTAAGATTTCCAAGCACCTGGCACTCTGCAGCCATGCAATGAGAGGAACCCATTTTACTACATTACTCTGAGCAATTGGCACTGACATTTCAAATAGGTTGTTCTGGCTTTGTGTCAAGGATCTACACCTACAGTAAATATCCAGTTCTTATAATGGCCATCCGTATCAATGAACATGTAAAGATGGGTTTACATAATGAATCATCTTCAAATTAAAACAGAAGTAGATGAAGTGTTACTCATCAACAGTCTTCCTCTCACTCATGTTCTCTCTCTCTCTCCACACACACACACACACACACACACACACACACACACACACACACAGAATGAGTTAATGTGAATGCTACACCACCTCATAAAATGCACAGCAGGTGAAGACGTTTTTTCCAAGCTGAAAAAAACAATGGACTCCTAATAGTGATGGGGAACAGAGGTGATAGGAACTTCTGGAAACCTCATAATGATCTATTTCTTGATCTGAGTGGCAGTAACATTGACACTGATCACTTAGTGAAGTTTCACCAAGCTGTACGACTCGTGATTTGTTCACTCTTTAATATGTATGTTATATAAGAAAGAAGCTTACTTTAAAAGTCACGTAAGAACCAAACAAATTAAACACTGAAAGCTCAAAGAGTGGATGAAAGTTAAATTTCAAATTTAACTGAACCCTAAAATATTTGTAAAAGGAATTAAGTTCCTATTTTTATTGGATGTATTTAGATTTTCCACTGGAACATTATAATACTGAGAAGCTCTATATTCTATATTTGTTAGCAATTACACCTGACAAATACTGAAAATAATCACAAATGGTGGCAAATTATTGGATGTTTTCCAAACATTATTTGTCTAAAATTGTAGTGTGCATGAAAACAAAAAGATTGTACCTGCAACAATACTTCTGTTAAAATATTTCCATATTTTATTACAAAAATTTTAACACCATATTTTTCATTTAGGATAATTTTATCTGAGGTTATCAGGAATTTCTTAGCCATAAGAATGCAATTTTAATAAGACTAGAGGAAACATTATGAGAAAGAAAAGAAAGAATAAGGCCATAAAACATGCATTCTTGACAAGAACTCCATTGACCTGATACTAGACGTAAGGCTGGAAAAAGTTACAAATATGTAACAAAAATAATTATTTTGCTCATGTCACTTTTCATGATCTGATAATCAATATAAAGAAGTTTTTGTTTTAATGTACACAGATACGTTATCCCTATTTTTCAAAAGAATTTTAAAAAATAGTTTCCAATGGGTGTATATCATAGATTCACCAGTACATTAAAAGCAATTTGTAAACACTCAAAAAATGTAATACTAAGCCATGGTATCAAGATACTTCACAATCCTGCAATCTGCAGTGGCATGCAAGAGAGCAGAGTGGTGTATCAAGGGAACTTCCCCAGGTCTCAGATCCTCAGGGCTACACTCTGATGGCGTGGCCAGTGACAGCAGGCAAACAGGAGATATCAAACTATTATCAAAACCCTACTGTTAGAATCTTATATACCTTATTTAATCCCATATTTCTGACTTTTCTAATTCATTAGTCTATCACTCTAATTCCACTTAAAGTGGAATTTGGTTCAAATCTATAGCCTCACTGACAAAAGAAGAGAAATGAAAATTTTACTCTGTTTAAATCATGTAGACATTTCTCAAAGCAAATTTCCAAAGTATCATTCCTTTCCTGGTCTAACCTTTGCCTCTCATGAGATTGAAGTCATGCTCCATACTTGCCTAGTGACTCAATTCTTGAAGAGAAGAGAAGATAGTAATGTGCTGTTTTGCTTATTTTTAAACATAATGGACAACAGAACATGAAAAGTCCTAGTAAGAAAATAAAGACCTGTTCAATTTTAAGTGACACAAACCCCATTTCAACTAGTTTAAGCAAAATAAAACAAAACAACTAAAAGGACCTCAAAGGCTCTATTAACTGGAAAAGGAGCAAAGGATGCTATGTTACAAAAATGGCAGGCAAGCACCATATTCCACTACTTAGCCTCCTTGCATGCACCCACAAGAACTTTCTCCCAAATATAACGTGCATTTTTTACTGTTTGTTTGATATTATCTATACCATTACACAAGGAATATAGAACACATTCTCATTGTTAAAAAAAAGAAATATTATAGATTAAGGTAAAATCCACTTTGACTACCACAGGTAATCCCTGTTATCAGATTAATAAGTATATTTGCAGGCTGTTTTATGTTTTAAGTATACACACACACATTCACTCAAATATTTACAGAAATATACAGTGTTAATGTGTGTATGTGTATGTTTATATTTTTGGCAGAAACTCCCTATTACATGTATTATTATAAAAAGCGATTCCTTCCCTCTTCCCCCTTCCAACCACAATTCCCTCAGAAACTTTTCCATGCCATTTTCAAAACTGACATATAGTATGACATAGTGTGTACAGACCATGATTTGTAGTTTAATTATTTCCCACTAACAGAAATAGGGGTTGTTTCCAGTTTTTTTTAACAATAATAAACAACAATTTAATGAAAATCTTTGTTATTCCTTGTTCTTAAGTGTATTAAAACTGGATATATAACAAGATATAAAACACACAATTTTTAAATTTTTTGAGATTACCTATTTCCCATAAATCTATCATATTTAATATTAAACTCTTTAGCCAAGTGAAAACAATTACTTGACTGTTTTCATATGTTTCTTGACCATACGCATTTTCTGCTGTGTAAATTAGTGTTTATATTACCTGCCTTATTTTCCATTAGTCTGTTATTTTCATTTCATAAACGCTTCACATATTTTAATATGAATCCAATGTCTGTTATATATGTACTCTTTCCTATCTGCATTTTACTTCTACTACTATTTATGGTAGAGTTTTTGGTAACAGAGACTTTTTAATTTTTATATAATCAAATTTATCAATCTAGGTTTATGGCTTATAATTTTGGTTTACATAACCCAAAGTCACAAAATCATTCTCAATTATTTCCTTTTAAAACTTTAAAAATTTTGTTTATTATATTTTAGAACCTTAATTCAACTAGAATTCATTTTTTGTGACTTAAGTGGTAAAAATGGGTAACTCTAGGTTTTACCAAATACTTGTCAATTTTTCCAATTTTTAAGTAGTCTGTAGGTTCTCTACTAATTCAAATCAGTTATAATTATTCGGTAATAATTTTCCATATACATGCAGGTCATTTTCTTTCCAAATGATCAGTTTTTTTAATTATGTACCAAATAACAAGTATTTTAATTATTTTCTACTATGGCAAATTCTCTCCTGTCTTAGCTGTAAATTGTCTTAGTTGATTTCTACTTTCAACTGAGATGGAATGGGAGGGACCAGACTTAACTTCCTAACATAAACAATGAAATACATGCAACAATATTTTTCAAGACATTTAATTTTAAGTAAAAAAGGAAAGAGTGATCACTCACAGCCAAGAAACAAGCAAAATTAGCCCTACAAGCACCATAGCCCACTGTCTTGAGTGTTTCAGAAAATGGAGCAGGGAGGGGAAGCCCACACACAGTCTCGTAGACTTCCTGACTTGAGATGCTGGAGCTGGAAATCCAAGGAAACCCAGGTAGCTTTAAATAGGCCTGACCTCAACGGATGCTATGTTACTCACCTAAAAAATCTCACAAGTAGGAACTGTTGCCAAGTGACTTAACTGCATCCCAGAACAAGTTCAATCATACTTATATCAACACAAAAATGTCCAGCACCTAAGAAGGTAAAAGTTACCACATCTAGCATTCCATTTTAAAAAGGAATGGGAGGGGCACCTGGGTGGCTCAGTCGGTTAAGCAGCCGACTTCGGCTCAGGTCATGATTTCCCGGTCTGTGAGTTCGAGCCCCGCGTCAGGCTCTGTGCTGACAGCTCAGAGCCTGAAGCCTGTTTCAGATTCTGTGTCTCCCTCTCTCTGACCCTCCCCCGTTCATGCTCGGTCTCTCTCTGTCTCAAACATAAATAAACGTTAAAAAAACAAAAAAATAAAAAGGAATGGGAAAAGAAATACAACCCCAAATTAAGAGAGAAATTACCAATCAAATGTAAACCAGAACAAGGTATTAATATTAAGGGTAATGGCACTAAATTGGTTATTACAACTGTATTCCACATGCTTGAAAGTTAAGGGAATTATAATAGAGTATGCTGAGTAGAGACATGGAAAATATAAAAAATATTAAAAAGAGTCCAAATCAAAATTCCAGAGCTTAAAATTGCTATGTTAGAAATGGAAAAATCCTCTGCATGGCTGATTAGATATTATAGCAGAAATAAATGATCAACTTGAAGACCTAGCAGTAGAGACTATAGAATATGAAACAGAGATCAAAGGCTAAAAATATAATGAAGAGAGAATTACTGAGCTATATGACAACTTCAAACAGAGTAATGTAGATGTGTAATTAAAAGTTCCATAGGGAGAGGAAAAGAGCGTGTACAGAAAAAAAAAAATTGAAGAATAATGGCTAAAATTCTACAAGTTTGAGGAAACTAGAGAGGACAGTATGAAAAAATCCCCAAATGCAAAAGGCAAGACACTTATTTAAAAACCAAAGCATGTCATGATCAAATTGCTCAAAGTCTTAAAAGTGACCAGAAAAAAGGAGACACATTACATATAACGGAATAAAGGCAAGGATGACAAAAGATTTATCAGAAACAATGTGAGCCTAGTCATAGTGGAATAACATCTTCTAAGTGCTGGAAAAAAACCTGTCAACTAGAAATCTATACCTAGCAAGGGACAGGGAGGTAAGGATGGAGGGATTATAAAAGACACAAGGAAATTTGAGGAGGGATGATGAATACGTTCACTATCTTGATTGTGGTGATTTCACAGGTATATACATATGTCAAAATTTATTAAACTATGCACTTTTGCGGACTTCAAGCTGTATTACAAAGCTGTAATCATCAAGACAGTATGGTACTGGCACAAGAATACTCTGATCAATGGAAAAGAATAGAAAACACAGAAATGGGCCCACAAACATATGGCCCACTAATGTTTGACAAAGCAGGAAAGAATATCCAATGGAATAAATATAGTCTCTTCAGCAAGTGGTGCTGGGAAAACTGGACAACGACATGTAGAAAAATGAACCTGGACCACTTTCTTATGCCATACACAAAAATAAACTCAAAATGGATGAAAGACCTAAATCTAAGACAGGAAGCCATCAACACCCTCGAGGAAAAAGCAGGCAAAAACCTCTTTGGCCTTGGCTGCAGCAACTTCTTACTTAATTCGTCTCCAGAGGCAAGGGAAACAAAAACAAAAATGAACTATTGGGACCTCATGAATATAAAAATCTTCTGCACAGCATAGGAAACAATCAGCAAAACTAAAAGGCAACCGATGGAATGGGAGAAGACATTTGCAAACGACATATCAGATAAAGGATTAGTATCCAAAATCTATAAAGAACTTAACAAACTCAACACCCAAAGACAAATAATCTAGTGAAGCAAGAGGCAAAAGACATAAATAGACACTTCTCCAAAGAAGACATCCAGATGGCCAATTGACACATGAAACAATGCTCAAAATCACTCATCATCATCAGGGAAATACAAATCAAAACCACAATGAGATACCACCTCACACCTGTCAGAATGGCTAACGTTAACAACCCAGGCAACAACAGATGTTGGTGAGGATGCAGATAAAGAGGATCTCTTTTGTACCACTGGTGGGAATGAAAACTGGTGAAACCACTCTGGAAAACAGTGGGGAGTTTCCTCGAAAAATTAAAAATAGAACTACCCTACAACCCAGCAATTGCTCTACAAGGTATTTATCCAAGGGATACAGGGATGTTGTTTTGAAGGGGCACATGCACCCCAATGTTTATAGCAGCACTATCAACAATAGCCAAAGTATGGAAAGACCCCAAATGTCCATCAATGGATGAATGGATAAAGAAGATGTGGTGTGTATACACACACACACACACACACACACACACACACACACACACACACACAATGGAGTGTTACTCGGCAATCAAAAAGAATGAAATCTTGCCATTTGTAACTACGTGGATGGAACTAGAGGGTATTATGCTAAATGAAATTAGTCAGAGAAAGACCAGTATCATATGACTTCACTCACGTGAGGACTTTAAGGCATACTTATTTTTAAAATGCTCCAACGAACTCTTCAATGTATAAACAACAGTGGAATTATCCCTTCACCAAAGGATAACATCTAGTTTTCTATCCTATAACATCCAGTTATTGTCCAGTAATATCTATTTCCTCTACACTATTTCAAATTTCGCACCTCTGACTGATCAGATTTGGAAATGGTTTCTCAGGATTCCATAAAGTGTGATGAATCTATCTAAAACACAAATAGAGAAAAAGGTACTGGTGGTAGTGACTATAGTCCAGAACTTAGCTCATATCCATCCAAATGGGCAGAATCAGCAAAGTTTTCTTACTCTGCACTTAGTGCAAGTTTCTCATTCTGCCTATCTGGCTGTCTCTGGCTGTGCTCACTGCAGCCTCTCTCTCCCTCACACTTGAAAGTGCACTGGGAAAACTTCCAATGCTGGTGATTATGCCAGGTCAGCAGTCCAGTTGCTCTTGCTGCCAGTTTTATGGCCTAAAAATCAACATAGGTATTGGGCAATAAAATGCCCCTGGATGTCACCCTCAGACTTCTCTGACAATCCAGCTCTCATAAAACTCCAGCTGGCTGGCTATTCATTTTGCTCTTATGGATTCTATCGCCTAAAAATCAAAGTCAAAATTTTTATCAGTGGAAGCTTTGAAGTGAGGGACTGTTGAGTATTTTCTATACCTTAGCAATTGGCATGGGGGTTTTATCCTTGGTCCTAATTACCAACTTAGAGTTAGTGTTGCATGCTGCCTAACAGCAAGATAAAATTATATGCTGGGATTTGAAGGAAAGATAATTTGTACTTTCCCCCATCCCCAAGTTTCATCCCAGGAAATGCATATTTTAATGCAAGAAATTATTATGTTGCACAGCATAGAGGATTGCACAGCATCAGGTAGTTGTGAATAATGCTGCAAGGAACATGGGAATGCAGATATACTGTTTTTACTTCCTTTTGATAAATACTGAGAAACGGCAATGCTGTATCATATAGTAGTTCTAGTTTAAAATTTTGAGGAACCTCCATACTCTCTTCCATAGTAGATACACCTATTTACATTCCCACCATCAGTGCTCAAGATTTCCTTTTTTCTCCACACCTTCACCAACAGTTGTCAGTTCTTGTCTTTTTGAAGATGGCCATATTAACAGGTATGTATGAGGTGACATTTCATTGTGTTTTTTATTTACAGTTCGTTGATGATAAATGATGCTAAGTACCTTTTCATGTGCCTGTTGGCCATTTGCATTTCTTCTTTGAAAAAATTCAGTTCCTCTGCCCATTTTCAAATCAGAATTTTTTTTTTGCTACCAAACTGTGTGAATTCCAATATATTTTAGATATTAAGTCCTTACCAAATATACGATTAGCAAACTTTCTCTACCATTCTACAAACTGTCTTTTCATTTTAATACAACTGAGTTGATTTCGTGTGTGGTGTAACATAGGGATCCAGTTTGCCCAACATCATATATTGAAGACTGTATCCTTTACCAGTTGTATATTCTAGTAGTCTTTGCATTTCTGTACCTCCCTCACAAGGTGAACCCTTCTGCTTCCCTCTATGTGTGTGTCTCATTCCCTCCTCTGTATGTGAGCAAAAGATGATGGGGGATGACATATTTGCAGACAGCCTCAGGTTTACATGATGCCAGCTTGCTGATCCCCAAGTATGCTCTATATATTAATATCTACATAAAGATAAGCTGGCCCTTCTTTTGTAATATTTAGATAATACACTGGTTGTCTGGCCAGGCCCTGATCATATTACCCTTGTTAGGTTTGATAGAATATGATTGACATCCCTGTCAGGGAAGGGAAATTTTCAAAGGAAATTGTGTGTACTTACAAGAAGGTGGAAATGATCCTCAGCAGATAAAAGAGTGAATGTTTCTTATGGGAAGAAAAAGAGAAGCTCTAAAAGCAAATGAATCAAGGACTGACATGACCTCATGCAAACCAGTTCTTTTCTTTGACCCTAAATTCCATCAAGTAAGCAAAAGACCTCTCACATGTGATAGAAATTCCAGTGGATAAACAAAAATATGTACGTGCTTAGCACACCAAGCATTCTTTGCTTTGCTCTGGCAGTCTCTGATTACAGAAAATTCATGCTTATGAAGTGAAAATAAAATATTAATAATTGTCAACGTATATATAGTATTCATTATTTGCTACATTCTGTTCTAAGTACTACACATATATTAACTTATTTAACCTTCCCAACAACCCTGTGATGAAGCTATTATTAATATTGCTAGTTAAGAGGTTAGTAAACAGCAGAGCTAGAATTGAGACTCAGTCACTGTCTGCTGCGGAATGTGATCACCTCTCCCTATGCTTCCTTTATCTCAGTATATAGTTGACTCACAATATGACTTTTCAGAATGGGGAGTACACAACAAAATATAGGCATTATAACAGAAGAGCCTTGTATATTTTCTTTTTTCTTAATCATGAAACACTACCCTTCTCTGGGTAAACTTTAAGGAACGATTTTAATTCTCTTTAAAAATTTCTCTACTATGGGGTGCCTAGGTAGCTCATTTAGTTAAGCATCTGATTTCAGCTCAGGTCAATATCTCAGTTCATGGATTCAAGCCCGACGTCAGGCTCCACAGTAGGAACCTACTTGGGATACTCTCTCTCCCTTTCTCTTTGCCCCTCCCCCACTCGTGCTTTCTCTTTCTCAAAATAAACCAAAAAATTATTTAAAAATTTCTCTATTAGCACATTTGGTTTCATAACAGCTGTGTTTCTTATCTTTAGGGTAATCTTAAGATACTGCTCACTTCCTTTTTTTAATTTCACGTGTTATAGGTACTCTGATGCATTCAATCTTTTGAAAGGCCAGAAAGTGTTTGCTATTTAAGAGTTGCTTAACCACGGGAAGAATCTTATTTCTATATACCCCTTCGCTAGAGATGAGAGGTTTTGAGGAGGTTAACACTTTCTTCACTGCTGTTTCACAGGAATAATAATTTGGGTGCCTATCCTGTACCAGGCCCCATGGTGAATACTTTTTCACCTCTATCATCCCCTTAGTCAGAGGTATAGAATCGGCTCTCCATAAGCAAAGGCTATTCTGTGTACACACATAATTGTATGTCTTGTTATCAAAGGGGTTCTCAGGTCCTCTTTCATCATCATCACAGGCAGAATTCTCTTAATTGAGCGCAAGTCCTCTAAGTGGGTCTCTGAAATAGGCGGAAAGTAATTTTCTGCTGAATTAAGCAAGGTTGTAAACTCAAAGAGGATAGCTCCCTATAAAGGCTTATGGGATTGCAAATCAATGTAAACAATTTACTTCAAAGGCCTCTGCCTGATTCGGCATTTAATGGGGAAATGTGCTTCAATAGTACTTCTAAAGCTTAAATAAAATTGTCATATAGATTCTCCACATTTTGACATTTCTAATTATTATAATAATTTGACAGATTTTTGGGAATGCAAGCTGGTGCAGCCACTCTGGAAAACAGTATGGAGGTTCCTCAAAAAACTGAAAATAGAACTACACTACAACCCAGCAATTGTACTACTAGGCATTTATACAAGGCATACAGGTGTGCTGTTCTGAAGGGACATATGCACCCCCATGTTTATAGAAGCACTACCAATAATAGCCAAAGTATGGAAAGAGCCCAAATGTTCATCGATGGATGAATGGATAAAGAAGATGTGGTACACACACACACACACACACACACACACACACACACACACACGATGGAGTATTATTCGGCAATGTAAAAGAATGAAATCTTGCTGTATGCAACTACATGGATGGAACTGGAGGGTATTATGCTAAGTGAAATTAGTCAGAGAAAGACAAAAGTCATATGACTTCACTCATATGAAGACTTTAAGAGACAAAACAGATGAACATAAGGGAAGGGAAACAAAAATAATATAAAAACAGGGAGAGGGACAAAACAAAAGAGACTCATAAATATGGAGAACAAACTGAGGGTTACTGGAGAGGTTGTGGGAGGGGGGATGGCTAAATAGGTAAGGGGCACTAAGGAATCTACTCCTGAAATCATTGTTGCAGTATATGCTAACTAATTTGGATGTAAATTTTTAAAAAATTTTTAAAAATGAAGTCTTCAAAAAAAAAGACATAGGGTACTGAGTAACATTACTCTATTTTTCTTTTTACTAATTTACTCTAATACTGTACTAAAGAACATACATGAAATTTCCCTATTCTAAAGGATATATGCCTATTATAAAGGATAAATATCTATTCCTGCAAATGAGAAGTCCAGATGCCATTATATGGTGTTTTGTACCCTTAAATCAAATATTTTTTCTTTAAAATTATTTTCCATATTAAACTAAACAAAAATATTTGAAGTAGCCAATTTATAAAAAAAATTTTAAATGGCATCTATATTATATGTTAAAATCAAATTAAACATACAAAATTATACAAACCTGTTTAAATACTTTTAGGAAGGAGGAAATCTGAGTGTGATTTTTAGAAAGTGTTACTGATCACAGAAGTTAAATTAATGACCCTCTAAATTACCTGCATGGTATTAACACCCATTCTCAAGTAACAAATAGAGGTTTTGAGTAAAGGTCTGACTAACCTACAGGTTAGTTTCTGAATCTAACATTTAATAATTCTACAGAATTTTTGCTTACCTAGAATCATACTACAATAATATTTGCTGTTTTGAGGACACATTATAAAATAATGAAAACAAACAAATAAGAATACTTCATACTACTACAAAACCCCTATTATGAAGCCTGTAAACAGTGTGTCAGAAAGAGTATAAATTTTCTCATACTTCTCAGCTAAATATCCACAAGTGTATGCTAACTAGTGACTGAATAATAAAAGTTAATATGCTGGCATTTTGTAGTATCGTGTTTTATAACCTATGATAGTGACTCTATAGTTTAAAATCCACTATTTTCCTTAATGTAGAACCAACAAACCCATGTTTAATTCAGACAGTACCTGAATACCATCTAAAGATGAGAGCATTCTTGGGCATCTCTGCCCTAAAGAACTAATTTTGTCTTCACATATGGACTACCGTGCTTGTGTAAATATTCTTCAAATCAATAACCTGTATTTAATATGTGTAAAAAACAGAGAAATGGGGTTCAAATGCTTTGGCACAGACTTTTCCCTTGTTCTGTTTTATTACTAAAAAAAAAGTCAGCCATGTGCATTTCAGTTATTTTATTATTGTATCATTACTTTTGACTACACTGAGAAGAATTTTCATGGACCAAGTTTCATGAAACTTTACTCTCAAGTAGATGAGAATAACAGAGACAAATTCTCATTGTGAACATGTTTATAAAATGCCTTTTAAAAAAGATTATTCACACAATTCCAATAACATTCTTTTCTTTAAATTTTGGACTTTAGTATACAAGTTACTACTCAAAGGACAATGCAAGAAAACTCTTAATTTTTTATCCCCTTTCCCCCTATTTCTACACCTCCTTCAACTTCTGCAACCAAACAACCATGCTATACTGTTAAGTGATTTTTTTTGTTTCATATGTGTTTTATAAAACATGTATTATTGTATTATGTATATGTATTTTTAATTTTTATGAATGCTAATGGACTTCATAGCTTACTTTGGTTTGTTTCACTCTCCTCACATGAGCACTTAGGTTTTTGTTTTGCTTTGATTTTCATTTTTTATCATAAAATTTACCTACAGTAAAATGCACAGATCTTAAGAGTACATTTTGATGAGTTTCAATGAAAGCATTAATTTGTAGAACCATTACCCCCAATGAGATATAGAATAGTTCCATCACTGCACAAAATTTTCTTTTCACTCCTTTTATCAGTCCTCAACCACTATTTTGATTTCTATCAATAATATGAAGACAAAATTTGCAAATCAGAAAATAGTTAAAATTATTCCAGAACAAGTGAGGAACTGAACAAACTGAATGCTAAAATATCAAACAGTTTATAAGACTTATTCCTGAAATTCTGCAATTGAATTGTATGATATCATGACTTGTTGGAAGAATCTTTTGACAGAACGCCTATTTTTAATTGGAAAAATTTACATTCTATACTAGAGGATTAAATTGTGAAGGCCTATGATTTGCATCCAAATATGGTAAAATATTCAAAAGGATTTTAAATAGAATTTATGAGTTTGGGGTTTAGAAAGAAAGGTTTTATCAAAGAAACTTCTAAAGGAGGCTAAAAAGGCCGTACCTGGAAAATACATGGATTAAAATATTTATATATATCAATAGGGGTAGAATGAAGATTGAGAATATTTACCATTTAGAGAAAAACCTGCTTGGATGTTTCCAGGTGACTCACCAAGGAAAGAATATTTTCTCTATTTAAAAAATATGGTCTTTAGAGAAGGAGTTCATTAAAAATATAAAATGTTTCAAAATTACTAATTATAAAATTGTTTTTCTAATATTTTATTTTTTAAGTAATCTCTGTACCCAACATGGGGCTCAAACTTATAGCTCTAAGATCAAGAGTCTCATGCTCTCTGACTGACACAGCTAGGTACACCAATAATAAAATTACTTTTTAAAGTATTGGAATCATCTGGCAAAATAAAAATAAAACCTGTTGAAAAAAGGGTCCTTCAGAAAAATACCTGTAATACAGTATTATAAATAAAGTTTAAAAAGTGATTAAAATATGTGCATATGTACCAAAATTAAACATTCAAATTGTGCTATTTCAACATTAGAAAATCAATGATTCAAAAAAAATTTTGCTTTAATGTATACAAATGCATGTTATTTTCATTTTGAGAAAATTAAAATTAAAAATAATTTGAGAAAAAATATTTTATAAATTCATACAGATAATAAAGCTAACTTCTCAGTCAACAAATATTTAAAAACTAAATTACTTCAATTATTTTAGCACCTTAGTGCCCTTGTTTAACCAATCAATTATACAGTTGTCATTATAAAAGGGAAATGTCCTTGAGACTTTTAAGTTTATTTATTTGAGAAAGAGAGAGCATGTGTGCAAGTGAGCAGGAGAAGGGGCAAGAGGGAGAGAGAATCCTAGGTAGGCTCCGTGATTAGCATGGAGTTCTGGAGCCTGACATCAGGCTGGATCTCTCTAATCATGTGATCATGACCTAAGCTAAAATCAAGAGTCAGACGTTTAACCAATGTGGCCACCCAGGCACCCCTCCTTGAGACTTTTTATATATGACATTTGCTCTCTAAGAACATAAAAGTAAAATCTACAATTATGGATTACCTTCTTTGTTTCTTTTTTGGATACTTCTTCCTCCCTGGAATGGTAACTCTCCATGGGAGCAGAGACATTCTGTCTCCTTCACTACTTCAAGGTTGAGCACTGAGAATACTGCCAAAAGTAGTACAGGATGACTAAAAAATTTTCAAATATGGTCTTTCATATGGTATAGGTTCATTTTCATCAGAATTAATAGGAATTTGTATTCCCCCTGTATCCACTTTTATGAAATTGTTATTTGTGACCAGACGGTCAGGGCAGTAAAATGAATTTTACCTTACATTTATTGTTTATAACATTTTTAAAACTATTTTTGTATTACTAATTTATGATAGAAAAAATACTTATAATACTCACGAGTTTTAAAAGTTCAATATTAAAAGATTCTCTATTTTTAAACACAGCCAGAATTTCCCCTGGAATAACAGTGCTACAACTCTATGCCCTCAGAATTTATTGCAATGTTCAGTATAAAACACAAATGACCCCAAATGTAAGAGCATTTATGTCTAAATGAGGTCACATTAACTTAAGTGACATTCATTGTCACCACTACCATGCTTCCAAAGTACATAAAGCAGGATTTTTATCCCCACAATTAAAACATTATAAATACCTCATTATATAAACAGAACTTCTGGCCCTATCTCTTTCATGTAGGTTTTATTTAATTTTGTTTTATTGTGTTTTCTTTCCAAAAGGCCAATTCTTCAAGTTTTTCTCAGTCTGCCTAAATAATCAATGGTTCTGCATTAATGTATATTTACCATATCAGTCAGCAGTAATGGAAACTTGTAAATTAATGATTTGCAAATCACAATGATTTTATGTTTTTAGTGGGTGGCAAGAAGCATGAGTAATCAAAGATCACCTAACTCTTTTCTAAGCATTGAGATTTTTTTTGAAGATACATTTCAGTCCCTCCAAGTAGTGAATCATGAGGCTGAATTCAATTAAAAAAAAAAAAAAAGGTTAGAGAGGGAGGGAGACAAAACATAAGAGACTCTTAAAAACTGAGAACAAACTGAGGGTTGATGGTGGGGGGTGGGAGGGACGGGAGGGTGGGTGATGGGTATTGAGGAAGGCACCTGTTGGGATAAGCACTGGGTGTTGTACGGAAACCAATTTAACGATAAATTTCATATTAAAAATTAAAATAAAGTAAAATAAAATAAAATAAAATAAAGATAGAAATCCCCCTGTAAGTTGATACTAGCATTTGAATCTGCTTTCTTCCTACAAACATGACGATTCCTGAAGAGGAGGCAAAGAGATTAAGAAAATGAGTAGTGCTTTTGATAGCCTATCAGGCCAGGAAGACAAAAAATAAGAAGCATATTATTATTAGTTTCCCTAAGAGGTTTTACTGTCCAGCAGGTAATAGACTGACCTGTACATTTCACTCATCTCTTAAGAATATTTAATTATTTTGTAATACAACTATGTTTTTATATAAATCATATTAACTTTTCCCTTTTGAATATCATTAAGGAGTAGTAGATTCTCACAGACTCAATTTGTTCCAATTAGCAATAATTATTAGTCGTTTCAAGTCTTACTTTGTACCAATTTAGCTAATGGAAACACCATAAACTTGGCTTCTTCAAGGCTATGCTAGTATTTCCAAAGACCTTTGACTTCTTGCAATAAGATATTTCAAACACTTTTTATTTTTAACGTTTCCCTGGCCAGAGACATGAAATCATGTACTCTTCAAATAATACTTCTAATGTACAGTGAAATAGAGTCTAAAATATAAGTAGTAGGTATGAATATTATATTTTTTCCTCAATACCCATTACTGGTATTTACATTCTGTTGGTTCTCTTTGGTGACAATGCTGAAAAATACACTTTTACCAGAGCCATTAGTTCATACTCATATTTCCTAATGAACCTCAATTAATAAAACAATTTTTTTCCATTATAAAATTTTAAGTAATCTTTCTACATTATACTTTCTTGATTTTGACCATTCTCCCAAGCTTTAATTTTTCCCAATTTCCCTTACTAGAGTTTACAGTGACCATACCTACACACACACAAATCACCTACTACATTAGATTCAGCTCAGGCTCAAACTATCACTACCAAAAGCACAGTAACAGAATATCTGTGAACAATTAACTGGGATGTGAACTTATTTTTACTAGTATGTCAAAACCACATTTGCTAAATTAATCATTGTTATACAAAGTTTAGCCTCACTCAAAATTATGGATACCCATTGCCAATTATCACCTCTAATTTTGATCATTTCTCCAATAACATTTTCTTCATGTCCCTAGCTTAAAGAATTTAGAGTCATTTCTTACTTCTGATCAAATAAAATTTACTTACTTCAGAAAATATTTAATTATAAATTAGTTTTATCTTGATCAAAGGGTTACAGATACTTACTAATATAATAAGAGTAAGAATGGAACTTCCTCTTCTAATAATCACAAGCAAGGTAATTCAAACCAATAGTCCCAGAGAGAATAACTAGTAACTGGACAAAATATTAAAAGTATCTGCTGAAGGCACTGGAGACCCAACAAGGCACTAAAAATTTTGAAACCTAGACCCAAAAGAAGGCAGTGAGGGGAGTCCAGCATTTGGAGCTACATTTCTCCAAATGCTACTTGCTAAATTGAGAAGAGGTTGAGAAGCTGAAAAGCTGAGGTATGATTTTGACAACCGCATGCTAGTGGAACAAAATTAGAGTCAGAACGTAAGAAGAGGCACCTCACATGTCTCCACTCTCTGTGCTGAGGTCATTTAACATGGGAATAAGCATAAATGTGGAAACATACTAGCTCTATGACTTTGACTTTCTTGAGCTAACTGTCAGAAGCAAATACATTCCTCTGAAGGAAGAACATCATCCAAAACTTAAAATTACTTCTACATTTTGTTTTCATACTACATGTGTGACTGCCATTCAAAATTAAAGTGGACTATGAGGAATAAAACAACATAAATATAAAAGAAGAGAAACAACAGACAATAAAAATGAATGCTCATGGAATACAGATAATGAAGGCACAAAGCCTATAATTAAAATAAATGTAGTTACAATGTTCAAGGAGATAAGATGAAAATAAAATAAGGCTTACAGGAGAAAACTGGAAAAGAAAGTCTAAATTCTAGAACTGAAAAATACAACCTCAACAGTAATAACTCTAAAAATGGATTTAATAGCATATTATAAAAATAATTATTCACTTACTGGAAATAATCAACAGAAATTATTTAGCAATAAGTATGGAAAGATTTTTTAAAAAGAAAAGAAAAAAAAGTAAAGAAAAATACAGAAGAAAGAGTAAAAGACCCAGGGGATAGAAAGAAAAATTGCAATATATGTATGTGTGTAATTGGAATGGCAGAGAAAAAGGGATAGAAGATAGGTAGGAACAAGACTGGAAAAGAAATGGTGGAGAAATTTCAAAACTGAAGGAAAAAAATCAAGCCATAGCTGTAGAGCACCCAACAAGTTAAATCAAAATAAAAACATACAATTTCTACTTCTATCCAGATTCACCAAAAAATAAGAAACAAGTTAAAACTGAAACACAATATACAAAAGAATGGTTTTCAATATATAACACATCAGGAAATGAAAGACAGTAATTCCTGAAAGGAAGGAAATAAATGAGCTGAGGCCTACAACTGCCAGAATTTACATCCTGGATAAAGAATCCAGTTCATGTACAAAGAGTGGGAAGCCAATAGTGTCTTGGTTCCCTGAGGTGAGGTAACAGAGTTGTGAGTCCTACACAGCTATGACATATATAGTAGAATTCCAGAGACAAGAGGGCTACACCAACAGAAACTCTGGAAACCTACAGAGGTTTCAAGTCTTCAGTTGAGGACTCATTAGCACAGGTGTACGAGGACACTATATGAACAAAGAGAAAGCATCATGGGGAAAAAAAGGAGAGGAAACAAACAGCAGTGGTCTTGCTTCAGCCAAAGTGATAAATCTCAATTACAAAAATATAGCACAAAATATGCAGCACCAAAAAAGTTAAAATTCACAATGCCTACCATTCAACAAGAAATTACTGGCAAAAAAAAACAAGGAAGAAGGAAAATATGGTACATAAGAAGGAGAAAAATAAATCAAGAGAAAGTGACAGAGTAATAACAAAGATAATAAAACTAGTAGACAGGAACATTAAAACAGGTTTATAGCTGTACTTTATAACTTAAAAAAAACCATAGGAAATAATGGCTTATTAAAAAGAGATGAGAGATATGTATTCTTTAAAAAGACCCAAATTGTACTTTTAGAGATGAAAATAATAATATCAAAGATAAAACATACATACACACACACACACACACACACACACACACACACACAGGCTATGATTAATAGCAAATTGGACACTGCTGCCAAAAAGATTAGTGAACTTAAAAACTAAAAAAAAAAAAAAAAAACTGTACAAAATAAAATAGAAAAATAAAAACACATGAACAGTGTGTGAGTGAGCTGTTGGGCAACTTTGAATTGCCTAATATATATGTACCCATAGTTCATGAAGAAAAAGTAGAAAGAGAAGGAAAAAACCATGTACTGAACAAATAATGCTTGAAAATTTCAATCTCAATTAAAACTACCAACCACACAGACCCAAAAAGCTTAAATCACCAGAAGCAAAAGAACCAAAACTACATCAAAGCATATCTAAATTAAACTGCTTAAAACTAGAGGTAAAGAAATAATCTTACAATTAACCAGAGGGAAAATATACAGTATATACACATGACAAGAAATAGAGATGACAGCATCCTGCTCATTGGAAGTAAGCAAGCCAGAAGACAAGAGAATAACATCTTAAAGGACTGAGGTGGGACGGGGGAATACTTGTCACTCTAGATTTATATTTCCAGCAAATATTTTTAAAAGATAAGAAAAAAGTGAGGTTTTTTTAATCACACAAAATCTCAAAGAATTATCACAAGAAGACTTGCAATTAAAGAAATGTTTAAAGATGTCCTTAGAGCAGAAGGAAAATGATAACCAAATGAAAATATGAATTTACACAAAGTAAGAGAAAATACCAGAAATAACTCAATGGGTACCAATAAAATATATTCTTATTATTTACATAATTTTGAAAGATTACTGACAGCTTAATGTAAAAAGGAATAACAATGCACTGAGGGAATTAGAACACATGGAGAAGAAAAATATATGACAATGAAGGTACAAAAGTCAGGCAAGGAGAGATGGATATATTCAGTTTTAAGGTCCATGCATCATAAATGAGGTGGCATAACATCTATTTGATGGCTGACTGTGATATATCAATGATGGATACTATATAACCCCAAAACAACTATAAGCATAATACCAAAAAACTTATAGCTAATAAAATAACAAAGAAGAGAAACAAAATACTAATAAAATTAATTCAAAGAAGGCAGAGAAGAACAGAAATAGCAGCATGACAGTAGATTAGTAGCATGCTAGATTTTAACTTAACCATATTAATAATCACATGAAATATAACTAATCTAATCATTCCCATCAAAAAACAAGGACTATCAGGGAATGGGAGGCGGGGAAGATGGTTGAGTAAGAGGACCCTAACTTCACCTGGTCCTAGATAACATTCATATCAGTATAAATAGTCCAGAATACTACATGAAAACTGACAGAACTCCACAACTAAAGGTAGAGAAGAGGACACATCAAAGACAGTAGGAAGGGCAGACATGCAGTGGTAAGCTAAAGGGACCACAGTATCCACACAAGGGAGGGACCTATAGGCACAGATAAGTGAGAGAAACAGACTATCACACCAAGCAGCCCACACAGGGAAGATGAATCCCCCTAACATTTGGCTAAGAAAGCAAGAGGTGCCAAATTTCATGAGTTCTTACAACCAATGGGACTTGAAGCCTGGAATTTCAAAAATAAACCAGCTTGGTTCTGGGAGGGTCCCAAGGGAGACGGGAAGTTGAGTGATTGCCCTTAAAGAGAAAGCACAACAAACAATCTGCAGAAATATAGTGTACAACCAGCAATTTGAAAAATGCCTGGAACACATGGGAGGGAGAATTATTTACTCATCTCACAGAGTGCCTGGAGGGTCAGGATTCACAGGAAGACTCCTCCGGTAACAAAGGAGCTGGCAGTCACCATTTCCCTCCCTTGACTCGCAGCATAAATTCAGAGCCACCTGCAGGAAGCAGCACAGCACCCACACACACTACCTAACTTGCTTACAACAAGCCCTGTCACCCATGAACTTCTGGGGATCTTCCATGTCTAGTCACATTTGCCTTGGTCCTGGTATGCTGGTCCACTCCACCAGAGGACTGACACAAACCTTGCCAATACAATGTCTCTCCACTTGTACATTTCACCTGCCTTGGTCTGGTGCCAGCAGGGAGCCCTGTTGAACCCCACCCACACCTTGTTAAAACTGTGCACCCCACCCAGGCACACACTGTGGATGGGCCGAAGCACCCCTGGTCCAAGTGGCAGGAGGGGAAGGTCTTATTTTATAAGCAGACTGGTGCATACCTTATTAAAACTATGTAACCAATCCCAGCCAGGGATCAAACATTGCTCACAATAAGCAAAGAGAGCCACTGCAGATGAGTGGACTGGAAGAAAACTCAGCCAGAACATAACAGCAGGGCACATACAACTTACATAGGAAAAAACCTGAAGCACCAGGTTCTGGTGAACAGGGGACATGGCACTGCTGTGTACTACAAGAACTCTTCTTCATAAGGTTATTGTTATAATGAGCAGGAGAAATAGATGAATTTCCAAACACAAAGAACCAGATGCAGAGAATTAGATGAAATGAGGAGAGGAATATGTCCTCAGTGAAAAAACAGGACAAAGCCACAACAGGAGATCTAAAAGAAATGGATATAAATAGTACGTCTGATAGAGAATTTAAAATAATGATCATAAATATACTCCCTGGACTTGAGAGATGAGTGGAAGACATCAGTGAGACCCTGAACAAGGAGATTAAAAAATAACCAATCAGAGATGAAGGACACAATAAATGAAAGTAAAAATACACTAGATAGAATATATAGCAGGTTGGAAGAAGCAGAGGAATGAGTAAGTGACCTGGAGGACAGACTAATGGAAAGTAATCAAGCTGAGCAGGTAGTACAATAGAAAGAATAGATACAAAATAAGAATAGACTTAGGTAACTCAGTGACTCATCAAGCATATTAATATTCCCATTATAGGAATCTTAGAAGAAAAACAGAGATTAAAGTGGGCAGAAAATTTATTTGAAGAAATAACAGCCAAAAACTTCAGTAATCTGAAGAAGGAAACAGATATCCAGATCTAGGAAGCACAGGATCCGCCAACAAAATCAACCCAAGGAGCTTCACACAAAGACACATAGTAATTAAAATGGCAAAAAGCAATGATAGAGAATTTTAAAAAACAACAAGATGGAAGAAGATAGTTACATACAAGAGAAACCCTAAAAGGAAACCCCATAAGTAGATTTTTCAACAGAAACTTTGCAGACTAAAAGGAAGCGACATTATAGATTCAAAGTGCTGAAAGGAAAAAAAAAGTGCAGTCATAAATACTCTACCCAGCAAAGCTATCATTCAGAAGAAAAGGAGAGTTAAAGAGTTTCCAGGACAAACAAAAGCTAAAGGAGTTTATGACTATTAAATTAGCCCTACAGGAAATGCTGGAGGGGATTCTTTGTGTGGAAAGGAAACACTGTAAAGAAGAGTAACAAAAGTAGGAATCACAAAAGCAGTAAAAAGAAGTATATCTGTAAAAATCAGTCAAGGGACTCACAGAATAAAATATGTAAACTAGGACACCACATACCTAAAATGTTGGGGTGGGGGGGGAGGTGGTAAAAGGAGTAAAGAATGGGTTCAAACTTAAGTGACCATCCTTAACAAAGACTACTATATGCAGTTGTTATGTACAAACCTAATGGTAACTACAAATTAAAGAACCAGTAATGGATACACAAAAGATGAATAATAAAGAACCAAAGTATATCACTAAAGAAAGCCAGCACACCATAAGAAAAGGTCACAGAAGAACTACAAAAACAACTACAAAACCAGTAACAAAATGGTAATAAATACCTATCAATAATTAATTTGCATGTAAATGAACCAAATGCTCCAATCAAAAGATGTAGGGTGACAGAATGGTTAAGAAAACAAGACCTATCTATATGCTGCCTATGACAGACTCATTTCAAACCTAAAGACACATGCAGACTGACAATGAAGAGATGGAGAAACACTTACCATGCAAGTGAATGTCAAAAGAAAGCCGGGGTAGCAATACTTATATTGGACAAAATAGACCTTAAAACAAAGACTGAACAAGAGACAAAAAAAGAACAACAAATAATAATAAAGGGGATAATCCAACAAGAGGATGTAATGTGTGAATATTTATGCACCCAACACAGAAGCAAGATAGTAATACAATAATATCACAGGACTTTAATACCCCACTTCCATAAATTAACAGGTCACACAAACAGGAAATCAACATGGAAAGAGTGACTTTGAATACCACATTAGACCAGATAGATGTAACAGATATATTCAGAACATTTTATCCTAAAACACCAGAATACACATTCTTTTCTTTTAAAAATTTTTTAAAATGTTTATTTATTTTTGAGAGAGAGAGAGACAGAGAGAGACAGAGACAGAGACAGAGAGAGAGAGACAGACCACAAGGGGAAGAGAGAGAGGGAGACACAGAATCTGAAGCAGGCTTCAGGCTCTGAGCTGTCAGCACAGAGCCCGACACAGGGCTTGAACCCACAGACCATGAGATCATGACCTGAGCCAAAGTTGGACGCTTAAGCGACTAAGCCACTCAGGCACTGCCACATTCTTTCCAATGTTCAATGGAACCTTCCAGTGTTCAATAGAAGGTTCCGATGGAACCTTCTCCATAACAGATCATGTATAAGGTCACAAAACAAGTCTCAAAAAAGTCATAAAGATCAAAGTCATACAATACATCTTTTCAGACCACAACACTATGAAACTAGAAATCAACCACAAGAAAAATTCTGAAAAGAACACAAATACATGAAGGTTAAATAACATGCTATTTGGGACAATTGGGAGGTTCATTCAGTTAGGCATCTGACTCTTGATCTCAGCTCAGGTCTTGATCTCAGAGTTGTAAGTTCAAGCCTCATGTTGGGCTACAAGTAAAGAGCCTATTTAAAAAATAAATAAATATCACTAAACAATGAATGGGTCAAGCAAGAAAGCAAAGAATATCAAAAATTATGTGGAGAAAAATGAAAATGAAAACACAACACTACAAAATCTTTGGGATGAGGCAATTCTAAGAGGGAAATTTATACTAATACAGCCCTATCTCAAAAAGCAAGAAAATGTCAAACAACCTAACCTTACACCTTAAGGAACTAAAAAAAGAACCAACAAACACAAAACCAGTAGAAAGAAGGAAATAATAAAGATTAGAGCAGAAATAAATGATCTACAAACTAAAAAAACAATAGAACAGATCAATGAAACCAAGAGCTGGTTCTTTGAAAAGATCAACAAAATTGATAAACCTCTAACCAGATTTATCAAAAAAATAAAAAATAAAATAACTGACACCACAGAAATACAAATGATTTTAAGAAAATATTATGAAAAATTATATGCCAACAAGGTGGACAACCTAGAAGAAATTGATACATTCCTGGAACAGGAAGAAAGAAAATTTGAACAGATGGATTGACAGCAAGGAAATTCAATTAGTAATAAAAAAAACTCCCAACAAACAGAAGTCCAGGACCAGACAGCTTCGTAGGTAAATTCTACCAAACATCTAAACAGGAATTAATGTCTATTCTTCTCAAATTATGCTAAAAACTAGAAGAGAAAGGAAAACTTCCAAATTCATCTTATGAGGACAGCATTACCCTGATACCAAAGTGAGATAAAAACTCAACAAAAAAAGAGAACTACAAGCCAATATCCCTGATGAACACAGATGCAAAATCCACAATATATTAGAAAACTAAATCATACAATACATGAAAAGAATCATTCACCATGATCAAATGGGATTTATTCCAGTGATACAAAGGTGGTTTAATACTTGCAAATCAGGGGCGCCTGGGTGGCGCAGTCGGTTAAGCGTCCGACTTCAGCCAGGTCAGGATCTCGCGGTCCGTGAGTTCGAGCCCCGCGTCGGGCTCTGGGCTGATGGCTCAGAGCCTGGAGCCTGTTTCCGATTCTGTGTCTCCCTCTCTCTCTGCCCCTCCCCCGTTCATGCTCTGTCTCCCTCTGTCCCACGTTGAAAAAAAAAATACTTGCAAATCAATTGACATATGTCACATCAATAAGAGAAAAATAAAAACCATACGATCACTTTAATAAATGCAGAAATGTATTTGACACAGTACAACATCTATTCATGATAAAAACCATCAATAAAGTAGGTGTACAGGGAACATAGCTCAACATAATGAAGGCCATTTATGAAAAACTCACAGCTAATATCATACTCAATGGTGAAAAACTCAGAGCTTTTCCCCTAAAACTGGGAACACAATAAGGATGCCCATTCTTACCACTTTTCTTCAACATAGTACTGGAAATTCTAGCACTGCAATCAGATACCTAACTAAATAAATAAATGGCATCCAAGTTTTTAGGGAAGAAGTAAAACTTTCACTATATGTAGATGACATGTTACTATATAGAGAAAATCTAGACTGCACCATAAACTTCTAGAACCAATAAATAAATTCAGTAAAGTAATAAGATACAAAATCAATGTAGAGAAATCTGTTGCATTTCTATATATTAATAATGAAGCACTAGAAAGAGAAATTAAGAAATCAATCTCATTTACAACTGCACCACAAATAATAAAATAGCTAGAAATAAACTTAATCAAAGTAATGAAAGACCTATATTCTGTAAACTAGGAAAACACTGATGAAAAAAAATTCAAGACAATCACAAAGAAATAAAAAACATTCCATGTTCATGGTTTGGAAGAATAGGTAGTGTTAAAATGTCTACACTACCCAAAGCAATGTACACATTTCATGCAATCCCTATCAAAATACCAATAGTATTTTTCACAAAACTAGAACAAACAATCCTAAAATTTATATGAAACCTCAAAACCAAGGAGAGTCAAAGCAATCTTGAAAAAGAAAAACAAAACTGGTGGTATCACAATTCCAGACTTCAAGTTATATTACAAAGCTGTAGTAACCAAAGAAGTATGGTAATGGCACAAAAATAGACATGCAAATCAATGGAACAGAAGTGAAAACCCAGAAATGAACCCACAATTATATGGTCAATTAATCTTCAACCAAAGAGGCAAGAATATGCAATGGGAAAAATACAGTGTCTTCAACAAATGATGCTGGGAAAACCAGACCTCTTCATGCAATAAAATGAAACTAGACCACTTTCTCACTCCATACACAAAAATAAACTCAAAATAGATTAAGGTCCTAAATGTGATATCTGAAACCATAAAAAAAAAAACCCTAGAAGAAAGCACAGCCAGTAATTTCTCTGACATTGCTGTAAGAATATCTTTCTAAGTGGGTGATGGGCACTGAGGAGGGCACCTGTTGGGATGAGCACTGGGTGTTGTATGGAAACCAATTTGACAATAAATTTCATACAAAAAAAGGGAGTATCTTTCTAGTATATATCCAGAGGCAAAGGACACAAAAGCAAAAGTAAACTATTGGGACTATATCAAAATAAAAAGCTTGTGCACAGCAAAGGTAACAACCAACAAAACTAAGACAATCTATGTAATAGGAGAAGACATTTGCAAACAACATACCCAACATATGTAAAGAAATTATACAACTCAATGCCCAAAAAGCAAATAATCTGATTTAAAAACGGGCAGAAGACATGAACAGACATTTCTCCAAAGAAGACATCCAGATGGCCAACACACACATGATGCTTATGATGTTGATGCTCAACATAACTCATTGTCAGGGAAAGCAAATCGAAACTGTAGTGAGATACCACCTCAAATCTGTCAGAAGGGCTAAAATCAAAAACACAAGACACAGTAATTGTTGATGAGGATGTGGAGAAACAGGAACCCTCATGCACTGTTGATAACAATGCAAACTGGTGTAACCCCTCTGGTAAACAGTTTGGAGGTTCCTCAAAAAATTAGAAACAGAACTACCCTATGATCCAGTAATCATACTACTGGGTATTTACCCAAAGAATATGAAAACACTAATTCAAAGGGATACAAGCAGCTCTGTATTTACAGCAGCATTATTTAAGATAGCCAAACTATTAAGGCAGTCCAAGTGTCAATCCAAAGTTGAATGGATAAAAAAGATGTGGTTTATATATATAAGGTAATATTATTCACCCATAAAAAAGAATGAAGCCTCGTCATTTGCAACAACATGGATGGTTCTAGAGAGTATAAAGCTAAGTGAAATAGGCCAGTTAGAGAAAGACACCTCCTATATGATGTCACTCAAATATGGAATTTAAGAAAAGAAACAAGTGAACAAAGGGAAAAAAGAGCAAGAGATAAGGCAAAAAACAGACTCAACTATAGAGAACAAGCAGATGGGGGAATGGGTGAGATAGCTGAAAGGGATTGAGTACTCTTATCTTACTGAGCACTGAGTAAATATATGGATCTGTTTAATCTGTTTAATCACTGTACTGTATACCTGAAACTAATATAACACTGTATATTAACTACACTGGAATTATAATTTTAAAAATGGAATAAAAGATTAAAGGGAAAAATAGCAAGGATTGTCAGATTGGTTGAAAAGATGATACTCAACTATATGCTGCCCAAGAAATAACTCTTTAAATATAATACCACAAAGAAAATCAATGGTAAAATATATTTAATGTTGGGGCACCTGGGTGGCTCAGTTGATTAAATATGCGACTCTTAATTTCAGCTCAGGTCATGATCCCACAGTTCATGAGTTCAAGCCCTGCATCGGGCTCTGTGCTTATGGCTCCTGATTGTCTGTCTCCCTTTTTCCTTTTCTCTCTCTTACTCTCTCTCAAAAATAAACATTTTAAAAAAGATATTTAATGTTAAGCTAGCAGTAATCACAGATTAGAGTCTACGCTCAAAGTAGATTACCGAGCAAAATATTATCTGGGTAAAAGAAGGTCATTTTATAATGATAAAGGGGTTGCTTTATCAAGAGGAAATAATTTTAAACATTTATGCATCTGATAACAGAGCTTTAAAACACATGAAGCAGAAATTGATAAAAATGCAGGGAGAAATCGACAAATACATATTTAGATGTCAGAGATTTTAACAGTCCACTTTCAATGATTAATGGAATAGAAAATCAGGAAGGGTGAGGGGTGTGTTGGTGGCTCAGTGGGTTGGGCATGTGACTTCAGCTCAGGTCGTGATCTGACAGTCCATCAGTTTGAGCCCCACATTGGGCTCTGTGCTGACAGCTCAAACCCTGGAGCCTGGTTTGGATTCATTCATTCATTCATATTCTCTCTCTCTCTCTCTCTCTCTCTCTCTCTCTCTCTCTCTCTCTCCCCCTCCCCTGCTCACACTCTGTCTCTGTTTCTGTCTCTCAAAAATAAATAAACAAACAAACAAAAGAATATCAGGAAGGGTGAATACTCCTCCAACAACAAAAGAATAGTTTGCATTTAACTATACATAGAATATTTACCAGTTAAACTATAGCCAAGTCTCAATCAATTTTAAATAATTCAAGTCATACAAAGTATGGTCACTGACAAAAATGGATTTAATTTCAATAACAGAAGGATATCTATAAACATTCAGAAACTAAGAAAACTTAGTTCTCAATAATCCATGGATCAAAGAAGGTATTACAAGTGAAATGAGAAACTATCTTTAATGAAAAGAGAACAGGGAACACATCAAAATTTGTGTAATGGAACTAAAGCAGGATTTAGAGGGAAATTTATAGTATGAAATATCTATTTGTATATAAAGAGATACTAAAACTATGGATTCACCCTCTACCTTAATAAACAAAAACAAACCCAAAAAAGAAGTGTAAATGAAATCCAAAATAAGCATACAAAAAGGAAAGGATAAATATCAGACCAGAAATCAGTAACATAGAAAACACAATCAATAAGGAAAATAAGTGAAGACAAAGTTGTTTGTCTTAAAGAACAATTGATATGTAATTGATAAGCTGCCATACCTAAAATGCACATTCTGACATACAATGCTACTGCTAGGAATTTTCCTATATAATACTCATGAATTTTTACCAAAATTTATATACTCATTTTAGCATGAAACATTATAGCAAAAACTTATAAGCAACCAAAGTAACTAGATCTAGTATAATTACTGAGATGTCTAGATATATTCTGACACTTTGTTTATAATATGATTTATATTTTCTTGTTTTCACTGACCTTCCCTAGCTGTTGGTCATACTGATAAGGTTTTCTTAACTCTTCTTCACTACCTGGAAATTATAAATTCTATTTCAAAACTTTTGCTGGTTACTTTTGAATTTTCAGTAAACTTATGTAAGCATACTTTTTCATCACTGTGGTCAAACACGAATCTCCCAGCTAAAAAAGACAAGATCTTCAGCACATTTAAATATAACATGTTACACATCTCAACCTAACTTATTAAACACTAACCTCTGGGTTACCTCTTACTTAAAACTATTAATTCCTGGTATTCCCATCTCAGTAGATACCACCATCTACCCTGTTGCTCAAACCAAAAATCTAAAAATCAGCCCACTACGTGGGTCCAAGACACCATCACTCTTGTCCAGACTACTGTCACAAACCAGTCATTGGTCTCCCTTCTTTTACATTGCCCTTATTTAACTCATTTTCCATATGCCCTTATTTAACTCATTTTCCACATAGCTGATATACTGGTCTTGTAAAAAAATAAAAACCAGATGATGCCACCTTCTGGGTAAAACCTTCGATGGAAACTCACTGATAAGAAATATAATCCAGACTCTACATTGTTCCACAGAGCATTTCTTGATATGTACACTACCTGGCCTTACATCATTCATACCCTTTCTCATTATGCTCCAGTCACACTGGCCTCATTTAAATTTCTTAAAGATCACTTCCTTCACCCTTCCCATATAAACAGGCCCCATTGCTTACTATTCCTCTCCTTGGAATGCTCTGCCTTCTAACTTTTCATATGTTTGGTCATTTTCTTCAGTTTTCAACTTAAACCTCACATCGCCACAGACTCTTTTGATCACCCCACATAAAAGTGATTTCCGCTGCTCTTCAGCATCTCACCTGAATTTTAATCTTTTCCAGACTTTATCATAATATGTAAATTTCTTTGTTTGCTTATTTACCATTTGTAAAGTTAAAATGTTCACTTATTTACCATTTGTAAAGTTAAAATGTATTCTACATTTTAGCTTTTTGTTATTGGTGTGTGTGTGTGTGTGTGTGTGTGTGTGTGTGTGTGTGTGTTTAATTGAAGGTCCCTTACTGGTCCTGCCTCCATCAGTGGCGAAGACCAGGGGCAAAAGGGAAGGGAACCAGTGGCGCAAGGAGGGGTCATCTCCACAACATTCCTTTTATACACAGGACTAAACAAACACAGTCACTACTGCCGTTAAAAGTTGGCAGCATGGAAAAAGGGGGGTACAGGTGGGGAACTGGGACATCGTTAAAAAAATACAGCCCCCCCCCCCCAAACTGGGGTGCCCGGTGGGGGGGAACTTGGTCTGCTTCAACCCAAGAGGAATGAGAAGATTAAAAGCAGTTTGGGAAATCCAGAACTGTCAGGGATGGAGGTAGGAGGAAGGTCCAGGGGGTGAGGAGGCTGTTTGGCAACTGGGGTGAAAGGATTGTCCTTCCCCTGCTGGGATCCCCCCAGCCCCTCGGGTCTGGCAGGAAGGGGGCAGCCTGCAACCCCCACGGGCAGGTCTGGGGCTGCCAGATGCTCCAGGCAGGGGGTTGGAGGGGGCTCACAAAGGCTTGCCCTCCAGGGAGATGATGGCGCTGCCCCCAGTTTCTCGTCCAGGGTGCAGTGGTCCTTGACCTCCTTGTAGCAGTTTGCTTGTAATTCATGCTTGATCCCTGTCCGCTTCTTCTTGATGGCGTCCTTGGATCTGGCATAAATCATTTTGCTCTTAAGGGGTGCATATTCAGGTGTCCAGAAGATAAACACCAGGTCCTCCTTCTGCTCTCCTTGGTCTCGTAGGTGGCATCATAGAGGGCATAGTGGCAGTCCTTGTCTGGCAGCATCCTGACAAAGGTGGCGTAGGGGTCGTCTACAGTCTGGTCCACATCACCCACCAGGATCTACTTGCTCTCCTCCAGGATGATGTTTCCTTGTCCTTGCTCAGGCAGAAGGGTACCGCTTTCTTGCGCTTCTTTACCTCCTCTGGTGTTGAGGACTTACGAACCTTCATGTCATTGAACACTTTGATGACACCATCAGAGACCGCCACACCAGAGGCCCGCCAGCCGAGGGAGGGGGAGGGAGGGGGAGCAGAGGCAGTAACAGCCCTTGGGTGGGGTGCGCGCGCCAAGACCGCTGGCGCACTTTTCCTTCCCCGCCCCTGTGGCCGAGTTCCGATGCTGCATACTCCCATTGAAGGGGCGCCCCCCCCCCCCCCCCCGTGAACCGACTTGCCTCGGTGCCCCCACCCCCCTGCCCTACTGCTGCACCTAAATTTTAACTCTTTGATGACAAGCACCTTGTTTGGTTTGTTCATGTCTGAGTATCTCATGCCTAGATCAGTGCTTGTCGTATCATATGGACTCAAAAATGTTTTAGCTGAATCAAATGATTTAAAAAGAGACATTTATAATAACTGACATAGGTACGTTACTGAATTGCTCAAATAACTGTGAAACTAATTTCCCCACCAGGCTTCTTTATAAGGAAAGGGATGAATATTGACTCTGTATAAGTGGAACTTTTTTTGAGATAAATAGATGGAGAGTAGGCATTCAAGATGGGGCCTCTAAGATAGCTAACGCGATGGATGACTTATACTGGGAAGAACACCAAATGCATCTGCCTTTTCTTACTATTTTCTCTATTTTCATTTTGGTATTACCTTAGGCTGTAACTTGTTTACTTCTATCCCATATGCCCAGTGAGGTGAATGCCCACTTTGCTTAGTTTACTGTATCACCTGGGCTTGAGATTACCAAAACCAGACAAAGACAGTGGAAGAAAAGAAAGCTACAGGTGAATATCCCAGATGAATAAAGACGCAAAAACTCACAATAAAATTAAGCAAAATGAACTCAACAACATATTAAAAGGATCATACACCATGGACAAGTGGGATTTATCTGGGAAGCAAAATCCACAAATCAATAATGTGGTATATCACATTAATAAAATGAAAGCTAAAAATCACATGTTCACCTCAATAGATGCAGAAAAAGCAGTTGACAAAATACAACTTCCTTTCATAATAAAAAGTGTCAACAAACTGGGAAGAGATGGAACATAACTCAACATAATAAAAGTCCTATACCACAAACCCACAGCTAACATCATAGTCAACAGTGAAACACTGAAAGTTTTCCTCTAAGACTAGGAATACCACACCACTCTCATTCACCCAAGTACTAGAAATCCTAGTTAACAGCAATTAAGGCAAGGCAAAGGAATAAATTATATCTAAATCTTAAAGGAAGAAGTTAAATTATGTGTATATATGTTCTTACATACAGAGAATCATAAAGCTTGAGTCAAATTTCCCATTCTGAGAGTTTCTGAGAATGTAAATGGCATGTCCTACCCAGTACCTGACAGGAAGGTCTGTGATCACCTACATTCTCCCCTTAACTCCACATTTAGAATTTCTAGCAGGAAAACCAATCCTCATCTCGGCAGGAGGTATGTGCATTGTGTACATGGTCTCCAGTGACTTTGTTTTAAATTTACCTATCAATCCCAAACCATGTTTTTACTGTTAACCGAAGGTTCCTCAAAGAACAACTATTCCTGTTAGCTTTTTTTTTCTAGTTACTCTTTGTCATTTCAAAAGGAATTTGGAGACAGGGAGAAATAGTAATGCCACATTTTCAATGTGCCATCTCAATCAGATAATCATTAAGTACAATTTTGAGTAACTCCAACTGTACATTTAAAAGAAAACTGGCCATTGGGGCGCCTGGGTGGCTCAGTCGGTTAAGTGGCCGACTTCGGCCCAGGTCATGATCTCGCGGTCCGTGAGTTCGAGCCCCGCGTCGGGCTCTGCGCTGACAGCTCAGAGCCTGGAGCCTGTTTCAGATTCTGTGTCTCCCTCTCTCTGACCCTCCCCCGTTCATGCTTTGTCTCTCTCTGTCTCAAAAATAAATAAACGCTAAAAAAATAAATAAATAAATAAATAAAAGAAAAGAAAAGAAAAGAAAACTGGCCATGGATGATGGGTTCAGGAAAAGACCATCACAATATTTAGTTGCCTGAAGAACAGTTGGTGAAATCAGTTTAATTTGTGATGCTCTACAGGAAGTAAAATTGAAGTTAGGCAAATAAAAGGGACTATAAAACTATGGTACCAAATTTCTAACTTAGACTAAAACTTGGATGAATATTTCCCTACATTTACATGGAACTCTTCGAGAATGGAATGCATGACTTATTCATTTCTCTATTCCCAATGTATGCACAGGATTTTCGACATATTCAGGCAATGTTTATTCAATAACTGAAAATAAAGCCTAACATTCTAACATTTGCACTGAATTTTAAGCAGCAGGGGCACAATTTTATTTACATTTTTGGCAGTGGCTCAACATTTCTATCAGTTTGGAGGCCCTTCCAATTAATACTTTTTTTTTTTTAGAGTGAGAGTGCATGAGCAGGAGAGAGGGGCAAAAGAAAGAGAGAGAAAACCCTAAGCAAGCTCCATGCCCAGCACAGAGCCTGATGTGGGGTTCCATCCTATAACCCTGGGATAATGATCTGAGCTAAAATCAAGAGTGAGATGCTCAACCTCCCAGGCACCCCTATAACTTATAATTTTTAAGTCACATTCGTTTACCTTGTGCTTCCCTGATAATTGTAAATGAGTGTAACAAGAAGTGAAGGAGCATGAAGCCCAGGAAAATACTGTTCCTGCTAGAAGAACAAATCTGTCATCATGTACCAACTTTCAAAAACAAATAAAAGCATGATTTTATTGGGTGAATATATAAGGATCCAAAAAAATCTGAAAAACATTGCTCTGCTGACTAATGGTCAGAATTTTTTGGTAGAAATTTCCAAAACAAGTTTGTGAGAAAGTGTTACCCTTTCTGTCCCTTTTTTGGTTTGTGTTTGATTTTAGTTATTTTAATCAGTGTTTTTTCCAAGACTAAAGATGTTGTTTTCTAGTCTCCCCATGCTACATCAAATTAATTTGAATATCCTCTGAGACATCTAAATAGCAACAACAGTAAATATTCATCATGTGGACTTAATAATGGCATCTTGAAATGTCCTTTTTTCTTTTCTTTCTTTCTTTTTTTTAACCACAAAGGATTACCATCCAATATGGTATTAAAAACAAAAGAGGGCCATGGATAGATTTTATATCACACTGACAGGAGAAAAAGCAGAACTGTGTGAACACCCTGGCGATAAGCGCTGAATAACTCACCTGCAAAGCCTCAAGGTTTATCAAGTATACTGGGAACAAGAGAACTGGGTTTATGATGACTCAAGTGAAATGAACTAATTAATTACGGATTGACTGGATAAATGAGTGTCTAGGAAATGCTAATGTACAATGCAATAAAATTTCAAATGAAATAGCTTTCTATTGGTGCCAAATATTTATCAGACTTATAAAAGTGAACATTCTCAGTCAGATGTTAAATAGAGCAAATAAAGGCACTTTGCAGAATGATATTAAGTGATTTATGATTTATGGAAAAAGCTTTATCTTGAATCACATTCAGTTAGTAGACCTTGTTTATTTGTTATTAGTGAGTGTAATAGAGAAGGAAATGAAAGAAAAAGGGGCAAGACGAATAAAATAACAGAGGACTGAAGTCACTGAGATTTTTTTTAAATGTGCTTTATTGGTTGGGTGGTGCTTGTTTTTGGCCTATATTTTCGCCTTTCGTGTTTAAAATAAACTTTAAAAGCTAGAAAAATAACCAAATCTGCCAATTGTTGTGGTCACTTTTCTTTTTGCCACTTTTCTCATTAACATTTTCTTGGAAAAAGAAAAGACTCCAAGAATTGGTGACAGTAATTTTAGTTCCATGTGTTAAATTTATTTTATTGAACTGTTTGGAAATTTCACAATTTCAGGCTAGCTTGATATCAAAATTAATATATTTAAAATGTGTTTATCTCTATGAACCACCAAAAGATTTTTAAATGCCTAATTTCCAAACAACTAGAATAAAGAGAAAAGAACAAAGAAAACTTAATGAGTTAGTAAAAGGCAGGAAAGATAGAAAAATTTTTAAAAAACCCCAAACTTCAAAAAAATAATAATGTAGATCTTGACAAACCCAGAGTGTCTGTTAGTTAGATTGACTTTACAGACTATTTGGGGCACAATTTACATATTCTCTCCTTTAAAACTTTTCTTAAAACTCCATTAAATATTGAGATTAAAGGGTCCACTAGTTCTATTTTCCTGGCAAACAAAAGAGTTTCCATTTTGTCAAACATTTGGAAATCAAATGTTGGTATTTTTCTTATAATTTTTGTCAAGAAATATTTCCTAAGGGGTATCAAACTGGTTGCCACCGGAAGAGACTCAAAAAACACATTTCACCATTTGTTCTTCCTCCAGAGATCATTTCCCTTTGCCACCTCTGTACCAATTGGTAATGAAAACACATCTGAACAAATTAAAACTAACAATCTGAACAACACCCACTGCCTTCAGAAGAGGCCAAAGAAATGTCACTGGTGCCACTCGTAAAATTTGAATTTAGATGCAATTAGACTTTGACCCCTGCTTTATTAATGCTGAAATCTGATCTGTTTGCTACTATTTCTTGAAGATCCTTGTACTTCACCAGAATGTTTACTTCAAAGGCACCATAAAAATTCTTCTTATGAGAACACATGACTTTTTAGAGATTCTTCACTTAAGCAAAAGGACTTTCCTTGTCTCCGTGTCTCCTAATATGTATGTGAGGGTGGTGGGGTGGGGCGTCTAATAAAGTTTCCAAAGATGGCTAAGGAGAAATCAAAATTTTAAAAATACGTTTAAGCAGGAGTATTACTTCTATTAGTAATCGTAGGTGCATGTTTTCTAGAAAGAGTTGAATGAAACAAAACAAAGCTAAAGTTAGACAAAGATCAAAATGGATGATTTTTTTTTTGTCTTTTTTCTGTTTTGGGGAAAGAAAATAGGAAGATTTAACTATATATATTTGAATTTGTAGGAGTCCCACTTCATGTTTATTAAGAATTTATCCAGGGGTGCCTGGGTGGCACAGTCGGTTAAGCGTCCGACTTCAGCCAGGTCACGATCTCGCGGTCCGTGAGTTCGAGCCCCGCGTCGGGCTCTGGGCTGATGGCTCAGAGCCTGGAGCCTGTTTCCAGTTCTGTGTCACCCTCTCTCTCTGCCCCTCGCCCGTTCATGCTCTGTCTCTCTCTGTCCCAAAAATAAATAAACGTTGAAAAAAAAAATTTTTTTTTTAAATAAAAAAAAAAAAAAAAGAATTTATCCGGATGGACTTGACAGGCCCTGGGGCAGTACTAGAAGTTGAATAAATAACAAGTATTATTATAATCTACTGTAAATTAGAAATAAGATTGGAAGTTAAGGTTAGTCAAATTAGTAAACTCAGGTTTCCCAGGGAAAAGTCTCAGAATACAGGTGACTGAGAAGTATAAAGGTGTTAGTCGAGAGTGTTCCTCCATAGACTGATGGACAAAACAGAGAATAGACTACTTATGAATGATGAAATTTAATATGACACATTTTAAGATGTAAAATACTCCTGGTGACCTAATCATGAAATTGATCACTGATGGTTTAGTTTTTATACAAATAACCAAAAATAACAAATCCTGATATTAAATAGCATATCAATATAGGTACCTGCATTCGCTAGTGATTACAGGGCACATCTTCCAAAAGCACCAAGGAACAAGTATATCAAGAAATGTGGTGGTGCCTGGGTGCCTCAGTCAGTTAAGCATCCGACTTCAGCTCAGGTCATGGTCTCATGGTTCATGAGTTTGAGGTCGAGCCCCTGCATCTATCCGGCTCTGTGCAGACAGCTCTGAGCCTGGAACCTACTTTGGATTCTGTATCTCACTCTCTCTCTGCCCTCCTCCTCCCACGCTCAGTTGCTTGCTAATGCGTGTGCTGTCTCTTTCCCTCTCTCAAAAATAAATTAACATTACATTTTTTTTAAAAAAAGAAACATAACGTTGTGGTATTTACCCTAATGAATTTAACTTTTAACATTTATTTATTTTTGAGAGAGCGCGCGCTCACGCGAGCATGAGCAGAGAAGGGGGAAGGGCAGAAAGAGAGGGAGACACAGAATTTGAAGTAGGCACCAGGCTCTGAGCTGTCAACACAGAACCCGACATGGGGCTCAAACCCATAAACCATGAGATCATGACCTGAGTCACCCAGGCACCCTCTAATGAATTTATCCTATCTATCTATCTATCATTATTTATTTTTGTGTAATGAGAAAAAAATCTAAATATCAAAGAATGACCACATTACCCTTGCGGATATCCTAAAAGATGTACTGTGCAGGAATTAAAGATGCTTATTACACTTAAAGTAACATGAAAATCTTACACTGTTATAATGATAAACTAATAAAACTTAGCACAAAAATTCACATACAAAATTTGATTATGTAGGTAAACCACAGCCTATGCACAGATACACACCAAAATCATCACCAACGTTTTCCTTAGGAGCTGATGCCATCAATAATATGTATTTCTCTTCTTTTTACTTTCCTCCAACTTGTAAATTATAAATCTTGCAGCACACTGCACTTTTATAAAATGTAAATTTTATTTAGAATCACCCAGGCTCTGCAAAAGTGTCCATTTCTTTCTCTTTCAAGATATTATTTATTTTCATTGCATTCACTTACCTCTCCTGATGAGTTGGAAATTCTTTTACAGCTCCTGCAGCTTTTCTTTCATTTGTTTCTTCTTTAGCCTGAATTTAAATGAACCAATCAATTGACAAAAAACTGACAATAAAGAATAATAATTTTGTTTTTTTCACATTTGACAGATTAGATCTTTTTCTTTAACTGATTTATTTGACAGTGTAATGCTTACCCCAAGAACTGTATTCTATTTTTCCAATATATTCTTCAACCCTGATACAGTTAATGTTACTGCCCCCAAATATGATATCAGATGCAAAACAGTGTCATATATGTAAGCTGATGGAAAACTCTACAACACCCAAATTTAGTTTTTTAGGCTAGCAATAAGAGAAACCCGAAACAATTTATCCCACTAAGCCTGGAATTTAGTTTGTTCCTTTCTCTTAATTTCCTAAAGTATTCCATCACTTTTTAAAGCTTTGTTTAATTGTCTTCAGTTTTTACATAACTATTTTAATAGAGAGTTTTTCCTTAAGGAAAAAAGGTCATTACAATACAAGGATGACATCTATTTCCAGTCTTTAATGATATGAATAGAAAGGCATCTAGTCACAGTTAAGACATTCAGAATATACAGGTCTACAGGATTCCTTGCATTTGGTACTTCTGTAGAGTCACAGATTTTATACCATTTAATTTTGCTAATTAAGTTTCATAAAGGCCAAAGTTCTAGTATATCCCTAAATCCTAATGACTTCAATTTGTGTCTAAATTTCGTTAGTACTTCCATGCATAGTTGAAATAAAATACATAAGACAAATGACCATGTCTAATTAGTCTATTGTGACAGGTGGAAATATTTCAGTGCTCATTAAAACTTATTTTAAAATATGAGAAAATTTTCTTCTCACACTAATTCTATTTATACATGATTAAAGACCAAAACCAGCATATTCCAACAAGAGAATGAAAAGAAAAAGAGCACGTTATTAAGAAAAATTGTGACTGATTAGTGTAATTGCTCCTATTTGCTTGATGGCAGTCCCAGTTTTGCTCATATATAGTAGGTATTTCAAGTTATAAAACTCTGAAATCTTCATGGAAGTCAAAAATTATAAAGTGGAAATCAAAAGTGCAAAACATAATAAGGTAATTTGTGTAATATGCCATAATGTAATTTCTCATGTTTAGGATTTTGTATTGAGGGCCTCTGATTTTCAGATATCTATAATTATCAAGTAAATAATGGTATGGGAAGAGAATAGGAAAGGAATTCTGTTCTAATTAGAGAGCCTGTCAATAGAACCAAAAGACATATATTCTTACTACATACATGTTGATGGTACCATGGTTCATAGTTTTATTGATAACTCTTCACTGATAAATGCTAAATTTTATCCTCTTTTTTGTTTGTTTGTTTCCTTTCTCATAGAATTTCATTCTCTTCCCATACCTGTCTTCCAAGGATAAAGAAGCAGACAATGGGATAAGAGCTTTGCATATGGAGACAATTAGTCACCTATGCTTCTTAGTTCTCAAGTAACCTATACCAATTGTTATTTTTCTAAATACCAGAAAATTTTTCCTCTTATATATATATATATATATATATATATATATATATATATACATCTCAGTAATTTTCCAAGGATAAAGAATCAGAATCCCATAAACAATGGGATAAGAGCTTTGCATATGGAGCCAATTAGTCACCTTTGCTTCTTAGTTCTCAAGTAACTTATACCAACTGTTATTTTTCTGAACACCAGAAAATGTTTTCCTCTAAAAAAGTATATACATATATATCTGTCTACATCTCAGTAATTTTGAATTTCAATGGAATTATGTTAGTAAAATCACACTGAAAAGTGTAGTAATATAATTTCAGTATTCAATCTTAGCATGTAGAAGCTTATTAATAATTATTTCAAGTATTTTAATGATTAACTATAGGTAGGATAGCCAAACAAGTTATTCCCCAAAATATATAATGACCTCTCCAGGCAGCACATGTATGATGAACCAACTTAAAACTACTGAGCAGGATGAGTCTTCAGCATATAATTCAACACAAATAAATTCTAGAAGTTAAAACTTTAGAACTGCCAACTTGCCAAATGCCACATATATGTAAAATAACTGAAATGGAATATTAGTATTATTATTTGAACAATTCAAGCCCAAATGCCTTTTTTTCCGCAAGTAATTGCTTTTGAACTTACTCACTTACTTTATTTATTTATTTATTTATTTATTTATTTATTTATTTATTTATTAATTTAGGGGGTGTGAGCAAAGAGAGAAAGGGAGAGAGAATCTCAAGCAGGGATTCTGACAGTGTGGAGCCAGACACAAGGCTCGAACCCATGAAACATGAGATCATGACCTGAGCCGAAATAAAGTTAGACACTCAAAGACTGAGCCACCCAGGCACCCTGAACTTAATTTTTTTTAAATAGATTTGATCTGCTTTTCACTAATTTAATTTTCCAAAAACTCTGCTTAGTGCTGTGCATAAATTCCCTATCATAATAATATTCCTATGTAATCGGTGTTACCATCTTCATTTTTCAAACATGTAAACTGAGTTCCCAGAGGTTACACAAGGTTTTGCCTGAAAAAGACATGAATAAGCTATATTTTGGTGACTATGTAATGTAATAAAGATATACTCCTTAAAGTTATAATGAAAAACATGGTTTGTGTGAATCCAAAGTAATGTCCTTCAGTACTACTCAGTCTCAGTTTTTAAAAATAATGTCTGACATATGGCAATTGCCAAAATGGTCTCTATCATTGTCAATAACATTTATAACAATCACGGACAAAATCATGAGGAATTGCATCATGATAAGAGTCTATAGGGGCGCCTGGGTGGCGCAGTCGGTTGAGCGTCCGACTTCAGCCAGGTCACGATCTCGCGGTCCGTGAGTTCGAGCCCCGCGTCGGGCTCTGGGCTGATGGCTCCGAGCCTGGAGCCTGTTTCCGATTCTGTGTCTCCCTCTCCCTCTGCCCTCCTCCGTTCATGCTCTGTCTCTCTCTGTCCCAAAAATAAATTAAAACGTTGAAAAAAAATTAAAAAAAAAAAGAGTCTATAAAGATCTCTTTATACTATTATCAAAATTATTCAAATGATATTTCGGACAGATAATGAAAAGCCAATCAGTTTGTCAAGTTAGAGTGCTTTTTTGGTCATAATTTTACAGGTCACTTATATGCATATTGTAAATTAATCAACTTTCCTGGGTTCTGGCAGCATATCAGAATTAAACTGCCTAGAGTGTTCTTTCGAAAGAGATCATTATATTGCAGCACCATTAGATTAACCACTTCATTGTTTCAGAGGAAAGAGAAAGTCATTTAATTTATAAAAGTGATAAATTACTTTGATTCAAAATTGAATTAATCAGTAAGTACACATTTCAGAAACAATGAAGTTCAAATCTTCAGCAGACTTACAGCCCCTTTTAAAAACAAGTATGCCCATTATCTTCAATACAATGAAACATCAAATATTACTAAAAGCAAAATTTTCTATTAAAATCATATTCATTTTTAAAATAGTTATAGAAAGCAATTAGCTATTGAAAAACCCAGATATATCTATATTTTAGTACTCTACTGATAATAACTGTAGCAAAAACTGATTTGGCTTTATAGACAATTTAGGCTAAACACAATAATCAGCAATTTCCAAAAACACATGGGAAGAAAGTTTTCCCTTTTAACAAAAGAAAAGATAGTCCACTTAAACTGGAATTGTCAAAGGTCCACACAGTGTTTACTACTTAAAATTACTACCCTGAGTTTCTGGTTGGTTGTTCTAAACATGAACTTCATCTTGACTGTATTTAGAGTAATTAACTGAAGAACCTCATGAATGTGGGGCCACGAAATGAGCTATGCCCTATGTTCTCTCCCATGACTTGACTGGTAGCACAGAGACAGTAAGGAGATGTGACCAGATGCATGATGAACCTATGATGGAGACAGCAGAAAGGTACACAAAAGTCATCAGCCACATGCAAATCTTCCTGGTAGCACTGTGAAGTTCTTGAACTTGCCAAGCTTCTTAATTAGATCAGACACTCAAATAGAGACAATTAATACATGGTTTTATTTTTACTGTTTTTCATAGTGCTCCTGGGTGCTCTTTAGATGACATGACTATTGAAATGACATCAGCCTCTTGAAAGGCCCAGCTTGGATACCTGCAGGAAACAGGAAACGAAGGAACTTCTGCCAAGGAGTCACCTAAAAAGATTTTTAATGACACAGCTCTGGGCCAAATCTTGTTATGGCATCTTCCCAGGGGCCCCGTTTGCCAGCACTCCTCGCTTCCTATGAATATTGTTTCCTCAGACTCCCTCTTCAACCACTTACTTGGCTGCTTCTACACGTTCTTGCTTTGTGCTATCAATCAATTCTTCTTAAGGCATTCATTACAGAGGACTCAGTAAGATGATAACTCGTACAGAAAGTTGTCTGATTTCCCCATCCACTGAAAAAAGCCTGTTGTTCAGGGTTGTCCAATAGGCTTGCACTACCTCTGCCACTGGGTAAGCTTGGCGACTTGTCTTTTTTTTAATTTTTTTTAATGTTTATTTATTTTTGAGACAGAGGGAGACAGAGCGTGAGTGGAGGAGGGGCAGAGAGAGAGGGAGACGCAGAATCTGAAGCAGGCTCCAGGCTCTGAGCTGTCAGCACAGAGCCTGATGCAGGGCTCGAACCCACGAACCGTGAGATCATGACCTGAGCCGAAGTTGGACGCTCAACCAACTGAGCCACCCAGGCGCCCCGTGACTTGAATTTTTGAGAAGCAAATTCAGTATAATTGCTACCTTCTTCTTGATTACAAAAGAGAAATCTTCCTTTCTTCCATTCACATAGAACAAATCAAATAAAGAATTACATTGCCACTGAGTTTTTATGAATCCCCCTAACTACCTTAGTCTTGTATAATGGAGGAAATGTGCCACCTGTGTGGGCAATCCACGCACTAACCCACAGCATTCCTTAGAATGATAGTCACTGCTGTGAACAATCCCTGAAGCTAAACTTAGAAATTTGTTTGTCTAGTTTTCCTTGGGTTGCTTTGGTGACTCTAAACCAGTGAAACCACTGATTTGGGGATTCAACTTAACTGTGCTGTAGGTAATAATATGGGTGACCTGGTCTGTGGCAAATTTACTGGCGTGGTCTATATATACTGGAGTATATATAGAAGGGTATCTGCACCAGAGTACATGTGTATGCACACGTGTAAACACACACACACCCACACACACACACCCACGGGCATGTGTGCATATGTGCAGGTGATGGTGCTAGGGTTTTCATGACAACTAGCCTATTTTTTTATTTTACGCTATCTTTTAAAATATTTTTTTTCTAGGAGCGTCTGGGTGATTTAGTCAGTTAAGCGTGTGACTTCGGCTCAGGTCATGATCTCACAGTTCGTGGGTTTGAGCCCCACGTTGGGCTCTGCACTGACAGCTCAGAGCCTGGAGCCTGCTTTGGTTTCTGTGTCTCCCTCTCTCTCTATCCCTCCCTTGCTCTCTCTCTCTCTCAGAGATAAAAATTAAAAAAATATTTTTTCTAGCCCACAGTCTGGTAAAAAAAAAAAAGCAGAATAGTTTAGCTCACATCTTGCTCTATGGAAATTAAGAGTATAAACTACAGAGCATCAATTCAGGCTAAGGAAAAGAATTAGATTCAGTATAAGGAATTAAAATTGTAACCATTTTTAGTATTTAAGATAATTATAATAACTAAACATTATTTAGATATTACATGTGTGCCAAGCATTATGCTAAGTGTTATACATGAAATATTTCATTTGTTGCTTTTAGCAACTTTTTGAGGCAGATTCTATTATCTCTATTTCTAGAGTAAAGAACCAGCTCAGAGAGGTTAAGTGCCTAGCCCAAAGTACTAGCCAACAAGTGGCAAGGCCAGAACTGGAACACGGGTCTCCTTCAGCCTAATGCCAAAGAGCCTTATCTCTATGGCAATACTTTAGAACATTCCTCCCCTAGTTCTCTGTGTCCCAGCCACTTTGGCCTTCCTCCAATTTCTCATATTCTTTATGTTCCTTCATATATTAGGATCTCTCTATATAATAATACAAGTCCTGGACATACCCCATTTTATTTTATAATCATCTATCCATTGTGATTATTCGATTAATTTCTTTCTCCACCACTAGTGAAAGCCAAGTACCATGTCTATTTTGCTTATGATTATTTGAGAAGAAACATTATAGAGTGATGCTCAAAAGCATTTAGAGCCAGACTGCCTAGATCCTGGCTTTGCTAGCCAATGTCATCATGAGTGAGTTAATTTCTATCTCAATTTTCTTTTAAAAAACTGTTTATTTGAGAGAGACAGAGAATGAGAAAGAGAAAGAGAGCACACATGAGCACACACAAGGAGATGAGAGGCAGAGACAGGGGGAGAGAAAGAATCCCAAGCAGGCTCCACGCAGTTAGCCAGAGCCTGAAACAGAGCTCTGTCTCATCAACTGTGAGATCATGACCTAAGCCAAAATCAAGAGTCAAAGATAAATATTAAAACATTTTTGGCATCTTTATTGGACATCCAAGCTTTGGGAACAAACTGAGGCTATGGTTTTAGTTATGCTTCCTCTGCAACATAGCTAAGATTTAGTGGGTAGATGAAATTTAGTTTGGAGCTACTGTGTGTCACTGTCTCTTTTAAAGCAGATGTTAGATCTTGTCATTGTCATCCTATTTGCAAAAAAAGTACACTTTCATTGGCTTTACTGTGTGAAAAAGATCTCTGTTGATAGAGGAACCCTGGAAGCTTTTCCAAGGGGAAAAGCCTATTCCCAAGATGACTATAAAAGCATGAAAAGCATTTATTTATTCACACTTAATCTTAAAATCCTGTGATCAGACATAAATGGCCCAAAAAACCTCATTAGGATCTATCCTGCAGGTGAGAATAAGCTGGCTCCACGGGGAAAAGCAGTTAAGGAGTCAATCTAGAAAAGAAAAGTCAGTTTTCCTTATCTTCCTTTAAGTTGAGAGTCAAATACACAGTGATAGGTCCACTCACTAAGATGGCCTTAAGATTCTCCTGTGTGACTGAACTTTTGACAAGTTCCTTTCTCATTATGACCCTGATTTCCTTTACCTAGACCATGTACTTTTGAAAACTTGACATTATAAATTGTCTGTCTCTCTGAAATGCAAATCTCCTCCCAGACTCTTGCCACTTTTACAACTCAGGAAAGTCTTTCTCAAGGTCCTGAGGGCTATCGCTTGGAAAAGAAATCATCAAGAAAGATACAGCCAAAGCCCCTAACTCCCAGTTTCACTGCGAGGGTGGGAGCCTAACATAAATGCCAATTAGCAAACACAGATGATCTTATCATGATCTATCTCCGCACCACCAACATCATCTAGTACTTCTCTACTAGATTGCTTCAGTGTGAAAAACTCTCCCATTTTTTTTTTTTAGATTTTTTAAAAAAGTTTATTTATTTATTTTGAGAGAGAAAGTGGGGATGTGTGTGAGTGCAGAAAGGCCAGAGAAAAAGGGAGAAAGAGAATCCCAAAGAGGCTCTGTACTATCATCGGAGAAACTGATGTGAGGCTCAATCTCAACAACTGTGAGATCATGACCTGAGCCGAGATCAAGAGTCAGACGCTTAATCAACTGAGCCACCCATGTGCCCTAGATTTTAAGTAATCTCTACACCAAATATGGGGCTTGAACTCACAACCCCAAGATTAAGAGTTGTATGTTCACGGACTGAGCCAGCCAGGCACCTCCCAACCTTTTTTTTTTTCCCAAAAAAGTTCAGTTCAATCTCTAGTCCTCTTGCAATAGTCTTGAATCAAGTTTTCCTTGTACATTTATCTCTATCCAGTGCAATTTTTCTTTGACACCAGAGAACAACTTCTTTCAGAAATATACAGCAGGATGGCCAACTCTCTAAAAGCTCTACATTCTACTCTACAATCAAGTTGCCAATGTATTTGCAATACCCACTCTAGCCATTATAGCCTATTACTTGCTTTGTGTATGTTTCCAACATAGAACAAATAACACCAAGTTATGAATATTTTTTCTTCCCTTGGACTGTGACCTATGGGAAGAAAGAAAGTTTTTATTCACTTTTCTGTTTCCAGTGTCTCCAGTTGATGCCTACAAGACACACTCATATCACCCTAGGGGGGCACCCAAGCAATCTTCTAGTTCCTTATATGTGGAGTGACCATATAATTTATCATCTACATCAGGAGTTTTGAGAGTAAAAGGAGGCACTAAAATAATGTTATAATATTTTTCAAATATTTTTACTTCCAGATAAATTCATTTCATTAAGTTATGGTTAAGAACCCCCCAAATTTATTTTTTTAATGTTTCACTAAATTTAGATTCTAAAAAATCAAGGCTGCCTTCTTCTTTTTTTTTAATTATAAGCCTTCTAAATCTCAACTCAGTGCAGTATAGAGTATCAATTTAAGCTACAAATACAACTTCAAAGATTCTTCTCATAAGTGGAGATATTCCAAAGCACAGTTAAAGAATTTCAAAATTCATCCATCATTTGAATTTCTCATCGTTCCATTTCTTTAGTACATTCCTTGCTTTTGTAGGGATAAATTTCAATGCTTCTCTATTTGCAAGCTTTTTTTTTCAAAAATTCAATTTGATAAAGCTTAAGGTTTTTTTGTGCACTAAGTGTTGAATACTTTTATAAAGATTTTTAATTGATTAAAAAAAAAGAAACCAAAATTTTCTAGCAGTGGTCTATACTATGACAGCATTTAGACTGAAATGTTCTCCCAAAGATCAGCACTAAGCAGCATGGCTTCATTAGGAAACAGCTTGAAGTCCAGTTACTATATACAATGTCACTTGTTTATTTTAATTATTTTTGCTTCCATGTAAATTGGTAATGCATTTCAACTTTTTTGGATACATTATGAATTCATTTCTGCCTCATAAATGCTTTAATTTGTTAAGAACATTTTTTTAACTATGATGCTCTGAACTACCAAAATCTGTATTTATATAACCAGCACAAAACAAATCATTTTAACTTCATTTTAACTCCTGAATCAACTGATACGTCTTCCAGTAATGTCACTTTTGAGAGAATTAACTTGTGAAAGCTTTATTTTCTTCCATGAATTGGATGAAAAAATGCAATCAATGTTAAAATTCACTGGTTTCTATTTCAAGGAAGTGACGATATTGACCTAAAAGTGATATCACTGAGCAAATGCCCTTTTGCTAATGCATTGATAGCTATCATTTCATTCTATGTACATACACAAGAAAACATGAAGTCATAATGAGCAAAAGTAGTATTCATGGAGAAGAATTATTTAACCTAAAAGAAAAGTCGTGTCACTAAAGTGATAGGCAAATTGACCTTTGTAGATACAAGTGTTAAATCATTGTCTTTGGTCACCATCCTAAAATAATAAGTTCTGAAATGGGGAAGTTTCTTAAGCAGATTTGTGTTGTCTGCTATCTATATTATCAACGTTATCACTTTGGTGCCATTGGTGGATGGATGCTATATGTTCACAAACATTTTAAGTTAAACATGGAGTATCAACAATACTGAAAAACAAAAATGTATTCATTTTTTCATTAAATATGTGCTTTAGTTTTTTAAACATATTGCTGTCAAAATGACTTAAAAATGAAAATATTACCAAACAATAAAATGAATAGCTGTACATTAACAGCACAGAAAAAGTGGCCAAGTCATTGCCGGGAGACAGTGAATCTCCCCTTCACATACTCCTCCCTCTAATTCCCCCCGTTTACTCCGACCCTCTCCTGGGACTGGCCCTGTCCCTTCTTACCGCTAGAAGGCTGAGACACCAAGTGGTCAGGAGGAAAAGTAGTGGCAGATACTATCCTCACTAATTCCTGGGAGACTTCATCAGGAAAAAGACAAAAATATAAATCCAAGCTTATGAATAACCCCTTGAAGGAAGGCTGTGCTTGTGTGGGATGCTGAATCTTTAACATGATTAGCTCCACAACTTGGCAGCTTCTAGGAACTGGCCAAGCAGAGAGGGCTCTGAGTGTAGACCAGGTGAGCAAACAGAAGTCCTAAGCATCCTGGTTCAACAGAGAGTTAACAGGAGACCAAGTTGCTGAGGAAAGCAGGAAGCAGGTCACCTAAAAATGGATAATTTAGGCTAAGGAATTTGAAGAGGATGAACAAATAAATAAGTGAATGAAGAAATGAATTAGGAGGAAAAGAATTGTACTTGGGTTTTGCAGGAAGAGGATGGGATGGGATGCGCTGAGCATGAGTGGTGGCGCAGAGAATGCCGGAATCAGGCTGGAGGCGCGCAGCTGAAGCCCCTTGTCGTGGGATCTTAAGAGATCCAGGACACTGGCAGGGAAGTCCTAGGATGAAAAACACCTGGGACCTCAGCGCCTAGGACCCTTCCTCCCAGACTCTCTGTAAGGTCATGAACTCACAGTAGCCACTACAAAATCCCCAGTGCTTGTGGATGAGTCTTTATTCCCCCGCTCAGTCACAGTGTAGGTTCACTTGCCCCAGAAATCAGGCCACGTGCAGGGACTTCACTCTGGCCCTGCTGTGTGTGGGACCCACCCAAGCCAGAATGCGAGGGTCAAGTGCGCTTGCTCTGGAGTAAAATCCTATAGCTTTCCCAGAGCACTAAGGGCTCAGGGCAGTGACCCCAGGTTCTGCCATTGAATGCCAGGGCCCCAATCTAATGTTTCCCAAGGTCCAAGGCCTCAGCAACCCAGATGTGTTTTCCATTGCACATCCTCATGACTCATTCCTCCCGGCATCTGCGAAGTGTCTAAAATTTGTCCCAAGGGACTATTTCTGCCTGTTCCTGGAGCATTTGCCTTGAAGAGCAGCCTCAGAGCCTTAGTGTCTCTCTGTTTCTGACCGAGCACATCTATGAGCACTGTGCAGTGGTGAACTGCTGGCTCCTTCACCCGATACCCTCCATCATGCAACATTCTTTCTTTTTGAATTTCATGGTGGATAGAATGGGCCAGGTTCTTTTCAGGTGGGCAGAGCGTGGGGTTTCCCAGGAAGGACTGGAGAATAAGAAAAAAGAGAAACATTTCTTCTTTGATCCAAAGGCAGCCATCTAATGGTACCCAACAACAGAAACCTAAACTGTTGGTTGGATGAGGGTCTGTCACTGCCATGACCACCCTGACTCCATTTTCTCATCCACAGAATTTGAGAATTGGGGTAATGCTCCTTATGCCTCTAAAATCGAGTTCCACAATTCTCTGAAAACATTCTTCTTTCCTTATACTGACTTTGAGGTTGAGGTGAACAATAAGTTTCCATCACTCCCTAACTCCAACGTGAATTTTAGTTATTTTACTGTGCTATCTTTTCCAATATTGGGATGACCAAGACGTACTCATCTCCGAACCCCCTCAAAGTGACAAGCAAAGTGTCCAGCACATGTCTGTCATATCAGAAAGACTTTGCCACATGACAAATAACTCCAAAATTTAGTATCTAAACCAACAAGTATTTATTATTTCTCACAATTCAGGGGTTAAGTTGGCATTTCATCCAGTATAGACTAGCTGGGTTTAAAATGGTCTTACCTACATGTTTCTTAGTCTATGAAACCCTGACTGGGGTGGCTGAGATGGTCTCCCTCCTGTGGTCTCTCAGCCTCCAGGAGGCTAGTCCAGTCTTGTATACATGATATAATACATGTTCCAAGCAGCCACAGAAGTGAAGCTCCAACTAACAGGCACTTTTCATTCTTCTGCCTAAATCATGTTTGCTAATGTGATCGCAACAGCCATGGGACCACACCCAGATTCACAGGGTAGATGAAGACTCTGCATCATGATGAAATGAAATGAAACACTAGTATTTCTAATAAATACTAGTATTCTGTATTATTTCTACTTCATCCTGTAGGCAACACTGAAGCAAGAATGCAAGGAATTTCCAATGTATCTCTCTGTCCATGACCTGGTTGGACTATAGTAGTCCCCCCTTATTCAAGGGGAAGATACATTTCAAGACCGCCAGGGAATACCTGAAACCACTGATACTACTAAACCCTATATATACTATGCTTTTTCCTATACACACACAGCTATGATAACATTTAATTTATAAATTAGGCATAGTAAGAGATTAACAATAATAGTAAAAAACAACTATAACAGTACACTATAATAAAAATTCTATGAATGTGGTCTCTCCCTCAAAATATTTTACCATACTGTATTCCCCTTTCTTCTTGTGATGATGTGAGCTGATAAAATGCTTATGTAATGAGATGAAGTGAGCTGAATGATGTAGGCATTGTGACACAGTATTAAGCTACTAGTGACCTACTGAGGATATGTAAGAAAAATCATGTGCTTCTGAACCACGGTTGACTGCAGATAACTTGAAAGTATAGGAAGCAAAACCATGGATAAAGGGGTGAGGGGGACTAGTGAATAGGCTTGGGGGAAAATGAACAAAGTGGCTCTGTTTGTAGGCAAACTGGAGAACAGGAAAGAAACGTTTCCTCCTTGTGAGTATCTCCAGTACTGTAAAAAATACTGGAATGGAATAGAAGCCAAACAAAAAAACTTGTGATACTATACCTAATTGACGTTCAAGAAATCTCATTTTAAAATGTTCCATTTTATACAACCAAGGTTTGTTAGTGTGGAGAAATGCAAAGACTATATATTTTGGTTTTTAGACTATATAAAATGCAAAGACTATATACTTTGGTTTTAGATCATGATTTGAATTCCATCTAGGACATTTACCAGCGTGAGATCTTGACCAAAAAAACTTAAAACACTTATCCACAGTTTCCTAATTTCTTATATGAGATCATACCCCAGAAGACTCTTCTGAAGATTAAACAATGCAACATATAAGCTTTATACATGTTAAGCACTCACAAATTGGTTTCCTTCCTTTCTTATATTTATACTTAACTTCTTTGGCTTATATAATATTATGTACTTTTAATTCCTCAAGTTTTAAATTTTTTTTTTCTTCAATGTTTTTATTTATTTTTGGGACAGAGAGAGACAGAGCATGAACGGGGGAGGGGCAGAGAGAGAGGGAGACACAGAATCAGAAACAGGCTCCAGGCTCTGAGCCATCAGCCCAGAGCCCGACGCGGGGCTCGAACTCATGGACCGCGAGATCGCGACCTGGCTGAAGTTGGACGCTTAACCGACTGCGCCACCCAGGCGCCCCTAATTCCTCAAGTTTTAAAATGCTTTCTATGTTACTAGCTAACACACACACAAATGCATGTATAAAGGTATATGGTAACACTATTTAACAGAGAAGAAAACTGGAGAGACATCTCTAACACCTGGTAAGAAATGAAGATGAAATCCCAAGGCAGAGCAGTGTGTCCCGCTATGTCCTCCTAATCACTGCGGTAAGCTGCCATGCCATCTATGACAAAGATTCACTGCAGCTGTAATGTATAACACGACTTTAAAAACCAGTCTGTTCTACTAACAAAACTGAAATGTAATTGTGTCTAATTTAAAATAATGACCAGATATTTTTTCATATACTTGAACTTATTCCCTCTCACAAAATGGCTTTGTTTTGGCGGAAAAATCTAGAAAACAAAATACCATCCACACTGAACTGCTTGTTTTCCTAAAATTGTTTTGGGAGATGGCCTAAATTCGAGAAAAATACTACGGTATTATAGTCTTAGTTGGTCACTATGGTGCCTTGCAGTTCAGAACACATAATGTTTTAAGTTTGTCCTAACAAGAACAGGTTGAATATATTAAAATGTGCCTCAACCTCAGTAAATTTTTGGAATTAAAAACGGGTAGTCATTTTGAAAAGGACAAGGATGTGGTAAAATATTCAAAAGGTCAAAGGCAGATTTTGTTACACCTAAAATACTCATGCTTTTTCACACAGTTACAAATACCACCTAGGGTGCAAAACTGTACAACCGTTCTAACTCTATTTGCATTTGTGAAATGCTAAAAACATACTGGATAGGCATTTTGATAGAGATGTACATTTTTTTTAAAGAAAAAAATTCTTTCTTCCAGAGAATTTAATTCAGTATTAACTAACAAAACCGAGTCCACTAGATACACTCATGTAGCTCAATAGTGAAAATACATGATTGGAAAAATCCAGCATCTCTTACTTCATGGAGGACAGAGCACAATGTCTTCCTCTAGCGCTGTTTCCTACCTTGCCAAGATTTCCTTTTCTGCCATCTTTACTCAGTGCATCAAATGATTAGTGCCCTTCCTCAGCTTAACTGAACTTTATTTACTCTGCAATTTTCTGCTGAAGGGGCCATTCAACCTTCTTTACCTTAGTTACCTCAAGACTCAGGTTAGGATAAGACTGGTAGTCTGCACAGCATTGCTATTTTTCCCTGGATCACTGCCCATGCCTCAAGCTAAAATCCCTAAATTTCTGAGATTCTATCACTGGGATCTATAGCATAATACCCTCCTAAACTTCTGTTCTGAAGTTTACCCCATATTTTGGGCAGCTGATTCAACACTCCCCCTTTATTCTCTGTTACAGATCTTCTCTCCAATTTATTCACTTCTTCAGGTCCAGGAATCTTCAGCCCCATTCTAACTATAGCTACTCACACATACATCCTCAATTCCAACCTTGCTATTACCCAGGATGCCCTACAGAATAAGCTCCTTTAGCTTATTACAGTATCTCCAGGGTTGAACATTATGTTATCAACAATTAGCATAGCATCTGGTATAGATTAGGTTTTTAAACAGTTATTAAATAAATGAATACATTAACAATACATTTGTTATAACACATTATATCAAAAAACTTAAACACATCATTCTTTCATCTTTTTCTTTAAAAAAAATTTTTTTAATGTTTATTTATTTTTGACAGAGAGAGAGAGAGAGACAGAGCATGAGTGGGGGAGGGGCAGAGAGAGGGAGACACAGAATGAGAAGGAGGCTCCAGGCTCTGAGCTGTCAGCACAGAGCCCGATGCGGGGCTCAAACTCACAGACCGCCGAGATCACGACCAGAGCCAAAGTCGGACGCTCAACTGACTGAGCCACCCAGGTGCCCCTCATCTCTATCTTTCTACCCTCTTAGGTCCCAAATTCCACCATTCATTTTATATCACAATAACTGCTATCCCCAACCTTTCTCTATTTCCTCCTAATCTCTCAGCCATCCTCTGTATTCCACATATTTTCCGAACCAATACAAATAAGATGAACCTCTCCTTACCAAACACTCCTCCCTATTTATACGCCCATTCCTACAAAGCAAAGAGTCATTTGGCAAAACTCTGAATCACTCTGGTATTGATGCTACTCCTTCTTCCACTACTACTGTGTGAGAGCAAGCACTTTTTTTTTTTTTTAAGCTTATTGATTTATTTCGAGAGAGACATACAGAGTGAGCAGGGGAGGGTCAGAGAGAGAGGGAGACACAGAATCCAAAGCAGCTTCAGACTCTGAGCTGCCAGCACACAGCTGGATGTGGGGCTCAAACTCGTGAACTGCAAGATCATGACCTGAGCCAAAGACGCCTAACCAACTGAGCCACCCAGGTGCTCCTAAGAAGAAGTACATTTTAAGATGTGGTTCTAGAAATCAGAATTGAGACCTGGGGCAGAATTTTAAAATACACAAAAATGTGCACTTGTGATTATATGCATCTATAAAATAAAACGGCAATAGAAATGACTCATTGTATATTCATACATAAGACTCTTAATGAGAGCCTATTCTCTGCTAAGAATTCAACCAGGTTCTGAGGAGATAAAGTAGAAAATATGTGTCCTTCTGCTTTGAAGAGTTTGCTCATAATCTACTAAGGTAGGTGATAGATATTCAGACTTGGTCCTCTCCCACACTGTCCTGTACTCCAACATGTGTTGTGAAGATGGAAAATTTGACAGGATTGTAAATATGGTATAAATTATAGGACACCAAATAAAGACTATGAAATACATTTTATTTAAATAAATTTGTGTCAAGAAGCCTGAAAATGATTGACATAACCAAACTGCCAACACAAATTCTTTACTAAGAAATAGTGAGAACTATTTTAAAACAAGTAACATGAAGCATTAATATCAATTTAAAGTTAATAAATAAATAATGTTATTTACTCTCAAATACTGCTCATACACTATCAAATCCTAATGGCTGAATTCTATTCACCTTGCAAAGGCCATTCTGAAATTGCAGACACTAAAGCCTAGAGCAAGTTAGGAACTAAATAAATACTAGTTCTGTTGCACTTCCTGTACTCTATCCAGTGCTGTCACAGAGTGCCTAAGGCAATGACAAGAAAAGCAATTATCAGAGTTTGAAATTCACAAAAATTTTGAGCAGTGAAAAACTGAGAGGGTAAGACTGAGTTAGGAATCTCACCAGGATTAGGAGAGTTCTTGGGTCAATAGATGATTATTTATTACAGGTATTAAACCACTTTAGTCTGTTCTTCCTGAGATGTTGTTACTTAAATGTAACCTGAGGTCCATATGCATCAGGCTCACGAAATACCCTATTATTCTTTGGCTTTTTGAATCAGTGATTTTGAAGCCACTGGTAAACTCCAACCCTTTCACAGGATCAAACTTTCCTTAATATGTTTTAAAAACTTATTGACATAGTCCTATCAAATCTGTCACCCCTTAGTAAAGTTAAATTATCTCTGAGATGTGTAACATGTTTCATCAGAAAGCGGGAAGAAGTGGGGTTAATATTATTGTCAAGTAACTTAAACAAACAAAAAAAGTGGGTCTGCCTCAAAAGAATTCATTCCAGGACTGGTTCTCAGTGGGAGGTTTGCCTGAGGAAGAAATCCACATCTCCAAAGGACTAGTTTTAGAAACGTCTTCTTTGATATACCTAAACTTAAAATTTTGCTTTATCACAGAAATTTTTTTTCAGAATTTTTTTCCAGTTTTATACCAGACAGAGCCAAATAAACGCACAAGAATGCTCCTTACATAAGACTCACTCTTGGGAAGCATGTACAGAATCGAACAGACTGGTAAGGTACAATTAACCAAGATAGTATTTGTGATATTGTGATAAGAAGTATATATATTTGGTCTTTGTCTCTATTTCTGGCATAGAGCTCCTAAAACCCTTGGAATTTCCTCAGTAGTAAGAGCCATCAAGGTGTCTTTTGTTATGTTAATGAAGAGACACAGACACCTAAAATTGGGGGTTGGTTACCAAAGGACTCAACCATGTCCTTAGAGGGTTGGAAATTTCAGTCACAACACCCCACACCAACCCTGAGGAAGAGGGGACAGGGGGCTGAAGACTGAATCAATTGCCAATGGTCAATGATCTAATCAATTGTGAATATGTAATGAAGCCTCCATTAAAACAAAAAAGGATGGAATCTGGAGATCTTCTGGGCTAGTGAACACATGGAGGTACTGGGAGCACTTATGAATGCTCCGTGCCCTTTCCCCATTGCCCTATGCGTCTCTTCCATCTGGCTGTTCCTGAGTTATATCCTTTTACAATAAACCAGTAATTTATTAAGTAAAATGTTTGAGTCCTGTCATCTGCTCTAGCATATTATTTGAACCCATGGAAGGGGTGGCTGGAACTTCCAATCTGTGGCCTGTCAGTCAGCAGCATAGGTAACAACCTGGAATTGTGCCTCGTGTCTGAAGTTGGAGGGAAGGGTACAGTCTTGTAGGATAAACTTTAACCTGTGAGATCTGATGCTATCTCCAGGTAGCATCAGGATTGAGTTGAATCTCAAGATGGTGCTAGACAATTGCTTGGTGGCGTAGGATCACCCCTACCGAAATACACATTGGAAATGACCAGAATTGTTAGTATTTAACTTAGGACTCACTGATTTAGGACTCTATGAAGACTTAATTAGATGCACAATACTAATTTTATGCAAAAAGAGCTATAAACATTTTGTTGATACACACTAATGAATTCAAGTTACAAAGACTATTTAGTGGATTCTGGTATCAACATCCAGACATTCTATACTAAGGCATCAGTGACAATCCTTAGTTGAAATGGTTAGGTGAAGAGTCTCTGTACTCTATTTTGGGGAGGTGTAGGGGGCTTCAGAAAGACCTTGATCTATAGAGACTCTAGACTTGACCAAAATAGGTACTTTATTCTTCACAGCCATTATTCCTGTATCGGGTAATTGTCAGAATTTACTTATGGACAGGTTTATAGAAGCAGAACTTTATTTATCCTCTCCAGAAAGGACTATGACTATGTTTCAGCTCTGGCTTTCTGACCTCAGTGTTTTATTATGAGCAATCTTTGTTACAATGAATGTATTTTCTCTGTACAGTTATAGGAGGGAAGGATCTTTTCTTTCTTGTAGTTTTTGGAGAGAAGGATTTTTTTTTTCTTTTCGTTTGAAATGAAACTAAGCTTCCACATTTTTACATCTTTCCTGTGCAACATCATTAAGCATCCTCCAGAAATGGCCAAAATAGATGAATCATTTTATCATCACTTACAGTCATAGCATACTTAGAACTCAGGAAAGCTTCTCGCTCAATGTAACACATTCCAGGGTGGGTGCGTGCAGTCTTTTCTGGAAGACTCCTGGTAAGAAAATGTAGGGGCCAATGGTAGGCTACCCCCCAAGCTAGGCGACTTTATTATGAAGATTATTCTGAGCTGAAGACAATAGAGACCCTACAGACTTAATGAGGTTTTGGGGTGATGGAAGGGGGTCCAGAGACAACGACCAAGAAAGAATTCTTGAAGACATCTTTGGTGCAAAAAGGTGATTTTATTAAAGTATGGGGAAAGGACCCCTGGGCAAAAAGAGCTGCACTGGGATTGTGAAGAGTGACTGGTTATATACTATGGAGTTGGGGGAGGTAAAAAAAAATAAAAAAAAAAGGGAGGCCTCCAAAAGGACTTTGATATGCTAAAGAGGACTCCTAAAATACTTGAGGCCTTGTTATTGTCAAGCTAAAGTTGTTTTCTCTCTAGTAAGGCATTAACATTAAGACAGTAGGGAGTTCCAAGAGAAACATTTTACCCTGCCTTCCTCTTATCTGTCAATGGGCAGGTAAGAGAGAAATTTAATTTTACCTGCCATTTCCTTCTTGGCTTCGTTCCCCTTATCACTGTGGAGGTGTGATGCTGGCGCTCCAGGAACTGAAGTCTACAGGTTTCTGGAGATGAGGCTATTGATAAGATTCCCTTTTTCTTGTAATTTACTAAGTTATTTGTAAACTGATGGAGACCCATGTCCTGTATAACTGTGATCTGTATCAGTTGGCCATTTGTTTTCTTTCCTTTCCTTTGTCCTTGTGCAGCCAGGAATATCTGAGGAATATCACACATATCCCACCTGGGGTGGGTGGAGGGGTGTGTGTGCTAGCTTGTATTTTGCTCTCAGCCTACCTTATGCTCCCTCATCAGTCTCAAGAGAAACTTTTGCCTCTCCCTTAACTACAGAGAAGAATCTAAATTGAGGGTCTTTCCCAGAATAGGGGTTGTTAGCAGAGAAAAATTTTACTCAGTGACCCATTGGTATGTTAGGGCACACATGGAATTACCAAGAATCTTCCCTTCTTCTTGGCCGGTATACTGCATTCCATTCCTCTGAAGTCCCAGACCCCTAACGCCTTCTCTTCGGTTCAGGATGACTATACACCTCATATTGCCTGTCTTAGGAATTTCCATGTCTGTGTGGATTCCTGTTACAAACACTATTAAATTTGATTTTCTCCCGTTAATCTGTCTCAGGTCAACTTGATTCTTAGTCCAACTAGAAAGAACTTGAAAGGGACAGGACATTCTTGCTCCCAAATAGAACAAATCTAGAAAGCATGAGGAAGGTCTTCTCATTTTTTTGATTACTCTCAAAATGTTGGTATATTTTTACATTATTTTAAGCCTGAATCTATTTCTCTAACTAGAACTTCCATCTCTTGATTCAAATTTATTTATTTATTTCAAATTTGGACATGATGTGAAAGCCTTTCAGCCATTAGAGTTACCGTACTCTCTTCCCTCGTCTTGCCCTCTGATTTATACACTTTCTATTGTTTGAAGGATAAATGGATTAGTCCATTTTTTTCTATTTAGGTGGTAATTTTTTGTACTAAAGAAAAGAACAAAACACAGTTTGTTTAAACAAAAAAAAAGGGGGCGAGAATTCTTAGAAAATTACATGGATATATCAAAGACTACACGAGAAGAGCAGACATGTTCCTTGAAGATTTTAACAGGGAATAAAAGCCACCAGGAATAGAGGCATTTGTGCTTTATTGTGTCTTCTTACTATCAGGATTTCTTTCACCTCTGCTTTTCTCAGTGGATCAGATTCAATCACCACTCTCTCTGAAGAGAGATTTCTCTGGTCCTCTTGCTCCAGCAAAACATCCTCTCAGACCAGCATGATTGACTCAGACTCAGTTTTACATCACTTTTTGTGTTGTGTTGAACTGACCAAAAAAAAAATTTAGACTTTGTGTCCTAATACCAAATTCCCAGAGGAAGCATATAATTAGCTTAGCTTAGACTTTGGATTGGTATCTACTGATTTGGTCAACTACCTTGACAGCAGGAATTCACCTATGGATTGAAGGTGGGAGTGAGTGTTTTCACAAAAGGAGAGTGTAGAATGAACAGAAATTTGACAATATTTTTCCCTCTTATAATGATCTATAGTTGTAATATGGTATTTCAGATACGAACTGAATACACTAGAGTATGTTGAAAGGCCATGATTTCTCCATCCCCACACACATTGTAGCTCACTTAATGAAGCATTAGATTGTATTACAGCAATATTTTTGGAATTTTAATAACTTAATTATCAAAGAGACCAATGATTGCAAAGCTTCTGGAAGCTTTTTCTTTGATATTTATTACTTGATTAAAGAATGGCATTAATGTATATTTGAATAGTTGCAGTTCAATGCTATGAATAAGTGCTACTTGTAGTACCTTTCAAACAAATCATTAGCCACATGTGTTACTATTGAGACTAGTTACGTTATAGTATTCCTTTTGTCATGCGACTTGAATCCTGAGTCAAGAAATCTTGCAGATCATCAATGCATCTTACCCAATTCTACTAACCAATTATGTTGATCATAGATTTAAAGTATACAAGTTTCCTTAAGAAGATCGTTAAAACGTTATATAAAATCAAGCAATTAAACTAATGAGTTATTACTCCATCCTTTATAATAAATCATGATGATTTATGACTTGAAATACATGTGATAACTTTAACAAAGCATTAGCAATTTTCTTTAATATAGTCTCAGCAATTTACCATATTCTCAGAAAATTTGGTAATTTTATTTACCAAATTCTCAGAGAGTATTGAGGTAGCAAACTTACCATGAAAGCATCTTGCATAGGCCAAACTTTTAAATACACTGCTTTTTATTCTTGAACCACCTGTTCCAATAAAAACATACATATTCTCTTACAACATAGAATGTTCTTCAATCCTATTTTTTTTCCATTTACTCCCCAGATAGATGTATTTACTGCACTATTTGTATCATTGGCTTAGTACTGCTTCAAGTGAATGAATGAATGAATAATAAAATTACTTATTTAGTTTACAGCGTGAAAGGCACTTTGTTAGGCAGGGATGCTGAATGTTCAATCCTAGAAATCTTACAGTTACTGAATTATTGGTAAATTCATTAGAAGTGTGGCAAAAGCCTGAGAAATTAACAATAACAAAAAGAAGTCATGCAGGTGAAATTCTAGTTCATCCTTGCTTTCAGCATTTTAACTGTCAAGAATCCTGGTGGTGTCTTTGCTCTCCTTTTTCATATGAAGACAACAGGAATGCAATGAACTTTTTGCCCGGTATTAGTGAAGTTCTTTGAATATTCAAAATACGTATATTTGAAATATAGTTTATAGGTTGGAATTAGTCACTTGCTTCCAAGAACAAAGTATGAAAAGAGAAAATAGTAACTTCATAGTGGAGAAAATGAGCAGACACTACCTCAACCAAGTGACCAAGTTTAACATCATCAGTGATGTCTTGTATCGCCTAACATGATGTGAGGAGAACACTTCATCTCTTTCCCAAAACTCATACAGCCCAGTCAAATCATGCAACAGACACCAGACAATTCCAAACTGAGGCACATTCTATGAACTTGACTCAAACTGTCAAACTTATAAAGCAAGGAAACTTGCTGGACTCTTCAAAACTGTTAAGGTCGTGAAAAACAAGGACAGTCTGAGAAACTGTCACTAATCAGAGGACAATGAACAGACATGACAACTAAGTGCGATTTGATATCTTGGATTGAATCCTGGAACACAGAAAAGATGTTGGTGGAAAAACTGTTGAAATCAAAATTATGTCTTCAGTTAATACTCATGTACTAGTATTTGTTTCTTAATCTGAATAAATGTTTCATGGTTACGTAAGTCGGGAACAAGAGGAGAAACTAACTGAAGCATACGCAGGATCTCTCCATACGATCTTCATAAATTTTCTATGAAGGTAAAATTATCCCCCAAGAATTAATTTTAAAATACATGATTTAAATAAACAAGGTTTTACCCATGAGAGCTACTTAAAAGTCTCCATTTTTCAATTTTACCATTTTGTACTTTATCATTTTTCTATTTTGTTTTACCTTTGAAGGAAGTAAATGTGTGGATGTTTGACAATTCTTGAAAGCATTTTGCTCCTCAGTTTTTATATGGTTATAAGAACAAAAAAAAATGATGGCCTTAGAAAAGGTCTGTCATGCAGTCCTTTACAAGCCTGGAGCAGTAACTAATCTGCTAATAATATTTAGGATAGTTTTAAGTGTATTTGATAATACACATTATAAAAAGAGCTATAACTGTTCAGTGTTCTTGGAAGCCTTTTAGACAAACAGTACAAAGTATCTTCGAACACCCTATCATTATTTTTCTTTTGCTAAATTTATTTCAAATGTCACACTCCGTAATGTTCCTGAAGGCAGAGTATTGACAGTTCCCACTCATGGAGGCCTTGCCCTTGCCACAGCGCTGACAGACTATTTTCCCCACAGAATCCATTTCAATGTTATTTCAAATATAAACATTTTTGGGTTATATTCCAATTGTTCTTCTTTGTACAAAAGGTTAAGGTAAGTGGTTAAATCTCCCTACATTAAACTGAGATGAATGAGCAGGGTTGGTATCTTTGGTGTTTATTAATTTTAAATGCAAATTGTCATGTCTTGCTTTTAAGAACTTTTTGCTGCATTATCCAAGGTTTCTGTCCAGCTTTTGTGAATAGCAAATATCACAGAATGTGGGTAGAAGGAACAAAGAAGTTTGATGTGCACATGTAATAACAGAAACTTCTCTAAAAACAGCCTATCATCAAAGGATATCCAAATTTGAGTCTTTCAACAGAAAATTCAGTGCTCCAAGTTACAGGTATCTTCTTTATCATCAATAAAACTTACTCTGGATTTTACTGAGAGTCTAGTCAATGCAAAGAGGCATGCAAAAAGGAAATAAAAGGCAGAATAAAAAACTGTCTCTACTGAGAGCTGATATGATTCCCTATGTAGATAATTCCAATAAGCCTACCAAAGCAAAAAAGCTATTAGGACTAATTAGGGGTTTTAGCAAGGTAGTAAAATGTAAAGTCAATGTACAAAATCAACTGTATTTTTATGTACCAGCAATAAACAACTAGAAATTGAAACTTTAAAAAATGCTTTTTATATAGTACAGAGAAATGTGAAATACTTACATATTAATCTAATAAATTCTTAGTAAAACAAGTGTACTGGTCATTGCAAGACACTTAAGAAAGCAAAGGGAACCTAAATATGTGATATATACTGTATTCATATACAGAAGACCCAATAGTGCTATTTCTCCCAAAACTGATATAATGCAATCACAACAAAAAAAAAAAATCCCAGCAAAAAATATTTTTTTGCAGAAGTTGGGAATTAGATACTAAAATTTGTATGGAAAAAACAGACTATCTAGAATAGCTGAAACAATTTTGGTAAGAAGCAAAGGTAGAGGAACAACTATCAACACTTACCCTCAAGTTATAGCAATCAAGACATTGTGTATTGGCAAAAGGATTAACACAAAGATAAATGGAACAGGAAAATAAGTCCAAAATAAACCTCACATGTATGCGGTCAACTGATTTTGACAAGATCAATTTTTGACCAAGAAAATTCAATGGAAAATAGTTTTTAACACAGAGTGCTGGACAATGGACATTCATATGCAAAAACCTTTAAACATCTATCCATGGACCACAGACTTAAATTTAAAATTGAACTGTATAACCCCTAGAGAAAATAAAGGAAAAAACGATTTCTTAGATGTGATACCAAAAGCACAATCCATAAAAGAAAAGGCATGGTAGACAAAATGGACTTCAAAGAAATGTGAAATCTTTTTGCAAGACAGTGTTCAAAAAGAGAATACACAAGTCACAAAATCTGAGAAAATATCTGCAAAGCCTGCATTTAAAAAAAAGTACATATATATCCGGAAGATATAAAGAATTCTCAAAACTTCTTAATAAGAAAACAAATAATTCAATTAGTAAGCAGACAAGAGATGTGAAAAAGCAAAAAGATACACGAATGGGAAATAATCACTAGAAAAGATAATGTACTATGCTAAACACTAAAATCAGTAATAAACTGAAAATCAGTAAGATGTCACCAACCACATACTGGAATGACTGTAATAAAATTATAAAAATTAACACCTGATGATACCAAGTGCTGGCGAAGCTGTTGTGCAAGTAGAATTTTTTTTTTAAACATTTATTCAGTTTTGAGAGACAGAGAGGGGGAGGGACAGAGACATAAAGAGACAGAGAATTCCAAGCAGGCTCCAGACTCTGAGCTGTCAGCACAGAGCCGAACACAGGGCTCAAACCCACAAATCCTGAGATCATGACCTGAGCCAAAGTCAGATGCTTAACCGACTGAGCCACCCAGGCGCCTTGCAAACAGAATTTTCTAACTGAACAACTGGAATTCTCAAACACTACTGATGGGAATGCAAAATGGAAAGTATCTTGATATCTGTTATAGAACTGAACATCCCATTCACAGAAGCCATCAATCTTACTCCTAGGGATTTATCCAAGTGCAATAAAACTATATGTGTGGATGCTTATAACAGCTTTATTCATAATTACCAGAAGTTGGAAATAATTCAGATTTCCTTTGGCTGGTAAACTAATAAACTAACAAAGGAATGCCATTAAAAAATAGGAAGATATAAACTAATACAGGAAACAAGATGGAAGAATTTGAAATGTATTATGCTAAGAAAGAAGCCAGACTCAAAGGGCCAAATACTGTATAATTCCAATTACATGGCACTCTTGAGTGAGCAAAACTATAGGAAGAGAAAACTGATCAACAGTTATTAGGCCTCGTGGATCAAAGGAGGGTTTGTTTTAAAAAGGCACTGACCTTTTAATCTAAAGAGCAGATGATATAGTTAAGATGTGATAGCACTTTAAGCAGTAAGTAACAGTTCAATATTAAACATCTGGCCTTATAATAGAATTATTAAATCAACATTATGGAGGCCATGTAACCAATATGCTTTATGCTGATCATTTCCTATCCAATGTTTTCAATTCCTATATCATATTTCAAAAAGGATATCTGAAAAAAGACATAGAAGCAGTTGTCCAAAATTAAGTGTTTGATAACCATGTTGTATTTTGAATATCTGAAAAAAAGGTTTAACTTAAAATAATAATTTTTTAAAAGGGAGAGAAGAAAATACAAGTGCCACAAAAAAGCACCAGTCTGTACACTTTTTTTTCCTCAGAGAACCTAGACATGATGTTGAAGCTATAATGAGGCATGCTTAGGTACCAAATAAAGACAGCCAACAACTAAAGGACTTCACAAGAAGTAGCAACATAATTATACCTGAATACCTTTGGTCAAAAATTGGGTAACCATATGTTAGAATGCTTTGAAAGAGATTATTTTATTGATGAGCAATTTAACTAATTATAGGGGCTATGCTAGTGGTCATGACTATTCATGCAGTAACTATCAATGTACTGAACATTAATACTAAGACAGGCATTGTGCACTAGGGACAGTCTAGTGCATTCAGCCTTCCTCATAAAAATTTTCTATGCCTAATGGAGGAGAGTAACATGATATTGTGATTTACAATACGGAATATGTATTTGGTCATTGCCCATGGTTTCTGGCTCAGGGCTCCCAAAACTCTTGGAATTTCCTAAGTGATAAGAGCAGGAAAGTTGTCTTTTGTTTTCTTAATGATATATTTGGACTGAACCTAAGGATGGATGCTGGTTGCCAATGCAGCCAACTGTGTGATTAAAGGATTAGAACTTCTAGCCCAACCCTTCTTCCCAGCAACTCTGAGGAAGGAAGAAGGGCTGGAGATTGCATCAATCACCAGTGGCAAATGAATTAATCAATCATGCCCACAGAATGAAGCCTCCATAAAAATCTAAAAGATCTGAGTTCAGAAGCTTCCAGGTTGATGAACATGTGGAGGTATCAGGAGAGGGCAATCAAGCTCCATGCCCCTTCCCACTCACCTTGTCCTATGCATCTCTTCCATGTGGCTGTTCCTGAATTACATCCCTTTACAATAAACTAGTAATCTAGTAAGTAAAATGTTTCTCTAACTTCTGTGAGCTGCTTTGGCAAATTAATTGAACCAAGGAGGGGGTCATGGGAATCTGAGCTGATTGATCAGAAGCAATGATTATAGTATAGTGCAGTAACCACATGTAAATTTATCCAAAGAATATTGAGAATACTAAGGAAAATGAAATTGACTAACACTCCCAGCCCTCTTAATCCAGGTTAAGAGACTGTTTCCACACAGAGAAGAAATGTCAGCTAACAGAGTAAAACGATTGGTTTTACAGGAGAGAGAACAGCTTGTACTTTTATATAGCCATGGGAAAGAGATGGCCATGTTCATAAACCACAAGTAATGTATTTCAGCTTCAATAGTCGTCTACAAACCTGGCAGAATATTTAGACTTTGAAAGCATATGAACACATGGTAAATATTAAGAGATTTATTTTTAAATCCTCAATTCTCTAAATTTGTTTTCATAAAACTGATGTACTTAAGAAATCACCTTTTTTTTTAAGACCTTATGGAGGATGGAGAATCGGAACATTAGGGCCTGTGTTGGGATGTTTTACATTTCAATGTACTGTCCACTGGGACAGAGGGAATAATGCCAATTATCATATAAAAAACCTTGCTGCTTCTCATATTGGGCTTTCTAAAAACATATCACTCTCAAGGGAAAGAATTAGTAAAAAATATGGAAGCCAACAGGACATTATTTTCTACTGGTGACAAACTCATGGCAAGGTTCTGTGTCTTGCCCATCTATCTTACAATGAGATTTTTCTAAGACTTATATGAAGCAGGGAGTGAAGAGTGTCTGAGAAAGTTTTCTCCTACATCCTCATTAAAAAAAGTGCATGGGAAGAACTCTCATACATCAGTGTCTTACATGTTTTGCATAATATTAAGCATGAAGAAATTTAATAATCCTACTTTTATTTCTGACAGATGAATGTTACATTTTCAAATAAAAGAAAACTTATAAAAGAGGCTAGTTAATGCTTGAAATATTCGTGAACATTTACATTTATTCAGACTCATTTAAGATATGGTTCCATTAAGGTTTGCCATGAGATTTATTGGAAGCTATAAATCCATTCTCATTTTTCATTCAAGTGAAAGTTTCCTACTCATTGTTACTTGTCAAACATTTCTCTGCTTCTTTAGTCATTTGAACAAAATGCATATTAAATATAGATTAGCTTACTCTGAATGTTTTGCATTCTACTTTAAATAACACATATATTAAGTCATTAACAAGGTTATGAAGCCCTTATGTACCAGTGGGTCAATGCCTTCTTTTTGGCTGCTAACTTCAACAAATTAGACTAAATTTCATTTTGTAAAATGGAATAATAATATTTGTTCATATACTCATAGGACAAAAATGCTCCCAGAATCCAATTTAAGACATAATGTCCTTAACTTTAGAAAATAGTTTTATTTCATTATGATTAATTCCTCCATCTTGCATGTTGACATAGTGTTTTAATTCTGTTAAACCAGGTTTATAAGTGTGATGATTATCAACCATGAAATAGTATTTAAAATATAACTAAGGGTAATAATCTTTAAGCGTTCATATTGCTGGCCTGTGTGGCATGCCTTCATAAGGTCCTTCTAGATAATCTAAAGCAAATATAAAACTTGGCCTGAATGTACAGCTCTTTGTTCATGAAGAGGAAAAAAAAGTCTTCCAGTAGGTACAAGTTGTTTTTCCCCAGGGACATACCATCAACAATGTGCCTTCCAATGAAAGCACAACAAATAAAATTATCATTGAATAAGTCTTGGTAAAATTGTTTTTGGATAATTTCCAAGAAACTGAAAACCAAATGACTGTAATGACAAAAATAATAGCTATTTTTCAGGTCAGGTGATTTTGATTTTTTGCATTCAACAAAACTGAAGGCAGTCTAATCTAACAGTCAAATACTTTAAGTAATATTTTACGATAGAAAACAATGTGGTTATTATCCTGTTAACTCAGGAGTTCAAATAATGAGTGACTTTGAACGAATAAAATTTCTTCCATCCCATCCAGTTATCTGTGAGAATGAAGCTTCTCAGATTTCATATCTATGTAAAGAAAAGCAATGCCTTCTGTATATTTAAGGAATGGGTTTCTAATAAGTTGTTAATTTTTAAGTTGGATACTTACTATTAAAATGACCAATATATGCTGTTTTGATGGAATATTTACTATTAATACTTGTATCATTAGTTCAATCCAGAATAAATATGTTAACACTAAAATCCATTGGTCACAGGAAACTCAAATCAATTTCAATGTTTAAATATATTTTTATTGGAGAACCTCAGAAAACAGATGTAGTCATCTGGCCATGTGGAGGGGGAGAGCAGAAGAGGTATTTAAGAACAAGAGGACTGAGAAAGGGAAAAGAAGGAAAAGGGCCATAAAATTTAATTTGACAGAAGCCAGAGAGGTAGGAGACAAGTTCAAGTGGGAGCTTTGGATTCAGACATTTTAAGAACGAAAAAAGCAAAAAGCAAACAAAAAAATTCCCACTATCATCAAATACTGCTGTGAGTAAAGTAAGATAAGAACTAAGTCGTATCTACTGGATGTAGTAATAAAGTCGGTCACTGGTGATTTTTTAGTTCATTACAAGTGTATCTCAAATAGCTAAGAAACTTAAAAGATATTATCTATAGGTGGGGAAAAAACTATACTCTAGCATTAGTGCCCCCAAACACAAACAATCTTGTCCAATAGATTATTTAATAGAGTTTATTTCTACATGAGATTTACATGATTATTTCTGTGTAGTCTCTGCAGCTTCTAAAATAAAAAATATTGTTTTAGCCCAAAGGAATCTACCCAATGTATTTTCTTTTTCTATGAATGTTTTTGTATTAAGCCATGGCTAGAAGTCTTAATTCTTGTCTTTCCTGATAATGGTTTATATTTAGCTCACCCATTGCCCTTGACTAATTTCAACAGGACTCACATCAGAGAAAAATAAAAGGCATGTGCTTGAGCATTAAGGAAGTAGTGGAATTCATTATTTTTAATACTTTCTGGCAAACAAACACTTATCAGTGCATTATTTAACGGTATAGTCTCAAAAGAGCGCTGAACTAAAAAGAATAAACAGAAAAACTATTGATTTTCCAGTAACATGAAGCTGAAAATACCTTAAATTTTAGTAATGAATGTTTCAAACAATATACTTTAGAAACAGACTTTGACAAAGACTCTAGAAAGTGGCTTATTTCCTATTTGCCAGTTTGCACAAAATGTACACTACTTATCAACATGATAAACAAACTTTATTTTCAAATTGAAGAAATTTACTAGTGTATATCAACATTTCTCAAGACCTACATTTCTATAAACACTATGAAAACAAAAAAACAACAATTTCACTGAAGACAGTCAAAAAATTCCTTTGGAATTAACTGACAATCTAGAGGAGTAGACGTTCCTCCCAAAAAAGAGACAAATTTTCCAAGGCCTACAAAATTATTTTAATAAATACTTGACTTGAGGGGCACCTTCATGGTTCAGTCGGTTAAATATCTGATTTTGGCTCAGGTCATGATGCTGTCATTTGTGGGTTTGAGTCCTGCATTGGGCTCAGCTCAGAGCCTGGAGCCTGCTTCAGATTCTGTGTCTCCTCTCCCTTCCCTGCCCACGCTCTGTCTCTCACTCTCAAAAATAAATTAAAAAAAATTTTTTTAAATAAATATTTGACTTGAATGCTTTGAGGTTGAGCAGCACTCTCTAGGTTGATGAAGCTTCCCCTGTGCCCTATGTCTTTCCCTCCAGTCAATGCACTCCTTTACCAGCCTAACCCTGAAGGTTTAGAGTCTATATCCTTGAATTAGAACTCTATTCTGGCCATATTGAGCAAAATGTAGGACAAACACAGTGAATTTTAACCCATATATTTAAAGAGGTGTGCTAAAATTTGTTTATTTGCTATCCTGGGCTTATATATTTGAGGCTAACAGTGATGTGATAAGAATTCAAACTATGTGATATAGATTTATAATGTGTTTAACAGAAACTAATTAATGCCTACTTCATCAAGGTTCCTTTTGTCCTTCCAGCATGAGACACTTGAGGGATATGTCAGGGTCCATTGGCATATCAGTAAAATAGCTTGATGTCTGCCCAGAGTTACTGACCTGTTGGCACTGGGTAGAACTTCACCAGATGCTAACTAGGGCAGAATCTAGTTAATGACAGGATCAGTAACCTAGGTAGATTAGTTGCGTTTTAATACATTTTTCTTTAAAAAAATAGAATGATTTGAGATTTACAGAAAAATTGTGGAAGGCAGAGTTCCCATACAACATATACTCAGTTTCCTCTATTAATATCTCACATTAGTATGGTGAATTTGTTCACTTAACGAATCATTTTTGATATATTATTAACAACAATTCATTCTTTGCCTGGATTTTCTTAGCTTTCACCTAATGATTATTTTCCTGCTCTAGAATCCCATCCAGGACATTACTTTATGTTTAGTCACTCACTGTGTCTCCCTAGGCTCCTCTTGGTGTGACAGTTTCTCAGACTTTATTTTTGATGACCTTGCCAGATATAAGAAGTACTGCTTGGATATTTTGCGGAATGTCTTTCAATGTGATTTATCTTAAATTTCCTCATGATTAGAACGAGGTTATTGGATTTGGGATGAAGACCACAGAAGTAAAGAGCCATTTCTGTCATGTTTATCAAGGGCATATACTGTCAGTATCATTTATCTGATGATGATGACCTTGACCACCTAAGAAAGTATTTGTAAGGTTACTCTACTTGCAAGTTAACTCTTTTTCTTCTCTTTTTTATACCACACTTCTTGGAAGGAAGTCTCCATGTGCAGCCAAGAGTTAAGCAGCAGAGAATTCTGTTTCACCTTCTTGAGGGTAGAGTATCTATGTAAGTTATTTGGAATTCTTCTTCAGGTGAGGTTTGTTTATTCTCCCCCACTGATTTATTTACTCAATTAGTTATTTATATCAGTATGGCCTCATGGATATGTATTTCATACTTTGTGTTATAATACACTACTACTTTGTCACTCAAACTGTTCTAGTTTTGGTCATAGGGAGCTCTTTCAGTTGATATGTGCATCACTTTTGCATACCTCCATCATTACAGATTTTTTTTTCTTTCTTCTTCTTTTATTTTCTTTCTCTTTTTCTCTCTTTCTTTTTCTTTCTTCCTTCAGCTCTTGCTCTTTCTTTCTTTCTTTCTTTCTTTCTTTCTTTCTTTCTTTCTTTCTTT
>NW_024412423.1:17540146-17760286 GCF_014898765.1 Herpailurus yagouaroundi | reverse complement strand
TTTCTTTCTTTCTTTCTTTCTTTCTTTCTTTCTTTCTTTCTTTCTTTTCAGTACTTCCTTAGTTTCTGGCACTGTAAGTTGCCCCAGGAATATTTTGTATATTTCCTGTCCCAGGTAAAAATTTTAACAAATGATTCTTCAGGGTAGAGGGAAAGCCTTAATTTGTTGCACTTGCTAATTTCTGTGCTATAAAGGCTATACTGCGGTCAGTTTCAAACTACCAGTATAAGGTTACTGAATGCACAGTTGGGAAGGAACATGCAGTAGTAGCACACCATTATACTGTGTTTTAACCATACAGCTGCAATGGACTTTGTGCATTTAACCTCAAGAGCATAGATACTATAGAATATACTAAAATGATCACAAACAGAGATCTTTTAAGTGTCTATTACATGTATATTTCATAGAATTTAATTGTAAGCTTATAAAGTTAAATTTTTAATAATAGCTATGTTTAAGAACAGTCTCACAAATTCGTGAAAATTTACAACTGGCTCTCACAAGTCAGCTATGGCATACAACTGAACCTGATCATAGGCAAATAGGTATAATTTATCATAATTACCATGACTATGCAGAAAGAAAGAGGAGGATGAGAAATCTGTTTGAGACGTGCTTGTGCTATCAGAAACGTGAGCATTTTATATGTGTTGTTTTATTTAATTTCACAAATAAACCCATGGGACCACAGAATCAAGGAAATGAGGAACCCCAGGGCAAAAGTAAGCCCCATGAAGTAAAAGATAATCGTCATCAGTTATGTTTTTTCTTTTAAAAAATTCCCTTTCATAATTTCTCCTAATGTCCCAAATTTATAATACATTAAAGCAGGGGAAATATATCTTCACTTTAATATTTTGAAAATTCATTAGTGCCACTTACACTTACATGTTTTTCTTTTACTTAAGCCATACAGGGACAAATAATTGGTTACTGATTTTTACAGATTAAGGAGGGAGGTGAGGGTTATGGAAAACATGCAAGTTGGCATAGAAAATAAACATGATAGGGGCGCCTGGGTGGCGCAGTCGGTTAAGCGTCTGACTTCAGCCAGGTCACGATCTCGCACTCCGTTGAGTTCGAGCCCCGCGTCGGGCTCTGGGCTGGTGGCTCGGAGCCTGGAGCCTGTTTCCAATTCTGTGTCTCCCTCTCTCTCTGCCCCTCCCCCGTTCATGCTCTGTCTCTCTCTGTCCCAAAAATAAATAAAAACGTTGAAAAAAAAAAATTTAAAAAAAAAAAGAGAAAATAAACATGATGTAGTAATTATATTCAATGTAATTCAGTTAAAAGTATTTACAACCATAATATATCATAATAATTAATTGCATTTAGGATACTCTGTGACATTAAAGCAGTCTTTGATAATTTAAAAATATAAAATTTCATGCATCATTTCATTAAAAGCTTTAGAGAAGTATGTTGGCACTGGCATTTGGATGGGGTTATTAATAAGTACCCCATAATAAAACGATAAACTAAAGAGGGTGAAACCATCTGAAGTTTCTTTACTTTTAAAAGTATGCAAGATGTTTTGCAATATTACTGGCATAAAAATTATCAAGCTGTTACTATCCACATAAAGCCTTCTCTGAAAACAAACTCCCTCATAATATATTACCCCTAATACAGACTATGCTGATTGTACATAAAGTCATTTCTGAAGCTAATGAAACAAATGTTGAAAAGCCCTGGGTATAACCCCCAACGATAATATTGCCTTATGCTGTGGGCTCCAATGCAACCAACTTGAAGATGCTTAAGTACATGGTAAGGTTTCATAGTCTTGTCCTCCAAGATGCCACCCTGGTTTTTAGCCTCAGTAATCAGCATTTATTTGGATAGATGATTTCCTATCTTCGGTAACAGATTTTATACTACTCATTAAAAGTTTCTTTATGAAAATTAATAGAATATTATTAAACATACTTGTGATTTAAGTGTTGTGATATGTGTGTGACACTAATCTGTAATAAGGTAATTTATCTTATACCAACAATCCCTTGAATAGTCGAATATTAAGAATTTTAGACTGGTCCTTCCAAGGTGGTATAGTCACCAGCCAAAGTGGCAATAGGATGCATGAAATGTGGCTAGTGACACATGCTGAAATAATAGTATTTTGCATCTATCAGATTAAACTAAATATATTATTAAATTTATTTTGCCCATTTTTTTAATGTGGCTACTAAAACATTTTAAATGAGGCACATAGCATGCTTTCTATTTCTACCAGACAGTACCAGTAAGCTATACCCACGCAAACCATACACCAAAAAGGAGAAAGAGGCTTTCATTAACAAGAGCAAATGTCAACTATTAGAGGTGGGCTCCTGGAGAAGAGGGTGCTTTCCCTATGGAGAAAAGCCATTTAGCTGAGGGTTGAGGGAAGGGACTTCAGCATTAAAAGAATTGAGATTTAAATTTTTGTTCCACTTAAAAGTTTTGTGGCTCTGGACAAGATATTTAATTGCTCACACTTGTGTCTAGTAAAAAAAAATGATGATATTACTTTTATGCTAGGAGTGCTCTGGGGAACAAATGAAATAACAGCTGTGCAAGCAACTAGGCTGTTGGCTTGGTACACAGTAAGCACAAAATAAATGCTACTTATATTTTTGGCATTCTGATTACTATGATTATTGACATACATGAAGTATACACCTATAAGGATTAGACAGTGATAAATGATGATCAACACCTGAAATAAAAAAATTTAAAATGTATAGCAAGCATGTTCTTTGAATATCAGCCATGCTCCAGGCACTGTGCTGAATACATTAAGGATTTATCAGTTAAAACTAAAAACAATAGTAAAATGATCTGTGATAGCAGTTTGGTGGAATAAAGTACAGGGATCTTTACTCATTAAGATATGTAAAAGGTACTTGTCTGTAGTCTGCAAAAGTTTAATTTACGTAGACTGTGACCAACCAGGAAATAAATGTTGTTTCACTAAAAGTTGTTAGAAGAGTTTCTTTTGACATTGATCAACTATTTGAATTTAATAAATATTTAACATGTCAAATATTACCCATTTTTGTGATTTCAATGAGTAAGTTGACTGGATGGACACTCTCTATACATACCTTATTATTTAAAAATCTTTAATGTAAAGATATTCTTATTTAAAAATCTTTAATTTAACCTATTGGGAAGAAATGTAGTTTTCTATTTATTTTATTCGGTGAGAGTGCTTGTAAAATTAGGACATTAAAAACTGTAATTATTTTAACAATTATATTCTAATAAACTAAAAATTTAATATAAAGTTAATAAGACAGGTGGAAGTCTAGCAAACCCATTGCTAACAGAATAAGAACTATGTATTTTATCATTTTAAGACTGATTTTGAAAAATAGCAGTTCCTCTTCAACCGTCAAAGGGGTTTTATCTATGAGAAAGGAATATAATTTTCTTATAAATGGAAAAAGGGCCATTTCAGATATTCTTGCAGACAACCAACATCACATTACTGGACGATTTTGCTTTCATTGTGGCTAAAAGGTGAAGGGAGAAAATTGATCTTGGAAATGCCAATAGGGTCTTTCCAGCTTCTAATGTTGTAAGCAAGTAGTAATCAATTCTCTCCTGATGGAAAGAAGATTAAAGGCTTTTAAAATAGCCCCCTTTTGTTTTTCTGCAAAACATGTACTTTAAGCACAGTTTTAAAGGCTTCTGGAAGGTAGGATCGCTCCAAAATTCTAAGATGATTTATTTCAAATCAAATGAACCAGAATGGAAAAAGAAGATTTTTCTCATGACTACTGTGATCAGTGACTCCTAATATTAAAAATTAGTGAGAAATAGGGGCGCCTGGGTGGTTCAGTCCGTTGAGCATCCAACTCTTGATTTCAACTCAGGTCATGAACCCAGGTCAAGGGATCAAGCCCTACATCAGGCTCTGTGCCAAGCATGTAGCCTGGTTAAGATCGTCTCGCTCGCTCTCGCTCTCTCCCTGCGCCCCTCCTCCTTGCTCACACTCTCTCCCTCTCTAAAATAAAAAATATATATATTGAGAAATCTACGTGACTTGATCCCGTGTTTAGTATTTCTTTAAATCAGAAGCAACTATTATAATCCTTATAAATGAATTGTTGAGAAACACTGAATGTTCATGAGTCTCCTCTTTTTTCAAAGAATTTTTAAAGTTCATACATCTTTAAGGTTAATATAAACACTTATGATATGGGGCAAAACCTCTTAAGTATTTTACATCTATAATTACATTTACTGTTCAATTCAACCAGGAAGTAGGTGCCACTGTTGTATTCAATTTTACAGTGAGAAAGTTGGGATCTAAAGAGGTACAGTAATGAGTACAGGGGTTAGAGCTGGCAGATGTAGCCTGTAAATGAAATAGCCAAATTCCAGAGCCCAACATGAGCAATTAGAAACCATACTAGAAATTAGCTTCACAGATTCCTAAAGTCCTGCCCAAGAAAGTCAAATCAAGAGATGTGAAGAGGGGTCCAGCAACCTTCCTCTTTTACAGGTATAATAAATACTGTGTTGGTTTGGTTTTCTCTTGTTTCCCCAGGGCTGTCTCCATCGAGTTTTGAGGCCCTGGCTAGAGGCCAATCACTTGCCCTTCCAGAGCAGCTTATTAAAATCTATACCAATCACTTCCCTTACTGGCATTCACACTCTGGGCCACTAAATGCCCACGCTAATTGCCCCAGGGCCAAGTACCAGACACAGCCCCAATACTCTGCAGCCACTGAAATTATTCAGATTAGCTAATCCCCAGGAAGGCCACAAAGCCTAGCTAACTCACTTCGTTTGTGACAGGCCAGTGTCCCTCTGCTGCTGCAGTTTACCCACATGTGACCTGCTGTGGGCCGAGCCCGGCAGCCTTTCTGTTGGCTTCCATCTATTCAAGTGTCAGGGTGTTGAGTCTCACCATCAGAAGAATCTTACAAGTGACACAGTGAGCAGGATGGCATGGCCATAACCACTGACTCTTATTTATTTATTTATTTATTTATTTATTTATTTATTTATTTATTAACGTTTATTTATTTTTGAGACAGAGAGAGACAGAGCATGAACAGGGGAGGGGCAGAGAGAGAAGGAGACAGAGAATCTGAAACAGGCTCCAGGCTCTGAGCTGTCAAGACAGAGCCCGACGCGGGGCTCAAACTCATGGACCATGAGATCATGACCTGAGCCGAAGTCGGGTGGTCAACCGACCAAACCACCCAGGCGCCCCAACTGCTGACTCTTAAATAGCTTCCTGGAGGTCTGTTCTTGGTTTACAATTTCATTCCAAAGCAACCCAAGAGCAGCCTGAGCAGGAACTGGAGCTTCACTTTAGCCTTGCTGCTTACATCTCTGTCTGCCTGTCATAAGAGGGCATTTGAAGCCTGAAATATGAGGTAAAAAAAAAAAAAAAACAACAACAACAAAAAAAGGAGGGAATAGTCCAATTTACTTTGGTAATAACAGAATTGGGGTGGATAAGGAAAGATGTAAGTCACCACCTCTCTCTGTGGGAATATTCAATACAAGCAGGGCTAACTGGCTAAACCCCAGGGACTTTAAAACTAGGCCAGGTAAAGCCTTCTTAAGGCAGTAGGAGGATGGGTCTCTTGAGCCTTCCTTTCCTGGGATCAGGACCTTTTATATGGGACCTAATTAATGACCAGGTCATTAACGTCACTTCTTTTGCATTGGACAACCTAATTTTTCCTGTTCCTAAATTTGAAAAAAGTTAAGTGGTGCCTCACAGGGGATTAATGAAAACTTAATGCTGTGGTACCATCCATTAAGGCCTCAAACCCAATACCCAGTATTATTAAAATTACTAACCCTGTCAGGGTGGCTTCATGGCTTAGTTGGTTAAGCATCTGACTTCGGCTCAGAGCATGATCTCACAGTTTGTGGGTTCAAGCCCCACATCAGGATCTGTGCTGACAGTTCAGAGCCTGAAGCCTGTTTCAGATTCTGTGTCTCCCTCTCTCTCTGCCTTCTCCCACTAGCACTCTGTCTCTCTCTGTCTCAAAAATAAATAAACATTAAAAAATTTAAAAAAAATTACTAACCCTGTCTCATCAATAACCAGTAAATATGTTATAACAGATTTGGCTGATAAGTTCTGGTCAGTACCTTTTCACAACTTCTTAGTCACAGTTCACCTTCATCTGTGAAGGGGCACAATGTGTCAGCATTAGACTACCATGGTGCCTCAGCAGCTATGTCATCACACACAGTCTTGACAGACAAGATCTTAAGTGCATACATCTTTCTCTATGAGCACAGGTATGATATTACATTGATGATGCCTCCTCCAAGGTATATGGTTCACATACTCATTAAGGACATACAGGAGCACCATCTTTTAGTCCTTTTTCGCTCTGGAGACAACATATTTCTCATTCACAAATTTTACTTAATCCCACTGATGCTGCTACTTATGAGTCAGCCCACTTTAAATGGGGTCTGCTCCAGCAAAAGGCTCTGGAATCAGTGTAAATTAAAATCTATAAGCATTCCCATCAGTGCCTCACAGACTCCTACACTGTAGAAGTTTAAGAAGTTCCTTCTCACGTTTCCTGGCATCTGGACTTAGAATCAGATATTTGATTAGCAGTGGCCCTTATTTCACTTGGAAACACAAGTGCACCATATTGGTGACACATATTTATACATATGAAATCCAAGAAAAGTCATAAGGGGGCATTTGAAGCCTGAAATATGAGGTAAAAAAAAAAAGTGAGGAAATAGTCCAATTCACTTGGGTAATAATAGAATTTGGGAGGATAAGGAAAGATCTAAGTTTTTATTTTTTTAAGCATTACTCTATTTGAAGAGAGAATAAAGCTCAGAGAGAATAGGTACAAACATACTATAGGAAGGACTCTGATGTATTAAGAAATGATAAGGGCCTAAATTAAGAAAACAAAAGTGGGGCTAAAAAGTTCAGTAACAGTTCTGAGACAGACTCTAATCAACTGGTAAGAGTGTTGACGTTAAAGAATTATCTGTGGGGGCCCTTGGGTGGTTCAGCTGGTTAACCATCTGACTCTCGATTTCAGCTCAGGTCATGATCTCACAGTGCATGGATTCGAGCTCCACATCAGGCTCTGCACTGACAGTGTGGAGCCTGCTTGGGATTCCCTGTCTCCCTCTTTCTCTGCCTCACCCCTGCTCTCTTGCTCACTCTCTCTCTCAAAGTAAATAAATAAACTTTAAAAAAAAAGAATTATCTGTGAAATATTAGATATTTAACATGAGACACAGCATAGCTGGTGACAACTGTCGATTACAGCAGAAGAGCTGACTCTTTTCTAACTTTCTTGAATTGTTTAAGCTCTAGGATTCTGTCCTGTCAAAACACAGGGGGATGACTTCCTAAAATAACTACTAAGATGGGCTATTCTGTCAAACTTGGCCATGTGGAGGCCAAACAACATGTGATATATTTAGAAAAGAAAAAAAGGGTGGTGATCTATATACCTTATTATGACTTCCCTGAGAAGAATTTATCTTAAGCCACTAGATTTATCAATTAGGAGGTCTTTGCTACCATGGTAAAATTAGTTTCAATATAACGTGCTTCTTTGGTGGCAGGTGGGGGTTGTTTATGCTAGGCATTTTGTAACGTATGTTGAGGAGACTGCCTTTGTTAATGGTTGACAGTGCAGGGGTGGGTGAGGGGATAAAGTGTGGGATAAAATGAGTATGTTATTTTTGTTTGATTGTTTGCTTAAGACTTATTTGGAAATGGAGAGGAAAAAGCCCTAAGAAAGGTAAGTACATTAAATATAGAGGAACACTGGCATATCTCAGGAGAAAGTATCTAGTACATAGGATTTCTAATCTTTTTTTATCAAATTTTAATCTTCATCACAGAATCCTATCATAACTATATGCAAATAGGATAATATATAAAAGAAGTCAAAAACATTTTGGTGAATAATCATTTTGATTACTCTGAAGTGACTCAGATAACCAACAAAAGATTTCACTGATGTATGTAAGAATCACTAGAAAGAAAAAATTATTGAGTATTTTTAAAAAGTAAGTACAATGGTAAAAACTGAGTCATTGGCCCGAATTATTAACTAAAGAGACAGATTGACTGAACTTGGTGAAGCAAAATGAACTATTTTAAAATGCATTAATTCATTGCTGCTGATGAAAGAACTGAATTCATAAGGAAGGGCCATAAAGTATTTTTAGGAAATCAGTATTATCATTTAATCAGAAGAAAATAAAAGATGAATAGCATTTACACCTACATTGAAGGAAGAGAAAGAGAACTTTGCAAGATGAAGAAAGGAACAATTTAAACCAAGTTTGGGGGGCGCGTGGGTAGCTCAGTCCATTAGGCATTCGACTTCAGCTCAGGACATGATCTCCTGATTCGTAAGTTTGAGGCCCGTGACGGACTCTATGCAGACAGCTCAGAGCCTGGAGCCTGCTTCAGATTCTGTGTCCCCCCTCTCTCTCTGTTCCTCCCCCATTTGCACTCTCTATGCCTCAAAAATAAACATTAAAAAAAGTGTGGAAGTGAATATATCATATTGATAGAAAAGCAAAGCAATCAGCCACTGAGAGACTGAGTTTAATAAACAGAATTGGGTTAAGGTTGGGTTAGGGTTAGGTGGCTCAGTCGGCTGAACATCCAACTTCAGCACAGTTCGTGATCTCGCATCCATGAGTTCGACCCCCATGTCAGGCTCTTATTTTTTTTTAATAAGCAGAATAGGATTAGATCAGTGGTTCTCAATCGGGGCCTATTTTGCCCCTCAGGGTACATGTGTCAATGTTTGGAGACATTTGTGGCTGTTACAACTGGACAGTACTACAGGGGTAGAAGGTAGAGAGTAGAGAGGGTAGTAGGCAGAGTCTAAGTTTGCTACTAAAAATCCTATAATGCACAAGATAGCCTGCCACAACCAAGAATTATCCAAGGGTGACAAACCTAGAGCCCTAGAGCCAAGGGTGACAAACCATGGCCTAGATCAAATTAGAGTTTGGCTTCTTATAAAAGGAAGCAAAGAACCACTAAACTGTTTGATTGGCTGGTGACACAATGTAATCATGCTGAGTGCCTGGACTAAAAGTGAGGTGGAGGATGGTAAGTGAGGACACGGAAGCAGGGAGCAAGGAATGTCCCTGCAGGTGTGAGGAAATGCTGAGGAAGTCTGGGCTGTTACCCTGGGCAATGAAAAGGAAGAGCTCAACCAAAGGGATATTCTGAAGAAAAAAAACATCTCATAGAATTTGAAAATAACTGGCTCAATTCTAGAGAGGGAAAGACAGTATTTCTTACTCTGAAAATTTGGAGAATGTTTTTGAAACCTGAGCCCATGTATAATTGATTTACCCCCAATTTTATCCTATCAACTAACAAGACTCTCACGTTCGTCAGTATTCCTAATCTACTTCTTTTATTGTTACATCATTTTAAATGCTTGGATGAAGGTATTTTAAACTACTGCATTTCCTGGTTTCTTTTTTTTTTTTTAATTTCTGAATATGTAATATTTTTTACAAGGTTCTTAAAATAAAAATGCACAGAAAGTATACATCTCCCTCAATTTTGTTTTCCAGCTGGTGGTTCCCATCAACCATCTCCTTTGAAGTTTTTTATACATCCTTGTAGGGTTTTTTCCCTCCTTACTAACTCAACCAAAAGATTCCTGTGTTTTTAAATCAGTAACACTTTATCAATCCTAAGAAAGCTTTCATAAGTGGAGAATAACAATTACAAAAAAAAGCAACTTTCAGCTATTTGAATACAAGTACAGAAAATAAAACAGGGAAGTCAGGATGGGACTTATGTAAACACTATTCTTACCTCTGTTTCTTGGGTTTTTTTCTTTTTAAATATTTATTTATTCTTGACAGAGAGAGAGAGAGAGAGAGAGAGAGAGAGAGAGAGAGAGAGAGAACACAAGCAGAGGAGAGACAAAGAGAGAGAGGGAGACACATAATCTGAAGCAGGCTCCAGGCTCCAACCGGTCAGCACAGAGCCCTATGCAGGGCTCATATTCCTGAGCTGTGAGATTATGACCTGAGCCAGGGTCGGACACTTAACCGACTGAGCTACCCAGGTGCCCCTCCTTACCCAGTTTCTATGTGCAAAGAAATGGATTCAAAGAGAAAATCACTGCTACAACTACAGAGTGAAACAGAAGTTTCTTTTGATAGGAAGCCTGAAACACTGAATATGTTTCCAACACAACTGAACTGCTGAATAACTGGCTCACAATAAGCTGTCAGAGAGGATATGACAAGGCGAGCAGTCCAAAAGATCTAGTATCTGAGTTAGAAATCAAACTGATAATCCCCAGAGAACTCTGATCAAAGTCTCTACAAAGCTTGGGCTACAAAGTCAAATTGAAACCAACTGACAATAAACAATGAAAACTGTTTAACAAACCAAAAAGGTGTTGCTGTGTTAGGATTACATGTACATGAGTATTAAAGTAAAAATATGTTATTAACTAAAAAAGAGAAGAATTGTATATGAGTTATGACATGAAACAATTAGAAATGAAAGTACAAAGATTCCAAGATTTCTTCTTGACAAAGTGGAAATGGGAGATTTTAGTGTAAAGTTGTATATATACAAGATATGCATTTTAAATCAGGACAAAAAGACTGTCTAAAACACTTCACTCATTCAACAAATATTTTTTCAGCTCGTCCTGGTGTTCTGACTGATACAGGTGGTGCGAATCCAGCAGGACATGAAGCAAAATTCCAGTGGTCATCATGCTGATATTGAATGGGGGAGAATGGAGACAGGAGGTGAGCAAAATGGATGAGAAATAAACAAATACAAAAATTCATTCCCTTGAAATTCCCTTAGAACTTGGGTAGATGGACAAGGAGAAGTACTCTCCAGTTCCTATTTTGTTTTCTTCTTTCTACAAGAAGAATCATATTCAAAGTAGAAAGGCTAGAGAACACATAGAGAGCAAAAAATAGGCCAGAAGACATGAAGACAGAAATTAGAATAGAAATTCTAGAATAGAAATTAGAAATGAAATTCCCCCAAAATCCTACTTCACAGTATTGGAAAGATGTGCAGATATAATCACAAATCATTACCCACTTTTTGAAGTTGTATAAAGCTAAAGGAAGCTCCAGAAAAACTGGTCAGAAGTTTCTAAATTAGGGTAAAAAAATTGTTTTATTAAACTTTGGATCTATGAATTATTGATCCCTATGAGAACTGTAGAACTAAATATTACATAGACTGGTTCTAAATTTTTTTGTAAAGGATGTGTTGATTGCTGAACTATCAATGGATTAACTGTGTCCAAGGTGTATAAATTAGAAGAAATATCTTGAAATATTTTACCTTGATTTATCAAGGTATTTGCAAAAATTTCTCCTGAGACTTTGGTACAAAATAGAAAAATATGGCTTTTGGATGTGCTTAATGTTTCAACTGACTAAAGTGACATAACAGAACTAAAAAAGAATTTAGTAGATGCATGTATAAAATTTGGCCTTAAAAAAAATCTTGGAAGTGGGTACCTGGGTGGCTAAGTCAGTTAAGCGTCTGACTCTTGATTTCGGCTCAGGTCATTGATCTCACAGTTAGTGAACGGAAGCCTCGCATCAGGCTCCATGCTGACATTGTGGAGCCTGCTTAGGATTCTCTTTCTCTCCCACTCTCTCTGCCCCTACCCTGTTCGTGCTCTCTCTCTCTCAGAATAAATAAATACACTTAAAAAAAAAACTTGGATATATCCATATGGAAATGAAACATAGTGATAACTCAAATCCAACATTTTTCTGCTATAATTAGGAAGAAATAACCAAACAGCATTCAATTCTAAAGGATATACCTAACACCACTGATGAAGTCACCTTGCAAATAAAAACTGAACTGAATCTAGTTTTCTCATTTTTTTAAATGAAAACTCATATAAAACATTTAAGGAAAATATTGTATTTCAGCTAGTTTTTGTGGAAGCTAACATTTATAACTAATCAGTGGAGAACAGATAAGGAGGCTGAGTGGACAACCATTTAGGAAATTGCTCCTGGGAACATGCCCATTAGCCATCTGGAAAGCTTCAGAAATGGCTGGTCAGATAATTTGGAAAAGTTCACGTGTGGAGATGAAACTGGTGAGTATGTTTCAATAATTTGGTTTGCAATAGTGATTGTGATTAAGAATTGCCTTCACTCAACATTTTACCTCAGCTCACATTTTCTTTGGATATTCCCCTGGGGCTCTTCATACCACACCACTAATGACCTCCAATGGTCAATTCCCTGTCCTTATCTTACCTGACCTACCAGTAGCATCAGCCCATTTGACCACACCCTCATTCTGAATACACTTTCTTTATTTGACTTTTGGATATCACTCTTTGTTCTTCTTCTGTTTCATAGGACATTTCTTCTCAATATCTTTTATGGAGTTCCCTTTTCCTTCTAAATCTCCAAGTACTAGAAGTTTACCTAACACTCATCTTTTCTTCACTTACTCTTCATCAGCAAATCCTGAAAGCCAATGTCTTCCAAATACATCCCAGATCTGGCCAATTATCACCACTATGGCTATCACATTAGCCCATGTTTCCATTATCTGTCATGTGCACTACTGTAAATGGCTCCAAAATAGGTGTGTCAGCTGTCTCTGTTGTATTATAACAGCAGAATAAAATAGAGCACTGTTCAGCCAGAAGAATTCTTTAAAATATGTTCCATCATGTGACTCAGGGGCTTAAAACCCTTCAACTAACTTTACTTCTAAGATAAAATCCACAGTCCTATCTCTAAGGCTGTGATTACCTTCCTGCTCTCATTTCAGGTCACTTTTTGATGTCCTCTGGCCACCCCAACCTCCCTTCTATGCCCTAAATTCCCCATACATACCATGATCGCACCCATACCATATATTACTGGCTCTTTCAAAGAGAGTCCTATCTCAAGTAACACCTACTATCATTTCTTTTCAATTACCTCATTCTGTTCTTCATATCACTTAGAAATAATTGAACTTCTATCCTAAGTCTATGTGGTTAGGGTCTACTTCTCCTCATGAGAATGTAGGCTTTACGAACATAACATCTTTATCCCTTTCCTGCTATGGTGTACACCTAGCACAAGCAGGATGTCAGGCATGGAAGAGAAGCTCAATGGATATTTGTAGGATAAATGAAACAATAAGCCAATAGCAGAATAAAGTAATAATCTCACTATATTGTGCTCTGGTCAAAACTTATTCAGAGTGTGTTGTTTAGAATTTAGCACCACGTTTTAAGAACATTGGCAAGGTAACTCCAGAGGAGGCTGAAAATGGTTTTAGGGGTTGAACTCTGTCCTCCTCCCAAATAAGATATGTTCAAGTCCTAGCCCCCAACCCTTGCCAGTGGATGTGATCATATTTGGAAACTGAGTTGTGGCAGATAGAATTAGTTCACATGAGATCACACTAAAGTAGGATGGACCCTTGCTCCAGTATGACTGGTGTCCTTATGAGAAGATAGCTTTTTGAAAACACACAATGCATGCAGGAAGAAGAGCACAAAGACATGACAAAGGCAGAGATTAGCGTTATGCAGCTATAAACCAAGGAACACCGACATTTGCTAGCAAACCACCAGAAGCAAGGAAGAGGGAAGAAAATATTCCCCTACAAATTCCAGGGGGAGCAGTGCCCTGCTGACCGCTTGATTTTGGACTTCTAGCCTCTAGAACTGAGAGATAATAAAGTTATTTTGTTTTAAGCCACTCACTTTAGAGTACTTCGTTATGGCAGTCCTAGGAAATGAATACAGATGGTAAGTCTAGAAAATCATGTTTTTGAGGTAGACATCTTTTACCTAAAAAAATGCTTGCATAAAAATATGATTTTAAGCAAATATTAACAAGCAACTTTAAATGCTCCTCTGTATACTGTTTGAGTATCTTTGAAGGACATATCCTAGGTTATATATTAATTGGAGTAATGTCACTGTGTTGTAAAATATTGGGTATTTTGGGTTTACAGCCTGAGCAAGAGAAAGCCAGATATGTCTGGTCATATCTGGTGACTAGTCAGAGAGGATGCGCCAGATGCTTATGTAAATGGGAGCTGAGAACTCCGCTGGCAAAGAACTCAAGTGGTATATGTTGGTGAAGTTCAAACACTTCTGTGAAGTTCTGGCAAGCTATCCAAGTAAAACCAAAATATTCACTGTTTGGGGAGTACTGAAGAACTCTAAGGAAAAAAAAATCAAGAAAAAGCAACAAGGCATTCTGAGGGTCCATTAGTTAGGTTCAAGCAGAGAAGGAGGACTGCTGTGAACAATACAGAATGAGGGTTACTATGAGGACTGGATCTTACACAACTGTGGGAGCTGGTAAAGAAATCTATGAAAAGCGGCTGCTTCTCTGTCTGGCGGTGGGCCTGAATTTATTGTAGATCGGAGAGACCAGAAGAGGGGATGAAGTACGGTATGAGGTAGGGAAGAAGGGGATAAACTAGAGTCGAGAACCCATAGCAACAAACTGGAATCACAAGGTCAAAATTTAACCCATGTCTCTCCCTCCCCACCATTGATCTCAACCACATTGGATATCTTCAGAAGAAAAACATGCCCTGCATGACAGAGCTGCACGTGTGTCTGTCCCAGCATTACAGAAGTTGGAGGAAATATGGCAGGAGCCGGATGCAGGGCCAGGAATTGAGACACTAGACCCTAAAAACGAGTCCCTCACCCATAATCTCATGAGATGCCAAAAACTTAGTAGATGGATAATGTTTTAATGTAATATTATAAAAGTTAAAATTTGTGCAAAAAAATCTGTGATGGACAAAATACCAACATTTTAAATAAAGACAGTGAGTATCCAACACAGATTAGGGTAAGACTAGTGAGGCCAAGTCATGCAGGGGCAGGCTTAGATTCTGGGTTTGAACAATTCTAAGTGTTAATAGCATACATTTTTGTCAATATAGCAGGATCCTTTTTCAAGAGAACCCAGACTCTGTCATTAGAAGGTCTCGGAGTGGATGAATCAGCCTAAGCTTGGGAGTGGCTGAAAACATTCAATTCAGACTTTTATTTACCAAATGAGAAACTGGATATTCAAAGCAAGTAATACTTTAAAAATCTGCCTCATATATTTCAGTTCTAGGGACAGCTTAATCAATCAGCCAACACCAACAATCTCTGAAGATCAAATCCGTTCTACTTAATCCTCCTCTGGTGCCTGTTACAGTGCCCAACTTGTTGCTGGTAACTTCCAACTACCACTCAGCTTCCAGCACTGTAGGATCCTATCATCTCCACTGAAATCATGCCTTACATTTGGTAACAGCAGTACCCAATGTCATTTCTCACCCACCAACCAAAGCTATGACACAGCCCTTCAAGGATGCTAATGTTAATTTCTCACAACTGTGGTTGAAGACACTGTTCTCTGAAGTTGTGTAAGTAACTTACATAATAAATCCATTTTAGAATTCTGATTTCCTTAAGCCATTAGATACCTTCCTCTATGGTATACCAAATAACTTCCGACAACTCAACTTTTTTCAGTGTGGGCCAACTCTGAGTCCAAGTTTCTTTCAGTTAACCAGTGAAGGAAATTGTCAGAGCCACTCTGAGCTGCCCAAGTTAACACATTGAATCCAGAATCTCTGCTTAGTGAAACCAAAGTTACAAATTCAGTTCAGTCCAACTTTATATTTCTATAACCCTGATTGAATATTTCTTGTGATTCATTCTCATATTTGTTCCCTAGATTTGTATCAACATGAAATGGCAAAATCTTGGAAGTATTGATGTGGTGTGAGACTCCTCAGAGGCTGTACTTTCTCCCTTGTCTCCAAGGGTCTTCTGGGACTTGAACCCTGTTACAGGTCTAGGAGGAATAGAGGTATTGTAGTTAAGTCCTTAGGAGGATCAGTAGTACCTTTGTAATGAAACCACCACCGGGGAAGGAGGTAAGGGAATCCTAACATGAAAGAGGAGGAAAAATTATGTCTATTTAGCAAAGAAATTTGGCAAAATGTAGTGGTGAAGGTCATCAGCTTAACTGATTGCTGCTTTTTCCCAACAAAACAAGCCAGCAGATCATCAGCAATGTGTGCTAACTATGGATGATGGTACCCAGTACCATACAATGACCTTAGGAGCTAAACGGTAATCTACTTCCCCCTTCCAAATCTTAGAATTTCTCCTGTGGCCAACTCCTACTCAAAACATAAGGGTTCTTGGAAAAGTAGTTTTAGCATGGCTAATTTTCTGTTTGTCTATATCTATAATTTTGTACATCAAATCACAGTACACTAAATCTCATACTTCTGTTTTCTGATGAAAAAGAAACATGTTTCTGCAAATACACTTGTAGGAAGGGTACATATGGTTCGAATGCAAAAGAAATATATATATACATATACATATATATATATCATTTATTTTATTTTTATATTAAGGCTCAAAATGTTTCATCACTTTCATATTAGCCTAAACCTTGGAGATACTTTAATTTTGGCTCTTTATAACGGACTCACTTTAATTATCATTAATCACTGGATAATAGAAATTGGTAGTGTTTCTAACCTTACCATCTCCTGGATACCACATAATAAAGGAAAAAAAAAAAAGAAAATTACAGAAGGAATTCAATTTCACATGCTCCACTGTAGGGTACAGTCAAAGCTATTTTCTAATATATCAATCAGTGTTTCCTGAGAGAAGACAATAACCGGTAGGAACATCAGCATAGCATGTACGAAATGAGGGTAGGAGCACTGCCTGTGTTTAGAAAAACTGTATCAATTTCTACCTGTGTAAATAAATAAAGTGGTTAGCATTTGCCAAAAATCACATGGTTCTTGACACTGCAAAGTCTAAAAAAAAAGCATTTATAGAACTATTCACAGGCCAAGTTAGAATATAACTAAATTCTGAAGTTTAAATTAAGAAAGAAGGCTTTAGAATAAATCACTATGGTTAACTGAAAGAGTCAGATCAGAAGTTTGAGAAAGTGAGTGGTGTTTTAGTGTGTTTTTCCATGAGAAACCATTTAATCATCCAGCTCCTTTTGACATGAGTCCTGCACTGAGTACCCACATATTCCCAAATGTTCCCTTTGACACAGGAAGTTGTATCCCATTCCTTGCGGGTAGTAGGCATCATAAATCCTATGACAGTGTTATCTACTGGATCTTCTGCCTCAACCTTGCACCCCTCCTGACAGCATAAGAGGGACAACCTTTCTTCATCTTCCCTTCCTGGTGTGTTTTCTCCAAGTGCTTGATATTTTCAAGCTGCTCTTTCATTATCTGAGGTTGCTACCACCCTTTCACCAGCACAGGGTCTTGATTACCTGTGAGGATACCTTTAATTAGATCCATCTAAGTTCACAGCATTCTTACACTTGCAAACAATTCTGTACAGGTGCCTAAAACAGTTCATTGTTAAACTGTTAAATTCCTCTATCTACTATATATTGTACTATAGTTAAACACATTATTTCATATCTTACAGTATACATATGAACTTTGGTATGCTTTAAGTTGTATTATCCTAAGTTGTGAATTAGTGGGATCTCACTGATTATCATTATACTTATTATTTTTCTATCTAGAACTTGAAATACAATGAAATCTACATGTATAATTTTACTTCCTCTTTTACTATATGCCATAAAAAATGTAATACTTGATAAATATAAAATATTTATAACACACAGGTAAGTTACACATAGGTAAAATAAAAAGGACATCCATAATTCCACTAACCAATTTAAGTTCTAAGAACATGACTAGCACTTTGTTTATTCCTCTCCTAGTTCATTTCATTCCTCCATTCCCTCAACAATATCCCACATTAATTAATCTCTTGCTTTTTCTCTATCAAGTTTTATCACACATATATGTATTCCAAAAAGACATGCTGCTTGGTTTTGTTTGTTCCTGAGATTTATTTCTGTATGTGGAATCTCTTTAAGGACTTGCTTGTTTAGTGCCAAAGTAAGTTTGTATGTAATTTCCCAGAGTCCTTCTTTATATAGTATTCCATTATGTACCTATACTACAATGTATTTATCCATTCTCCTGCCGGGGGCATTTGGGGATGTTTCTGGTTTGCTGCTAGTATATATAGTGCTACATTCTTGTAAGGTTTAGTGGTTTCCCTTCTTTGTGGTGTATGCCTAGGAGCAGAATTGCTGGATTTTCAGTAATGCAAACAAAGACACAATAATCAAAAATGTTCTCCTGCAGTGGTTGTATCAATTAACTCTGCAGCAGTGGGTAGGAGTTTCCATTTATCAATATACTCTCCACCACTTCTTAGTCTCAATTTAGTAGACATTAGTTTGCAAATCCCAAATGTCAAATAAGGTTTAGCACAATTTTAGAATTTTTATTTATGATTCATCTGTCTACATTTATACAATTTTTCCTACACAATTATTTCTCTTACTGATTTTTAGCCCTTCCTTATATATTCTGGACACTAAGCTTTGTAAGTTTTAAGTTTTGAAAATAAGTTCTCCAAGTTTGTTACTTGCCTTTTGACTTTTTAATTCTGTGTTTTGATGAACATAATTTGTTAATTTTAATGCAATAAACTTAATTTACGTTTTTATGGTCTTGCCTATTTTAATGACAGATGTTATTAAATATATTCTTATAAGATGTTTAGGTATTTTCTTTTGCTTTTGTGTACTTAATCAGTTGAAACTGAATTCTGTGTTTTTTTCAATATCTGACCACACTCATTTCCACCTCATTCATTAAACAGTTATGCATTTCTCAGTGATAAGAGGATACCTCTACCATACATACTTTCCATGTAAGACTAGGTCTTTTTTTAGTTTATCCATTCTATTCTCTTCCCAATTTATTCATACTTTTGTCCAGAACTGGTACACCGTGTCTACTTTTGTTTTTCTGACTTGTCAGACCTTTATTCTGATTGGTCAGAAGTCTCTTCTGACTACTTAGCATCAGCATTTTATGAATCATTAAAAATTTTAATGTTTTCCAAGCTGGAACCATTATATATGGTCTTGATTATTATAATTTGAGAGCTATGAATACTCATAGGGCAAGTTCTTATACTCTTCTCTTAAGAGGTCTTGTCCACTCTTTGGGCTTTGTGCTTCCATATAAATTTTAAAAGAGATTCCTTTCTTTTTCTTAGTTTATTTGAGGGAGGGAGGGGCAGAGAGAAATGGAGAGAGAATCCCATGAAGGCTCCACAATAACAACGCAGAGCCTGAGATGGGGCTCAAACTCACAAACCATGACATCATGATCTGTACCAAAGCCAAGAGTCGATACTTAACTGACTGAGCCACTCAGATGCCCCTAAATTTTAAAAGAGATTCTCAAGTTGCATATAAAAACTGCTGGCACTCTGAGAGAATCACCTTAAATGTAAAATTGGGAAGACTATTTATGATTTTGTTTTTCTTTCTATAAATATGGAATACATATCTATTTATTCAGAGCTTCTTTAAGAACTTTCAATAATACTTATTTCCAGACAAGTCTTACTCATCTGGTTACTAGTTTTGTTTTAATATTATTAATTCCTATTATTAATGGTGTTTCTCCTAATTATATTTCTAAATTCTAATTAGTTTCTACTCGTTGCTTTCTCTGATTTACAACCCATTCATTTTTACTGTGGTTGTTAATCTCCTCAAGCTTACTTGTATTATCTTAACTTTTCTGCTTGTCCTATATTTCTATGCTATTGCCTTTGTTATTTCTTCTTACTGTTTTACCAATCCTATATTTATTTTAGCTTTTATCCTTGAAGATCACCAAAAAATTCTAATATTGAACAATTAACCATTCTTCAGAAAAATATATGACTTTTTTTTAAGTTTATTTGAGAGAGAGGGAAAGAGAAGGCTAGTGAGAGTGGGATAGGGGGAGAGAGAGACAGAGGCAGAGAGACAGAGGGACAGAGAGAGAAGGAGGGAAAGAATAAGAATCCCAAGTAGGCTCCACACTGTCAGTGTAGAGCCCAATGCAGGTCTTGAACTCACGAACCATGAGATCATGACCTGAGCCGAAAACCAAGAGTTGGTTGATTAACTAAATGAGCCACCCAGGCACCTTGAATATATGACTCTTAAAATACTTTAATAAAACACTATACACACACACACACACACACACACACACACACACACACACACACACATTCAGTTGGTTTAGGTTTACATACATCTTTCATTTCATTTCCCACCAACTCCTTTATATTTCAGGTTTTTCTCTCCCTTCAAAGCATATTGTCTCATTACGAGAATTTCCGCAGACAAGCAAGTCTGCCATTCTGGCAAAAGCAAAGTATCATGTGATTTATCTTAAAATATTCTCAAAGAATAAAGCTCATCTATCTGCTCTACCCAGGATGAACACTAAATTCAAGGAGTTTTTTTCCTAAAGTTAGAACTATTCATTCCTTAAGCAAATTCCAAATCTGGCAGAAATATTCACCCAGCTGGTATATGAGACAGTACTACAGCACTTTTAATTTCGTATAGTATTTTATTTTATAGAAGTTCATGTCTCTATTTCATAGATCTTTCCAAAAGTTCTGATTTGTTCTCAAAAATAGTGCTCCATTCAATAATCAGGAAATAGGTGTTTGTTGTCTTATGGCATTACATCATTTATTTTATTTTTCAGAGATCTCTTGTGAACTGTGATCATACTCTGAAATACTACGCAAGCACCATGAAAAACTAACCCAACTTTCCTTTGAAATCACAAAAAATTCACCTATAAAATTGGGAGGCTAAGAACCAATAGAGTATACAAAAATTATGCTCAGCCAGCTGTATTAGAGATATTAAAATGACACAGGCATTTAGATAGACTGAACGCATTATTAGTGTGGCCTTTTCTGCCAGTTTGGTCATTTATTTATCAAAGGAAACCTCACGGTCAGGATCTGCATTCTTCACTACCTACAGTGATGCACAAAACTCCTGTGAAGTATCTACCCAGCAAATAATTAGTTTCATTTCTAAAAGAACTTTGAGCATTCTTATGTACAGTGTTCAAAAAATACTTTTATTTGCCATATAGTGCTAGCCAAAAGTGTATTTCCACACTTCTCTTGAAGAACCACATTTTAATGAAAATTAGCCCAGAAATCTTGTAGATACTCTAGGTAATTGTGACAACAAAAAATATTTCTTAAAGGCTGGGTAAGCAGATGACACTAGGAGTTATCACTTAAGTGTCTGGTTTTAAATAAAACTCTAGCTAAGTTACTAAATTGCTACACGCAGTACTGTGCAAAACAGTAAGTTTCATGCCAGTGTATTCTAACATCAAGTTTTTACGATTCCTACAACTGCCTTTGTCTCTCCTCCTTTGGTCAGTGGCCCACTGAAAATCTGCTATTTTCAGATTTGGATTAAATAACACACTGCAGGGTATGGGACATCACTATTTGAGTCACCGCTCTAAGTCCAGATGATGCAGTTCAGAATCCTCAACCCTCTTGGGATAAATACTGAAAAATAATAAATGGGATAGAAGTTGCTAGTCAGATAAATGTCTCTCTCTCTCTCTCTCTCTCTCTCTCTCTCTCTCCTACAGGTTACTTCAAATTCAATTCTTTGTGTATTTCTTCCTGAGAAACCCTGCACTTGGCCAAGTAAACAAGCAGGCCTCATCACATGCTATATGTATCATATTATACCTTGTTTCATTTCCATTTTCTCTCACCTTGCATGCCTTGGGCTTCTATCCCCAAAGTACTGCCAACATGATTACTGTCTCAGCTCTGTTTTCCAGAAGACTCAGGCAAAGGCAGTAGTACTGCATCTTTGTAACAAAGATTATACATATAATTAAAATTACACATATAATTGGGATTGTATGTATATAGGTAGTTACAGGAAAAATATATTGTGTCTTTATATAAATGTGTCTGTTATCTCAAATTTCTTTCCTTAGAAATTAAAATCTTTCAGGGGTATCTGGATGGCTGAAATCAGTTAAGCATCGGACTCTTGATTTTAGCTCAGGTCATGATCTCACGGTTCACTGGTTCAAGTCTCATGTTGGGCTCTGCACTGTCTGCAGAGCTTGGGATTCTCTGTCTCTCTCTGTACCTCCCCTGCTCACTCACTCCATCAAAATAAATAAATAAAGTAAATTAAAATCTTTCTCATATTCTGAAATTTTAAGAAAGACCATTATTAAATTAAATATTAATTATGCTAAGGTACAATATTAAAATAGATTTTCAAGGTTTGATTCAGGCACCAAGACAAGCCAGAATTCTTCATAATTTATGGGAAGATAATTAAAATTATAAAGTACTGTGATCATTCTGATGCAGTTTTAGAGTGGTGGGGGTCCAGAGCTGATAGCCAGGAAAGAATTCTTGAGATATCTTTGGTGCAATAAGGTGATTAAAGCACAGGTACAGGACCCATGGGCAGATAGAGCTTTACTGAGGTAGTAATGGGTAAAAACTCAGTCATGAGACCCTTCAGATATGTATCAGTGGACCAGAAGCTTGGAGTATGATTACCAATCTCTATATTGGTGGGGGGGGAGGTATATAAACCAAGTTTCCAAAGGAATTTTTACATATTAGGGTAGACTTACAGGATGCTGGGGGTTGAGCTAAGAATGCCTTTTGCCCTTAGCAAAGGGTCACCATCAAGGCAGCTGAGTCCCTAGAGGAATGTCACTCTGCCTGTTTCAAGGACTCATCAAATAGGCTGTAGATAGTAAGGAAATTCAATTTTTCATTTGCCCTTGTTTCCCACATCAATTCAGTAAGAATACTAGACATTAGTTAAGAGTAAGAGTTCCCAGAATAAAGTACAAATAGGAATAACCTCCTGATAAAGTTTTTTCTACCTTCTAAAATTTTCGTTCCCTCATATGCATATAGTGTTGTTTGACAGGGTAAAGTAATACGTGAAAGGAGAATTAAAGAACTATTCTACAGTGAAAAAAAAATTCCTTGTAAAGATTTCTTCTCTGAGTCAGGCTTGGTCTAAGAATTTCCTTGCTTCTATGAATTTGGGAATGCCATGAAGAAATGAAATCATCTCAAGTTTATACAACCAATTGTTTGTGGTTTGCAGATTTTTATTTTTAGTTAGCAGTTCCAAATAAAAGTTTTCTTTTTTCTTTTAATTTTTTTTTTATTTTAGAGAGAGAGAGCAAAAGTGGGGGAGAGGGGCAGAGGGTGAGAGAGAGAAACTCAAGGAGGTTCCATGCTTAGTGCAAAGCCCAATTCAGGGGTGATCCTACAACCCTGGGATCAAGACCTGGGCTGAAATCAAGAGTTGGACACTAAACTAACTGAGCCAACCAGGCACCCCAGACCTCACTGTTTTTCTAAGATATCATTAGATGGCAATAGAAGATTCTGAAAATATGGTCTCATTTAAGCTAACTTTTGTGTTGCAATGCCAAGACACAAATCTACAAAGACCACAGAAAGTGAGACTTCATATATTGTTAAAGTTTAAGGGTAAGTCCAATGTTTGTAAAACTACAATTTTTAAACACTTTATTATTCAAACAATAGTCCTGAGATCAGCAGTGCAGGTATCAGCTGAAAGCTTGCTAGAAATGGAGAAATTAAGGCTTTCCTCCATACCTACAATACTAGAAGTTCATTTCAACAAGGTCCCCAAAATAGACTATACACAAATGTTGGGTCCAGTTACAATCAAGAGAAGCATGAACGCAATAAATTGCCTAATTTAACTTTTGCTGAAACCAAGAGGATATGAAAAACTGTTTTCTAGTTTGTTTTATTTTTTCCATACATATATGTAATTTAAAATTTTTTAAATGTAAAATTTATATATATAAATATTTTATATATAAATAGCTGAAATATATATATAGCTATCTGTATAATATCTCTTTATATATGGAAACAATATACCTATATGTATAAATATATGAGAAATAAGATTTATTGGAAGGAAATGGCTCATGCAATTATGGAGGGTGAGAAGTTGTAAGGTCCATATTTGGCAAACTGGAGACCCAGGAGACCCAAAGGTATGGTTCCAGTCTGAAAGACTGCAGGCTCAAGACCCAGAAAGAGTTGATGTCTCAGTTCATGTCTGAAGGCCAGAAAACACCAACAGCCCTGCTCAGGCAGTGAGGCAGTGAGAAAATTCCCTCCTAACTCCACCTTTCTCTCTTCAGGCCTTCAAAGGATTGGATAAAGCATTCCACATTAGAGAAGGCAAACTGCTTTACTCAGTCTATCAATTCAAATGTTAATTTTATCCAGAAACATCCACAGAGACACAGAAAACTGACACATGAAATTAACCATCACAGCTGGTGGGGTCCAGCACTAAATGCTGGTAGCTCCACCAGAGAGTGTTTAACCGTAAATCACTAAAGAAATAACCTAAATGCAGATCTGGAATTAAGAAAGCAGTCCTCATGGGGTACAGGCAGAATCATTTCCCAGTCCTTCATACAATTTTCATTGAGTTTTAAAGTAAATTAACACCTTCGGACCTAAAACAGATTCCAAATTAAATAACTACAGGCAGGTAATTCAAATGCAAAAAGCAGAGCATGTGTTAAAAAAAAAAATCCAACTACCGGCAATATAATCTCAGAGTAAACATTTAGCAAAACAAAATGAAAGTAATACTCTACAAAAAAAAAAAAAAAAAGAAGAAGAAGAAGAAAAAGAAAGACAACAGAAAAGAAAAAGAAAGTAATACTGGACATTAATTTAAATTGTAGCAATATTTAGTTTTTAAATTCTTCTCTTCTTACATGTTACTGTTTTGATTTGTAATCTGAAATCTGACATATTTCTATGGCACCAAACTATAAAAATCAGGAATGATTTCAGTTTTTGATCCTTTAACTTAGTACAGTATTTATTTTTAAATAGTTTATTCCTTGAAAGAGTGGTACACAAAAATAGGTACTTACAAGCATGGATAATATTTTGTAGCAGGCTTTGTATTAGTAGATACGACTACTAAGATATTTATAGAATTCTGGTTTCTAATATTATCCCATTTCATTTTAGTACTATGTAGTCCTATAATTCAGTAACATCCCTTAGTAATTTTGCAGTCACACTTTCAAATGTATGAGAGAAAGTGAACTGGAAAATTATAGTTTATTTTCATAAAGTTTGTAATGAAAGAGAATTTTTTTTTTTAAATTGATCTCCAGCCCCCAAATTTTTGGAATGCAACTCAGGCCATTACTTACATTTTGAAACCAACTTGGGCTGATGGAGACAAACCAGTTTGTGTCTCGCAAATAATTGATTTTTGATTGACAGGATTTCCCACAATCATAATTTCACAACAAGTAAGCAAATCATTATACCGTTATACAACGGTATAAATTCTTTTAAAGACCTTGCTAAGAAACAGTCAAAGGATTTCAAGAAGTTAAAATATTCATTCAAAAGGTTCTGATCCAGTCTTCATTGGTTAGCTGATTTTAAATGTTTTAAAATTTCCATAGAAGGATTCAGTACCACTTCTTAAGAAAACTACCTAACCTCAGATGAATAGAGCCAACCACCCTACTGTGACTGCAGTTCCTCAGTCAAGACTGAACTGTCTCCAGGTCAAGCCAGGAAAACACATCTAAGATAACAGGGTCTATTCTCATCTAGCATATACATCCATTTTCTTCCATCCCAATAGAACCCTGATTTTTTCCTAGAAAATCTAAGTGTTCATGCATCTCAGGGGAAAGTGACCCAACTGAGGCTTCCAGGACAGGCTTTACTGGTGTACATAAAATTCCTCTTTCCAGTGATTGTTTTTCCTCCATCTGGATATTAACATTTTAAATAAATGTGTTCCACACCTCATCAGACATCTTGCTAAAGCCTGAATATAAAATTTACATTGAGGAGGAGCAGCACATGGGCGGCTCGGTCGGCTAAGCTTCCAACTCTTGATATCAGCCCAGGTTATGATCTCACAGTTGGTGAGATGGAGCCCATAACAGACTCTGTGCTGATAATGTAAAGCCTGCTTGGCCTTCGCTCCCTCTCTTCCTCTCTTTCCCTCTCTCTTTCTGCCCCTTCCCCTCTATCCCTCCCCCATGCTTGCTCGCATGCACACACACACTTTCTAAATAAACATTTTTTAAATTTTGACACTGAGGATGTATATGGTCTTTAATGACACAATGAAGTGTTGAATCCATCAATCCTAAAACCCTCCCTTTCTCTGCAAGTTCTGCTTATGAAATTATTAATTTTCCTTTTTTTAATGTTTATTTATTTTTAAGAGAGAGAAAGAGCATGAGCAGGGGAGGGGCAGAGAAAGAGGGAGAGAGAGAATTCCAAGCAGGCTCAGTGCTGTCAGTAGTGAGCCCAAAATGGGGCTCAAACTCATAAAACATGAGCTCATGACCTGAGCCCATACCAAGAGTCAAAACTTAACTGACTGAGCCATGCAGGTGCCCCAATTTTCGTATTTTAAGCCAATTATGAGTTGGAACCTCTTATTCCTTGCACTGATATAATCTTATATAATACATGAAGGATTTCATTTTGAATTTTTTTTAAGTAAGCTCTATGCCCAACGTAGGGTTTGAACTCATGACCCTGAGATCAAGAGTCGCTCGCTCTAATGACTAAGCCCACCAGGCACCCCACTTTGAACTTCTGAATACAATTCCATCCCGTTGAATGATACAATGAACTTATGTTCGTGCAATATCACAATATGTTGTCTCCTTTTATTTTTCTCTAACAGATCCAGTGTCAGAAGGACTATTCCTCAGCTGTACTATGTGTAGACAGTGTTAACAATTTTGACCAGTTGATGTTAAAATTTATAAGATGCTTTTTAAAACAAAAATATAATGTTCTTTATGCAGAGCTTGTCATGGGCATCATGTCAAATGCAAGAGTCCTATCAAAATGTTATATAGTCGGAATTATTTACATCTGTATTCTCAACACCTGCCAAGGAATAATTTAACTCTTTTCATGCAATTGTTCTGGAAATTATCAGCTAAATCTTCAACACGCTGATGAGTAGCATTTCTGGTAAGAATTAATTTAGAAAACATCATTTGTGGTTTTTAGGTTCACTATTTTTGCTGCATTAATAGTTACTCTCATCTGCCAGAGGTTTTAAAAACCTAGATAATATTTTTGCTTAAGACACAACTGCATTCCACATAGTACTAGTTATTTTTTTCACATACTGAAAAAAAGTGAAACTTGTTAAAACTATGGTCACTAAGTATTTTTTTAATTTTCAAAACTTGTAATTCTGACCAGTAATCATGTTTCATAATAATGTCTTTGTATTTTTCTAACACAGACACATTTGGTTTGCATACAAACAAGTAGCATTCTCTTCCATTCCTAGTAAAAAATACGTGATTCCCATTTTTCTTTAAAAATATATTGCTCTCTCATTTTTATTTCCCAATTTTGAGAGAGAAATATTTCTCCTGACTCCACTGTAAGGAAGCAAGAGCACAGCACAGTAATAAATGGCAACTGACACTTTGTTTCATTGTCAAAGAAAAAACAGGAAGTGGTAGAGACTGGAGAGAACTAGAGAGGGCAAGACCCAAGTGAAATGGGCTGTTGCTATTCAGCACCAGCTACTTTGTGTCACATTGGAAGGTGACCCAAGTGTTGCCAGAATCTGATTTTTCAATGGAAACCGGAAATTTTGTGTGTATGAATCACCCAACTTTAGATGATGGAACCAATTTACACTTGAAAAGCCCTCTTTGGGTCAACATTGTGCAAAACATAAAACACCCATCTGTGGACCAGGTATAAACTTCAAGCTACAAGTAGAAAACCACTGGTCTAAATGTTAATGAGTGAGTATTCAAATTCATCAGAGAGTATCAAAGAAAAGGTCAGTATCCAAAATATATCAAGAACTTACAAAACTCAACACCAAAAAACCAAATAAACTAATTTTAAAATGGGTAGAAGACATGAACAGATATTTCACTATAGAAGACGTACAAACTGCCAACAGACACATGAAAAGATGCTCAATAACACCCAGCATCAGGGAAATGCAAATCAAAACCACAATGAAGATACCACCTCACACCTGTGAGAATGGCTAAAATCAAAAACACAAGGAACAACAAGTGTTGGAGAGAATGTGGAGAAAAAGAAACCCTCATGCACTTTTGGTGGGAATGAAAACTGATGTACCCATTGTGGAAAACAGTATGGAGGTTGCTCAAGACATTAAAAATAAAAATTATCATATAATTACAGTAATTCTACTATTAGGTATTCACTCAAAGACTACACAAACACTAATTAGAAGGAATATATGCAACCTTACAGCCACTGCAACATTATTTATAATAGTCAAAATATGGAACTAATTCAAGTGTCCACTGAGACAAATGGATAAAGAAGATGTACTAGATACAATGGAATATTACCCAGCCAGGAGAAAGAATGAAACCTTGCCATTTGCAACAGTATGGAAGGTTCTAGAGGTATAATGCTAAGTGAAATAAATCAGTCAGAGAAAGACAATTATCATATGAATTCACTCATATGTGGAATTTAAGAAACAAACAAAAAAGAAACAAACCAAAAAAAAACAAAAACAAAAAACCCAGAATCTTAACTATAGAGAATAAGCTGTTGGTTAGCAGAGGGGAGGTGAGTGGGAGGATGGGAGAAACAGGTGAAGGGCATTAAAAGTACACTTATCATGAAGACTACTGAGTAACATAGAGAATTGTTGAGCCACTGTAACGTACACCTGAAATGAATATAAGACTGTTAACTATACAAGAAAGAAAGAAAGAAAGAAAGAAAGAAAGAAAGAAAGAAAGAAAGAAAGAAAGAAAGAAGAAAGAAAGAAAGAGGGAAGGAGGAAGGAAGAAGGAAAGGAGATTGATTCATCAAGGAGCTGTTACCAGGCAATAACCAACAAGCTATGAGCTAGGAAGCTTTAAGATTAGGGCCTCTTTTTAAAAATGTAAATTTACCTTTTATTTCTCTAAAAGATATTCATGCACAATTTGAAGGGAAAATGGTAACGAAAGCTTTAATATGAAAAACAGTAGTCCTCCATCAAAAGAAAGCTAGAGTAGCCAAATTTATATCAGATAAACTAGATTTTAAAACAAAAACTATAAGAGAGGAAGAAGAGCAATATATCATAATAAAGGAGACTATCCAACAAGATCTAACAATTGTAAATATTTATGCATCCAACTTGAAGCACCAAAATATATAAAATAATTAATAACAAACATGAAGCAACTCATTGTTAATCATACAATAATAGTGAAGGACCTTAACACCCCATCTATAGCAATGGACAGATCATCTGAGCAAAAAAACCAACAAGGAAACAGTGGCTTTGAATGATATACTGTACCAGATGGACTTAACAAATACATTCAGAACATTTCATCCTAAAGCAGAATACATTGTTTTCTAGTGCATGTGGGACATTCTTCAGAATAGATCACATATTAGGTCACAAATCAGGTTTCAGTCAAGTACAAAAAGAATGAAATTATACCATGCCTATTTTCTGACCACAATGCTATGAAGTCAACTATAAGAAAAAATCTGGAAAGACCACAAACACATGGAGGTTAAAGAACAAGTTACTCAAGGATGAATGGATTAATCAGAAAATTAAAGAAAAAATTAAAAAAAATACATGGAAACAAATGAAAACAGGACAGTCCAAAACCTTTAGGATGTAGCAAAAGCAGTCATAAGAGGGAAGTATTTAGCAACACGGGCCTAACTTAAGAAGCAAGAAAAATCTCAAACAAACAGCCTTATCTTACACTTAAGGGAGCCAGAAAAAGAACAAAAAATGAAGTCTAAAGCCAGAAGAAGAAGAAAAATAATAAAGAGTAGAGCAGAAAGAAGTAATATGGAAACAAACAACAACAACAACAAAAACAATAGGACAGATCAATGAAACCAGGATCTGGTTCTTTGACAAATTAATATAATTACTAAATCTCTAGCCACACTTACCAAAAAGAAAAGAGAAAGGACCGAAATAAATAAAATCACAAATGACAAAGGAGAAATAACGACCAACACCATAAAAATACAATTATGAGAATATTATGAAAAATTATACAACACATTGATAATCTGTAAGAAATGGATGAATTCCTAGAAACGTATCAACTACCAGAACTGAAACAGGAAGAAACATAAAACTACACATATCAATAACCAGCAAAGAAATTGAATCAGTAATTAAAAATCTCCCAACAAACAAAATCCAGGGCAACATGGCTTCATAGGGGAATTCTATCAAACATTTAAAGAGTTAATATGGGGGCATGTGGGTGGTTCAGTCGGGTAAGTGTCTGATTCTTGATTTCATCTCAGGTCATGATCTCAGGGTCGTGGGATCGAGTTCCACATGGGGCTCTGCGCTGAGAGCTTAGAGCCTGCTTGAGTTTCTTTCTCTTTCTGCCCCTCCCTCCCCAATTCATGGGCACACGCTTTCTCCCTCCTTCAAAATAAACATTTTTAAAAAAGGAAGAGTTAATACCTATTCTTTTATTCTGAAAAATAGAAAAAGAAGGAAAACTTCCAATCACATCCCATTAGGCCAGCATTACCCTGATTCCAAAACCAGATAAAGATTCCACTAAAAAAGAGAACTACAGGACAATATCCCTGATGAAAATGGATGCAAAAGTTTTCAATAAAATACTAGCCAACTGAATCCAACAGTACATTAAAATAATAATTCACCACAATCAAATGGGATTTTTTTTCCTGAGCTGCAAGGGTGGTTCAATATTCACAAATCAACCAATGTGACACACCACATTAATAAAAGAAAGGATAAGAACCATATGGACCTTTCAATAGATGCAGAAAAAGCATATGGCAAAGTACAACATCCATTCATGATAAAAACCTCAACACGGCAGGTTTGGAGGGAACATATCTCAACATCATAAAGGCCATGTAACAAAATCCCACAGCTGGTATCATCCTCAATGAGGAACAAATGAGAGCTTGTCCTTTAAGGCCAGGAACAACAGAGGAATGCCCACTCTCAAAACTGTTATTTAATGTAGTCCTGGAAGTCCTAGCCCCAGCAATCAGACAGCAAAAAAATATAAAAGGCAGTCAAATTGGCAAATAAGAAGAAAAACTTTCACTATTTGCAGACAACATGATACTCTATATAGGAAACCCAAAAGACTCCCCCCAAAATTTTCTGGAACCGATATACAAATTCAATGAAGTCAGAGGATACAAAATCAAAGTACAGAAATCTGCTGCATTTCTATACACCAATAATGAAGCAACAGAAAGAGAAATGGAGGATTCAATCTCATTTACAATTGCACCAAAAACCATAAAATACCTAGGAATAAACTTAAGCAAAGAGGTAAAAGAGCTGTACTCTGAAAACTATACAACACTGATGAAAGAAAGTGAAGAGGACACAAAGAAATGGAAAAGCATTCAATACTCATGAATTGGAAGAACAAATATTATTAAAATGTCCATACTACCCAAAGCAGACTACACATTTAATGCAATCTCTATCAAAATATCACCAGCATCTTTCACAGAACTAGAACAAACAATCCTAAAATTTTCATGGAACCACAAAAGACCCTGGATAGCTAAACCCATCTTGAAAAAGAAGAGCAAAGCTGGAAGCATCATAATTTTGGACTTGAAATTATATTACAAAGTTTTACTGATCAAGACAGTTATGGTACTGGAACAAAAAGAGACACATAAGATCTTTGGAACAGAATAGAAAATCCAGAGATGAACCCACAACTATATGGTCAACTAATCTTTGACAAAGCAGGAAAGAATATCCAATGGAAAAAAGACAATCTTTTCAACAAATGGTGTTGGGAAAACTTGACTACAACATACAAAAGGAATAAAAGTGGACAACTTTATTACATCATACACAAAAATAAATTCAAAATGCATGAGAGACCTAAATCTAAGACAGGAAACCATCGAAATCCTAGAGGAGAACAAGGCAGTAACATCTTTGACATTCACCATAGCAATTTCTTACCAGACTCATCACTGGAGGCAAGGGAAACAAAAGCAAAAATAAACTCTTAGGACTTCATCAAGATAAAAAGCTTCTGCACAGCAAAGGAAACAATGAACAACACTAGAAAGCAACCATTAGAATGGGAGAAGATATGTGCAAATGACCTGATACAGGGTTAATATCCAGAATCTGTAAAGAACTTATGAAACTGAACTTCCAAAAACAAGTGATCTAGTAAAAAATGGGCAGAAGACATAGGTAGACATTTTTCCAAAGAAGACATCCAGATGGCTAATAGATACATGAAAAGATGTTCAATATCACTCATCATCAGAGTTATACAAATCAAATTACAAAGAGATATCACCTCGCACCTGTCAGAATGGCTAAAATTAACAACACACAGGAAACAACAGGTGTTGGCGAGGACACTCCTGAGCTGTTGGGGGGGGGGTGCAAACTGGTATAGCCACTCTGGAGAACAGTATGGAGGTTCCTCAAAAAGTTAAAAATAAAATTACCCTACAATCCAGCAACTGCACTACTAGGTATTTACCCAAAGGACATAAAAATACTCATTCAAAGAGATAACATGCACCCCAGTATTTACAGCAGCATTATCAACAATAGCCAAATTATGGAAAGAGCCCAAATGTCCATCGACTGACAAATGGGTAAAAAGATGTGGTAAGTGTGCATATACATGTGCGCGTGCGCACGCGCACACACACACAATGGAATATTACTCAGCCATTTAAAAGAATGATGTCTTGCCACTTGCAACAATTAAATTCCATTGTACATGTTTCCATTCACTATGACAGTGTTTAGGCAAATTTGGAGTATCTGTCCACCTTCCTCCCTTTATTTGAGCTCCCCTAAAATCTTTTACAATCTAAGTAAGATCACAGCACTTCTCTGTTTACAGTGTCCTAAGGCTTTCCATTTTTTAAGTTAAAGCCAAAGTCATTATACCTTATAATGCCTTATATAACCTCTAAGTTACCATCACTTACCACTTCCATTCCCACTGCTGTTTTATAACCACATGTGCTTCTTTGCTCTTCCTCTAAACTCAAGTACAGTCCCATCTTAAGACTTTGCACTTACTATTCTCTTTGCTAAGGAAACTCTTATCTCAGATATAAGTCTATCCTTACTTAATTCAAATCTCTGCTCAACTGTCACCTTACTAGAGAGGCCTTCGCAACCTCCATGTGTAAGGCAGCAACCTCTGGTCACTCTGGTCCTGTCTTCCTTAGCCCACTTTACTTTTCTTCATAACACATAATATACTCTGACATATTTGCCTGTTTTGTTTGTTTTTTGTTTCCTCCAGTGGAATGTGGGTATGGCACTTTTCATCTCCAGTACCTGGAATGGTACTTGACAGTTAGTAGATCCTCATTAAATACTCACTGGAAGGTTGAATTCCTAAAGCATTTGGTACTATTTCTGTGTTGCTCATTATACTCAGATTCACACTGCAGTTCACATTCACACCTGGTTTGTTTTGTATATTACACTGCCAGATTTCTGAGTAGTAACATTATGCAAAACCCCAGTATGAGCACATAAGAATGGAAGAGATAAACAAATGCATATTGTTGCAGAGAAACAAGATACACTCCTTGATAAGAAAGAGGATACTTAGAGGAATAAAGCATGCACATTTCGAAGAAATCAAATATATACAGAGATATCTTTTGTCCACTTAGTTCATCCAGAACTTTGAGAGGGATCAATAGCTTTTAAAATATATTGAAATACTGAGGACCTAATGAGACCCTTCTTTCTTTTATGTGATTCACCTTACTCAGCAGCCAGTATGCTCCATCTCATAATTGAGTCATATTTAATTTAGTCCCGAATATTCTCAGACTTGGTTTATAATGAATAAAATAACTGAGAAGCAAAATAGGATGAAGTAATAATTTTTCCAAATATCTTTCCCCAGGGAAAATTCTGCTTGTTAGTACTAGCCTGAGTTGATCTGAAGGCTTATAAAGAGAAAATGAAAGATTTGTAAATGGTTCTGTTTGTTTTAAGTAAAAGTAAGAACGCATTACTTTTATTCTCTAGGGGGAAAGTATGCAGCAACTTGATTCTACTCTTTCCACTGCAGCAGCCAGAAGCAATTTCTTCATAAGCATTTCCATTCTTTTTCTCCAAGTTCTCTATTAAGTATTTTAACAGCAAAATGTTCACTAAAATAAACAGGGGAGTTACGTGAATATAAAACAAAAGTGAGTATTTAGGTTGTTTAGGTTAAAAAGGAAATCAATATGATCTACATGACTTCTACTTTTGTGAATTTATGGAGGTTGGTTTTTTTTTTTTTGGTAGCCTAATAAATAATCCGTTGTACAAGTTTTATCAGAATACACAAAGAAAAAGTATTCTCTATTGTCAGGGTATTGTGTTTGAGACATGCTGATTAGGTCAACCACCTGATTTATCATATAATGCACTCTTCCATATGTTGGGGTACCTCATCAATCATCAACTGACAGAGTTTATTTAAATTCACCTACAACTATTATGAATTTCCACTAGCATTTTGCTTTATGTATTTTTGTGGTATGACATTTGGTAAATAAAGATGCCTCAAAGTTATAGACCTCTTGTGGACTGCATGCTTTATTTTTAAAGGAGCCTCTTTTTCTCATTTAATATTTGCTTCGAACTAAACCAATTCACCAAGTCCACTACTTTGTTAAATATCCAAATATATCCTTCATTCCATTAGTAACTATTTCAATATCTGGCTATTTTTTATTTCTAACTTTAGTCACAGCGCTACCATGATATACTGAAAACTCAGAACTAAATTATAAATTTAACCACCACCAGCACATGAAATAGTAAGGAAAAAGAAAAAAAAATGGGAAAACTGATTAAGTTCATAAATATACAAACAGCAAAATTGGAAACAAATGAAAATACACAGTTTGTAGTTAAAATTGACCCTTTAACTGGTACTGAGGTCAGAGTTGGTATGATCATACAGCCATGTTCTTCAGATGGTAGAGTTGAGTGATACAAATCTTTTTTCCTGTGGGGGGCTGAACTTTGGTAGTTGTGGTGGTTGTAGTTACTATTATTATTATTATTATTATCATAATCATCATCATCACTGGTTTGTTTGAAACCTCCATGAACATTTTCAACTGGATGTGTAAGCGCTAAGAGGCATCCTGAGATTTTCTGGAGTTTCAGACATATTTCTCCTTTATTGTGTAATAACATCAATCATATTCACTCTGGAATCAGTCACCAAAGTTTATCAACTACCTTCTTAATAATGATTCAAGGGCCGGAGAAGCCCCAAAGGTCAACAGCATGAACAGCGAGGTCAACCGAACCATTATTTTGCACGCTTGTGAAAACATTCTTGCCTTTGGAAACCAAAAATTCTAAATTATCAAAAGCACAGACGGAGAGAATGAAAGCAAAATCTTTACAAGAGAGTGAAATAATGAAAAGTACTATGCCCTTAGTGGCTGTATTCTGGCTCTGGGGCAAAAGAAAAGAATCAGATATTAGCTACCGGTACAAAGCAGACAGAGCACCCTGTGGGACAGCACCTCAAATTTGAAAGTTGTTGTCCTACTGAAGTAATTTATTGACAACTGCACCATTTTGTAATGAATTCTTTAAGCATCACCATGTTTTCCCACTTTTTCACCATAAAATGGTTTCTTTGTTAAGAGCAATGTATAAGGGATACAATAATGAGGAATAAGACATTTATGATTGTCTAAAAAAGACAAATAGGTATCTAGAATAAATAGGAACAGGAAAGGGGAATTTGTGCCCCATCCATGCTGATGTGGTTGGTTTTACCCTCCCTAACGTAAGGAAAAAGGGTCAGTTTTTGTCTCTGTTGTTAGCAGATGAGGCACTTAGCAATGGGGTTAACCAGTTCAACTTTGCTGAGCGAAAGCCAAAGTTTTTGAGAATCCTATAAATCCCATCTTCACCACCTTGGCCACTTATTAACCCAAAAAGCAAACAAAGCGCTGAGATAACTGGAAAGAATTACACAGACATAAAAAAAAAAAAAAAAAAAAGTCATGTTGTCCACTTGATTACAGAAAGCGTGTTCTGCAAAGAGCGCCCTTGATGACGATTCAGATGGGACACAGGTGTTCTTATACTCTGGGCCCATTCTGAGAAGACTATCCTTAAAGTGGGCTCAAATCTTGTTCCTAGTCCTCAAATACTTCTTCCAATTATCTGACCATTCCATCTAAACATCAGCCACTGTTCATGAATCAGTTTATAGTCACACTTCTTGCCATCTTTTTCCAAGCCCTCCAGATATATATTAGGACAAAGCCAACAAGACACGACCACTTGCTTATTACAGTTCAAGGACACCCCGGGGATAGCGCAGGAGTTCATTTCTGGGTAGTACCATCATATTGTGCATACATACCTGCAAATCAGGTTTAGTAATTTACTTCCTCAGTCAACTCTGTCTCCGGCAACTTGACATGTGGCCACAGATACAGGCTGAGGCAGAGAGGGCTGGGCAACAGGAGATGCACTCAACATCCAAGCGCACGCGTCTGTGGAATATGCAACCTTTCAGCAGGCCTGGGCCTATGAGCCCCCCAGGGCTGCGGGGCCGCGGTCTGTCCAAACCACCTGACTATTGTTTTGGGTGAGGGGTCCCCCTCTCAATATGATCTGATACTTGGGATGGCAAAGGAGAGGACGGTGAATCCGCATTTGGTCACGCGGCTTGTCTGGACACGGGCTTCTCCAAGAACCAGTACTCCCAGGTGCCTCTCATTCTACGACCCACAGTTCTCGCCAAAGAAGGCTGCCGTGTTCCTGTATCTGACTTCAAGATGAATAAAGGTCTCTGCGCAGGTGTGAGCGGAGACCACGCCAGATGCCTGGTTTGCCTCAAGAATTCCCGAGTGGAGCCTGGAAACAGGCCTCTCCTGAACTGGGTCAGGCCGCTGGGTTTCATCTCCCCTCACTCCAGAGAGCAGCCACCCGCCAGCTTGCGCGGGATCCTGGGCGGGCGGATTGGTATGCGCACGCGCTCTCCGATGGCCCCGCCCCCTAGCAACCACGCCAGCAACCAGGATTCCCAAATGCCTCTTCCGGGAGGTTCCAGGCTATCCCCTTCCCATTCTAACCTGGCAAAACTTTTGAATTCCCTCCAGCTCTGCCTTCATGGGGAACACGTGACATTAGGTAGGGTAGGGGTTGGAATTAGTTAGATGCCTCGGATACCTCATAAACCCTTACAGTGACCTGGCGCTTCCCTGCCCTTCAACTGTTCCAAATCTCAGGTTCCCCGAACTTCAAGGCATGGGCATGGGCAGAACGGGCCTTTCCCCTAGGCGTTGGGCTTTGGGGCTATGCAGGCCTGTGGGGCCTTGGCGTGTCCAAACCTCCTGCATTTTGTCCTGTGTGGCGGGGGTCCCCTGCAATACGATCTGAAATGGGGACTACCAAGGTGGCGACAATCAGTCTGCTTTGGAACCTTCATGCAAACTACACAAAAGATATAAAATAAGACAGGTACAAGCATCTGGAACATCTGAAACAACAGTAAGGGCTGTAAAAATGGGAATACCGAAGCTAGTGACATTTGTCCATCTCATTACATGTGTCTACAGAATGAGAAGAAAATATAGGAGGTAGTGTCACATAGTGGTTAGGACTGTGAGCTCTGGAGACAGAGAATACCAGTCCAACCACTTAATAACTGAGTGATGGGTCAGCTAGTTTTTTGGGCCTCATGTTTAACCATAAAAATGGCAATACTTGAGGTATGTACCTCATAAGGTTGTGGTGAGGCTTAACTAACATAATATATATAAAACATTTAGAATAGTACACAGCATATGAAAGAGCAGAGTAATGTTAGCTATCAAGATTTAGGTTATAAAAAGAATCTTCCTTGGGATGCATGAGTATAAAAAAATACAAAATACAACGTAGGATGCAGATGATCTGGGGGAAGCAGAGAAGTGATAGATATAATTGTAAAGTTGAAAAAGCTGTAGAATAACTATATGAAAAGTATTAAACAATTTATACGCAGGTGAGAAAAAAGGGCTCCAACTGAGAGATAATCTCATTGGAGGACAGCACAAGAGGAAAAAAAGTGCATGAAGGAAGGGAATAGCATCCCAAAAATTTAATGGAAGGAAAGCACAAAATAGCAGTAACTTTTATAGAAAGAGAAAACACTCAAGAAAGAGGGATGAGGAAGAAACAGGAGAATTCAGACGACAATTTAAAGGGTGAGAAGGAATAGGTGGCATCTACATTCAGTAGAAAGTTGGGGTGATGGGGATGGATGTGTTGTTAAATTGGATGTTGGGGCACCTGGGTGGCTCGGTCAGTTAAGCGTAGTACTCTAGATTTCTGCTCAGGTCATGATCTCATGGTTTGTGAGTTTGAGCCCCATATCCAGCTCTGGGCTGACAGCGCAGAGCCCGCTTGGAATTCTGTCTCCCGTATTCCTTTCTCTCTGCCCCTCCCCAGCTCATTCCCTGTCTCTCTCCAAAATAAATAAACTTAAAAAAAAAAAAAAAAAGGTTGGATGTTGATCACAGGAGCAGACATAAAAAGGCTCTACTCTGTAAATGATTAGAAGTAAAATACCTCACAAGGACAGGGACAAAGTTATTACTTCAGGAAATTTTTACGATTACCTACTGTGTGCTAGGTCCTATGCTAAATCCCAAGACTAAATTGGTAAATAAAACATAATCCCTGCTTTCCAGAGTTCAAAGTGTAGTGGAGGAAAGACAAGAAAAGCAACCAATTATAGTGCAGAAGGAATAAGTAACTGTAGAGTTTAAAAGGCAGTTCTTTAAGAGAATAAAGGAAAACTACAAAAGAAGGAAGTGTGGTTAAACTGGAAAGACTGAATATAGCTTCCAAGAGGTTATTTTTCTCATTCATTTATTCATTCATTCAATGTTTAGCAATCCCATGCAATAATTCCTGATAGCATCTCAAAGAATGAATAGTGACTGGTCAGGAAGGCAAAGCAGAAAAAAGAAAGGGAGTGGGGGCATACTTGGTATACAGCTGGAATACAATGTGGACAGAGGATACTCTCCAGCTCACTTCCTTAAAGAGAAAAGGAATTGCTTGAGGGAAAAATGATGGAAAGGGGGAGTTACATATACGATAAAGTAGGAATTACACTGTTCTTACATTCACATGGAAAATAATCGAGAAGCTGGAAAATAATGGAGTAGTATAGTTGCTTTATATTCTCCCTTTCCCTTTCTAGGACTCCCTTTCCATTTCTAGGACTCCACGTTTTAGTGGAGTATATTCTCCCTTTCCCTTTCTAGGACTCCACTCTTATCTCCTGGTTCTTGTCCCCAAAAGCTGGTTTTTATGCACTGCATCAATTATACTACTTGTCCTCTGGCTTCTTGAAGGTTTCAGCCAATAGCAATGAGTAGTACCAGGAAATAAAGATGGGGTTATTTATTCCCCCCAGCTTCCTCTCTGCCAGGCCCTGCTTTGACAATTACTATGTTCCTCTACCTAAGACCACAGCTCTTCTCACCAGTTCTGTCCCTCCGGATGATACATTTTTAGAAGACAGATAAGAGAAGTGGCAAGGTCTTTAAATGAAAATTGACATCATTCCCTCTGCCTCACTACACAATATATTGCAATTTAGAACATTCCAACCCAGGCCGTAATACCGTGAATCTCTATCCACGTTGAGGAGGACTTAAAAGAAGGCACTTTCACAGGCACATCAAATCTGGAAAACTTGAACATCTTGAAATAAATCCTTTAATATTTACCATGTGTTCACACTCGTTTAAAGTCTTAATATGATACCCATAGTTCATAAATCCAATTTGAAGACTGCTTTCTAGCTATATTAAATACTTATGGTTTATGAACATCATCATTCCTTTCCTAAAGCTATATAAAAGGGTATTAGCTGCTCTCTCTTTAAAACCAGTTATTTCATCCTTTACCAAAAGATAGTAATTCCTGTTTCCTTCACCTCTAGTGGGCTTCCATCAACCATGTCCAAACCTAGTAAATATTCCCTTCCTTAAACTTTCTTCATTTCTGCATTGTGAGTATGCTATCTCTTTCCTGGCAGAAACATGACTAATAGAGCCAATGTAATGAAGTTTTATGAATCATGTCTTCATGCTTCTTTGCACCATTAACTGACCCCATGATTCAGGTAGTGGAATAATTTCATATATCCATTGGTTAATGTGGAAGACAAATATAGGTAGAAAAAAGAAGTTAATTAAGCTCTTAACAGAAAAGATGATCTTAAAAACTATGAGTCTTCATTTCAAGAGCTAGAGAAAATATTTCCTTGAATTCCAAATGATTGACTTCTCATATTGAGAACCAAAGCCAAGAGAACTATAAATATGGGCTAGTAACATAAACCATAAAATAGGAAAAGATTCAATATTATGAGAATAGGGTTTTTTTTGTTGTTTTTGTTTGCCAATGTGGAGCAGGGACGCTTTTTCAATTATAAAAGGAGGAGGTGGTATTTTGGAGAGAAATGTCTGAAAAACAGTAGAAAAAAAAAGCATAGACGCAAATGTGAAATCTTGTCTTCGGTTCTCCATTGGATTGAGATCCTCAGGATCAGCTGAAAGGAATTCCACATAGATTTTGGTGAATCTGAGAATAGATAAACTTATTCTTCACCTTGTGTGCTCAAGGCTTTCTTGTGCCTCAGAGGAATACACATCTAAATAGTACCCAGGCAAGGGCTGAGTGGGTGACCTAGGCAAACGGTCCAGAGGCAAATTCCTGGAGTCCTTTATACACCACAGCAGTGATGGAAAGCATTAGACAAGAGTCCCAGCAGGAAGAGAAGTATGACTAAGAAAGAATAAGGAAGACAAAGAAGATACAAATTACAGGGATATCTTTAGTATTATCTGATAGCTCAGGATGATAGGGATCAGGTATGATGCTCTTCCTCAACAGAAGCCAAAACCAAGACCCAAAGGGTATGACCACATGATAACTATCTCTTAGTGCCATAATGGTAAATGGCACATTAGACTCTAGGTATGTAACCAAGAAGTAAAAATGAGAAAGAGGAGGTGGGGACCTGGATTGGACTGGATATTTACCCAAAGTGATTGAATTCTAAAGCAGACATGACTGAGTTACTAGAATTGGCATATTTAAGTGTTCTACCATCAACAGAAATGGTAGTGCTTGATCTTTCTAATTGATTTATATATAAATATTTTCATCTTCATACTTCTAAATGTTGTGGATTGTCATAACCAGCAAAGATGTAGTGATGGACAGAATTCCAGAGCAAATCAAGCCCTTTACAGGCAAACAGAGCCATATTAGCATTCATACTCGTAGAAAGGTGACTGCTCTGGGTACAGGTAGGGATATAGGGGATGTTGGAGAAACTTTACACGAAGAAGTGGAAATCATCTGGGTTTTTGAGAATAGAATGGATTGCAACTAGAAATGAGTTAACTATAAGAAGAAACAACTGGATCATTAATTCTCCATCTTTTAATTTTGGTCAGAAAACAATGTTAAAGGAGGGATTGATGAACAGAAAGAAATCACATAGTGCATCACCAAGGTAATTGGATTCTGCAGCCCATCTAAGTTGAATCCAAAGGTGAACCACAAGTATCTAAAATTTCTGCCAATCCTGTCCCTACACAAATAATGAATTTAACAAAGAGATGGCACCTCGGAGAAGAGTGACTTGAGATAATCATGGTAAATTCAATCTATTTACAGCTTCAGCCTAGCTCCAGCTCAACATAGCCTGGAAGGAATCTGCATGAACAGCCCTGAAACAAGCTGCTAGACACAGGAAAGGGCTTGCACCCTCTGAGAAATAAACAAAACATATACATTTAGTCTCCAAGATTCTTTTATAAATAATTCTCAGAATATAATAAAATACGTTAAAAACATAAAGAAAGTGGAAAGTGTGACTCAGAATCAAGAGAAGGAGTCAATAGAAGCAAACCTGCAAATAGGCAAGTTACTGACATTAGCAGACAAGGAATTTAATACAGTTATTAACAATATATTAAAATATTTAAAGGGAAACATGGATGTAATTTGTAAAGAGATGGGACACTTTAAGAAAAAAAATAGGAACTCTAAAATAGAACTAGGTAGACATTTTAGATCTTAAAACTCAGTAACTGAAATAAAAATTTTAATGGATTGTTTTCCTTGCAATGCCCAATCTGTTTTTAAGTCATGATCCAGTGATAGCTGAGTAAAGTGAGGTTAAAACCAAAATAAAATATCAGAAAAACTAAAATTAGAAAGACTTACGTGTACTGAAGACATTGTAAAGAAAAGTGGTTCTCATACATAGCTGGTAGGAGTACAAGTGAAATAGTAAACCACTCTGAACAGCCCGTTGCACATAGTAATAAGATTAAATATACACCTATTCTATACTCTAGCAATTTTATTCTTTGGATTACGTGGCGAAGGGAAACAAGGGCACATACACACAAAAAGGATTTATTCATGATAGCCCCAAACTGAAAACAATTCAAACATCCACCCAGAGTATAATTGATTAAGAGTGTGGCATACTCAGTCAATGGAATACAGCAAAGAAAAAGAAAATTACTGCTACATGTAACTACATGGGTAAATCACAAAAACGTTACACTGAACGAAACAAACAGGACTCAAAGATATACCTACTGTATGCTTCTGTTTATATGAAATTCAGAAAGGGAACAAAACTAATTTATGGTGGCAGAGTTTAAGATGGTGGTTACATCTGGGTGCACAGTTGTTTACTAGAAAGCTTTGGGGAAAAACTACTGGGGAAAAGGGATATGTTTTGATCCGGGTGGAATTAGTATGTTTACATATGAAAATTCATCGTGTTGTACTAAGATTTGTGCATTTTATTGAATTCACATGATACTCAATAAATAAAAGGAGGACACACTTTAGCATCAGCTATTACAGCAAAAGGAGACATTTTGAAAATTTCAGGATGACACAGCTAAATAAAAAAAATAAAGTAGCAAAATAATAAATATGATATGCCTAGAAATTGTCAGAATGTAGGACAGTATCTATTAAGCGGCTACTGGTACCATATTTTGGGGGGGGTCTCTTATGTGAAATAGTTTACACACTCTCAAATCTTGGTGCCTGTATTACAGTCCTTGGTGTTCCATCTCTTGGCCAAGAGACCTGGGCAGAGTAACTTAATCTCTGTGTTTCTGCACCCTCATTTGTAAAATAGAGACAATCATAATACTTAACTCGTAAGGTTATTATAGAACAAAATGAGAAAATGTCTATAATCAGTAGAGTACTAGAAAATGACTAGACATCAATAAACTTATTATTTTTATTATTATTTGCAGTATTATCTAAACCTGTATCCCTTTCAGATATAAATATTGGTTAAGAATAACCCATGTATCTTTTTCAAAGAAGGTCATAAATACCGGATAAGGAATTCTTTCATGATAAAATATTTCTGAGGATTTATTCTAAAAAGTAAGAAAAGATATGTAGGAAGGCAAACTCATTCAAACAGAAAGATCTAGGGAAGGGAGAGCACTTTACACTCTTATATGCATGCATGGAGAGACAATTTTATAGACAATATGTTGAAAATTTTCACAAAATTGAAGATAAAGGTCATAGACTTTAACATTTGGTTGTGAAAAATAATTCTAAATGCATGTTTATTCTTGTCATTATCTAGCCCTTGTTTACAGAATAAATTCCAAAGCCCTTAGTATGACACTAAAGGTCTTTGGCCTTTTGTGGAGAAGATGATGCCTGCCTTCTCTCTTTTGTCCAGAAGGGTAATTTGCAGACTCTGTTGACTCTCCAGTGCATTCCTCTACCATGGCATTCCATGTGTTTTGCAATGGCTCTTCTTCCTCTTTTGCTAGGCTATAATTTCCTTAAGGGCAACAGCCCTAAGAAATTAGCCCCAGAAATTAGCGCCGTGGTCATACAGAGAGGAATATAGTGGGCACACCAAAACTATTTACAGTATGAATAACTATTTAAAAGTCTAGAATTAATAAGAGAAAGTGGGAAGGGGAAAGTCAGAGAACACACACAGCTATCTAAAGTTATCAGAAACATTTATTCTTTACATCAACGTATAATGTGACGAGCAGGAGAGCCAGCATCTGCCTAAGGGGAGAATGCTGAGAAATAAAGATAAAAATAAACAACTTCTTTATGTATCATTTTCAGAGCAATAAGCAGTTATTTGGAGCCATTCATCAACAATGACTTAAGGGAGGAAAAACGATGATGATGATGATGATTTACTACAATGGAAAAAAAGAAAGGAAATGATTTTGAAAATCCCATTATTGAAAATTAAAAGTTTCCATGAATATTGAAATGTATGTAAATCAAAACTGTTCCGAATGATAAAAAAAAAATCCCAAACATAGGGTACAGAAGAGGGTGACAGATTGAAAGGAAACAAATCACTAGATTTATAAAACCCATGTATGTATTATCTCTTGGAGTACAAGTGATATGGTTTGGTTGTAGGACAATTTTAAACATGAGATTTATCTATTATTCTTTTATATAAAAAAAAGAGTTCCTCTTTATTTTTCAGGTTATCTTATGAACGGATAAACAAAAATGCTGGATTTACCTGTGTGAAAGTGCCACATTCTTCAGAGCACTTGAAAATGGCTGGAAAGGTAAAGCAAGTAAACACACTCTTCTGAGATTGAAGTTTCCTATGTCTAACACTTTTCTCTAATCACGACTCTTGATTGACACATTCTCCCATCATGGCATTTGCAGCCTGCTAGAAATCCTTTGTCTCTGTGAGAGACTGACAGGCAATGTTATTAAAAAAAGTGTGCTGTGAAGTGCTTTTTAAACCTATTTTCGATGAATACACCTGCCTTCTTGAGAAAAAAAAAAAGTTCAACTCTTGCTCCTTTTCTTTACAGTTCAGTACATCGTTTTGTTTATTTCAATTTGTCTGATGATACTGAGATTGAAATTTCAAGCTTCAAAGATAGTTGGTGTTTCTTTCCCTGGCTTTAATCTGCAGTTTTTAGGGGAGGGAGATGATGAAATAAATTTCTATGCATACTGAGTGTATTGTAGATTTAAAAGGGCCACATGTTCTTTATAATTATTTCCAATCCTCCTTCCTGAGTGACTTCCTTGATGAGCAAACAGAATGTGGCAGATTTCTTTTTTTTTTTAATGTTTATTTACTTATTTTGAGAGAGAGAGAGAGAGAGAGAGAGCAAGCGCAAGCCTGAGCGGGGGAGGGAGACAGAATCCCAAGCAGGTTCTGCACTGTGAGCACCGAGCCTGATGCGAGACTCAAACCCACGAATTGTGAGATCATGACCTGAGCCAAAATCAAGAGTTGGATATTTAAGCAACTGAGCCACCCAGGTGCCCAAGTGTGGCCGATTTCTAAAGGTAGGTTACAGGAAGATTTCCAAACTCTGTCTTGGTCTCCTGGAACACTTGTTCTTGGACCCCCAAGCTGCCTCGTAAGAAGCTAACTATCCTGGGGCAACCATGCTTTCTGAAGCCCTAGTCACATGAAGAGGGCTCTCGAGGATGGGACACCATGTCGAGAGAAACAGCCAAGAGCAGCAAAGCTCCAGAAGGCATGAAGACTTCATCCTGGACGTGGACCCTCCTGCCCCAGCCATCCCAGCAGATGCCATGGGAATCCTCTGAGCCCTTCCTGTACTCCTGACCCACAACATTATGAGCAATAAAAAATGTTTGCTTTAAGCCACTAAAGCTTTTGGGAGTAGTTGATTATGTAACAAGAGTCAACGAGAACAAACGGGAATCTACTGAAAACTTCTCAAAAATTGTTTTATGTTTATTCATTTTTGAAAGACAGAGAGAGAGAACACAAGCAGGGGAGGGGCGGAGAGAGCGACAGAATCCGAAGCAGGCTCCAGGCTCTGAGCTGTCAGCACAGAGCCGGACGCGGGGCTCAAACTCACCAACAGTGAGATCATGACCTGAGCCAAAGCTGAACGCTCAACCAACTGAGCCACCCAGGCGACCCTCTACTGAAAACTTCTTATAGATTTGTAACATCAACTCTGCCTTCTATTTGAATTTCAGTAGAGCATTTGGATAAATAATGAAATAATGATTAAATTATAAAGGCTGGAAAAGTTGTCCAATTTGCATATAATAAGGTTACTCAGAGAATGTTAAACTAAAATACACCTTTTGAGTACAGAAATAATAGTAGTAACAAAAAATTGATATTCTTCACACCTATCCTTAATTTTCACCTAAGCAGTGATAAAGTGTCAAAATTTCTACTACCTAAAAATTTCTGCAGAATGCTGTGTGCCTTTTTGACCTGGCTTAGAACTGATGAGAGAAGAGGATGTCAAGTTCATAAAAATGACAAATGCTTCTGTCATTAGCAGATGCATTCATCTCTGTCAGGACAAAACCTTTGATTTGAAAGATAAGTTAAATAAAATTCTAATGCTGAAATTCCATTCCAATTGAGAATAACCCTTTAATACCTAAACTTTCATTTGGGGTGAAATTGTTTTGTTTTGCTTTACTCATAAGTGTAGACACTTAACATAAAATAGTCACATTGCCACCTAAACAATAAAATCTCTACGAATGGTTCCAGATCTCAAAGTAAACCACGACAGAGGGAATCCCTGTTACAAATGAGCAGTATTTTTTCAGGAGCAAGTTTCTAAGTTTTCTAGGCAAAAACATTAAGTCACTCTTGATTTTTACCCCCTTTTTTAAAAGAACAAGTACTTAATCGCTTCTTTTAGTTTTCTGAATCAATATAAAAGTGAACCTTCAAAATCTAACTTCATGAGTTATTGACAGGTAAGAGAACAAGAAGACGAGAAACTCACCCTGATCTCCAAGGACTAAAAGAAGTTGCAGCATTTTGTTTTTAAGGTTTTTTTTTTAATGTTTACTTATTTATTTTTTTGGAGAGAGAGAGAGAGCGAGCGAGCACAGTGGAGGGGCAGAGAAAAAAGGAAGACACAGAATCCGAAGCAGGCTCCAGGCTTCCAGCGGTAGGCATAGAGCCCGACGTGGGGCTGCAACCCATGGACTGCAAGATCATGACTGACCTGAGCCGAAGTCGAAGACTTAATCAATTGAGCCATCCAGATGCCTCAAGAAGATGAAGCATTTAGAAACAGGGACTGAGACAAGGTATAGTTACTTTCCGACCCAAAAGAAAACCAGTGTATGGCTCCGGACCCTGCCATGTTGTGTCATATACTATCACATCACTAAGAGGCGATCTTGCAAGTGAGTACACCGAGTTTCAGGAGACATTGTTCCATGACTCCTGTCATGTTTCTTTATGGTCAGAGCTTTCTGAGCAGACATTGCCAGAAACTGGGGTTAAGATGAAAGAGTGGCACACACACCATGGAAGCTAAATTGAGATACACCAGAGAGAAAGATTTACAGATATAGTGCCCCTCCAACAAGAGTTGAGGTTACAAGGACAATGGTTCTGGCGTCCTTGCTCTCTTCTGGTCAGAGAGGATTTATTCATATTGGAAAGATAAGGTCTCTCCTCTTGAGTAGACAATGGGCAACCCTGCCAGGCATTCTATGAAAGCTCCAAGATTCATAATTTGAGAGTTCCTCTCCTGTGATAGGAGTCTCCACCCCTTGCACACTTTCAGGTATGTCTTGCTTTCGTGGCATCGCCCCGTAGGCAGCTGGGGTATAGGAAACCAATGCGCGATGTTCCCTAAGTAAACGATCGACTGTTGTCTAAGACAGATGCCTCTTGTATCAGCACAAAATAAATATAGGTTTAAAAACTTAACGGGATTGGGGTTTTTGGGGATCAAGTCCCCAGCCTTGTAGTGAACGTTATATTGTTTGGGGCTTAGAGGTCCCTGAGTCTGCTTAATCAAGTTTCTATTCTTATTCTTTTTCTGTAATTTTCAAAAAATAAAATATGTTGATGAAGGAGGTGGAATCTGTTGGAAAATACTATTAAAGACAAGAATTAAGCATTTTAAAAATAGAATCATATACAGATTTTAGCTAGACTCCCATACTCTGTGCAGGACTAGAACTTGATTGCAAGGGCAGAAATGGTCACCAGTGAAGTGGAAAATTATTTCTCCCACTTACATGAAATGGAGAGTGGGGATGAAGTACAGGCTTTGCCAATTTCATACCTCTAACCTTGGCACAGACCCTTGTATTAGCTGGTTTTAATAAACTCGAATAGAGGTGTGTGGTTTCTGGGACTACAGACCCACCCCCAATCCTCATGGATTCAATGTAAGGATGAAGTCAATAAAAAATAATCTGGGGCACCTGGGTGGCTCAGTCGGTTGAGCGGTCCGACTTCGGCTCAGGTCATGATCTTGCGGTCTGTGAGTTCGAGTCCCACGTTGGGCTCTGGACTGACAGCTCAGAGCCTGGAGCCTGTTTCGGATTCTGTGTTTCCCTCTCTCTCTGACTCTCCCCTGTTCATGCTCTGTCTCTCTCTGTCTCAAAAATAAACATTAAAAAAAAATTAAAAAAATATATAAAATAATCTGTAATCTAACCGTATTTAACACATCCCTCATAAAGCCATATTGTCATGATAGAAGAATAATGTGCATACAAGCTAGAACAGGGGCAAGAACAAGAGGCATTTCTTACAGTACCTCCATGATTTTATTTATTTTTAAAAAAAAAATTTTTTTTTTCAACGTTTTATTTATTTTTTTGAGACAGAGAGAGACAGAGCATGAACGGGGGAGGGGCAGAGAGAGAGAGAGACACAGAATCGGAAACAGGCTCCAGGCTCTGAGCCATCAGCCCAGAGCCTGACGCGGGGCTCGAACTCACGGACCGCGAGATCGTGACCTGGCTGAAGTCGGATGCTTAACCGACTGCGCCACCCAGGCGCCCCATTACCTCCATGATTTTAGAGAGACTGGCAGACTGGAATTTTCTAGCTGCTTGGTAATTACTTGCTTACAGTTAAGAAGTCAGAGCTGGTCTGGATTTAGTAAAGGTCAAGGTGAAAGTCATGCCTCAAACAGTTTGTTTTCTGTATAATCCAATTCTCTCTCATTTGTACTTACATGTGTGATGGATATGACATATCAATTAGCAATTAGTCATTAGCTGTGGTTGGTCACTTTCTCAATAACGTAGAAGGTGCTGCCTTCAGGTACTGCTTTTTCAGTTTAGCTGCAAAGCACACATTTGATTGCAAAGTTCAAACAGTTGAGTTAAAATACAGTGTGTAACTGAAGTGAGTTCAAGGCACTGAAAACTTCTGAATATTTTTCTCTTTGTCTTTTTAGCCTGATCATTAGTCACCGATGCACATTAGTAAGAATGCAGGTTTTTTTTTTTTATAATTGCTCTTGCATAGAGTGCAAGATTTTAGTTTGCCCTAGTTGATATTTTAAAAATATAATTTAATAAGCTCTGAAGACTGAAATAGTCCAAAATATTTTGCCCTCTAAAACATGGCTGTACATGCACTAGGATACTAGACTTTATTCTAACAATGCTGTAACTGAAGAGGGAATATAGTAACATGCATTGGAAGGATGATTAGTAGCCCATCTGAGATAAAGACTTATGGTCCAGGGAGACTCTTGCTTTACGCCTTTGACTCTCAGCCCCTCAGAGCTTGATGGCAATATGGTTTATCATCATCCGTTTTCATTAACTCCAAACCTGTGCTTACCAGATACCCCTTTTTCTTGAATTTTGCTTCTAGGAAGCTCTGGATATTGAAAAGATAATAACATGGAGCCAGCCAATATGCCTTTGTAAATTAATCAGCATTGTTATCATTGTATTGAGGAGCCATTGGAATTCTTTGCCTTGTAAGATTTGTTAACACAGATCAGTCAGTCTCAAAATCTGCTTAAAACCCCTTGATAAGGTGGATCCCTGAGTCCACGACGGTCACTGATAGACCCCAGGGGTGTTTCGATTTCACAGAAGTGTAGACTCCCTTAAATTAGAGTCTTTGATCTACAATTTCAAACATAGGAGAGATCTGAGAGCATGGATTAGGTGATAGTACAATGACAACTGGAGACCTGGTTTATTTCCATATTCTGGAAATAAAAACAGCTTTTAAAGGGAAGCACCGCCACAACTGTGCAGAGTAGGAGGAAGAAAGAAATAAGCAATAGTATCCTTGCTGATATTGGGGAGAACCCTTTGAACTTGGGGTTGGTTTTTTCGTGTTTTATTATTCTTTAAAAAACATTTTTTTTTAATGTTTATTTATTTCTGAGAGAGACAGAGACAGAATGCGAGTGGGTTAGGGGCAGAGAGAGAGGGAGCCACAGAACCCGAAGCAGGCTCCAGGCTCCGAGCTGTCAGCACAGAACCCAATGCGGGGCTCGAACCCACAAGCTGTGAGATCGTGAACTGAGCTGGAGTTGGACGCTCAACCGACTGAACCACCCAAGTGCCCCTCGTGTTTTGTTATTCTTATGAGGAGGGAGGTATTCCCCCCCCCCCCGTATTGCTTACTATTTAACAAATATTCAGCTTATGCTAAAATATGAAAAATTTGCTGATGGATGGGCAGAGGAGTAAAAGGAATAAAATGATGCATGACACTGAATACAATGAAGCTACAAACTCACAGAGCTAAAATAAGTGAAAAGGTGCATTAAGGAAGAAGAATAATTACAGGGATAGAGAAGAGAGAAATGGAGAAGAGCCTGATCAGTACAAGCAGTGTTCTTTAAGTCAGGGTCATGCTCCCAGCACTGAGATCCCTGAGCCAGAGTGAGAGTTCAGCTAAGCACTCGTCTAGAGCCTGAGTGCACAGCACTGAGCAAGACAGTAATGGCCCTTGCTCTAATGGAGTGTATTATTTAGAAAGGAAGGAGACAAGGAGAGAGGTACATAAAAAAGCAAACAATGAAAATAACACCAGATTTACACAAACAATATGCCAGACAAAGGCATATGAAATGCTTTCTCAGGGTAATCATGATGATCTGATGGTGATAAACAGAGAGGTTAAGGAACATAACTTAGATGAAGTGGCAGGTTGCTATTTAAGACTGGCGGTGAGCAAAACCTCTCTCCAGAGATGACTTCTGTGGTGAGACCCGAAGTACAGAAAGGAAGCCAGCCATGAGAAGAAGATCAAGATCTCAAGGATGATTTTTCTAAGTTCAGGAGACAAGTAGGGCAGGGGCCTAAGCATGGGAGCGAGTTTGGCATGCTTAAAAATCTGAGCAGAGGCCAGTGTGATGGGAACAGAACACAGCAGGGTGTGGGTGAGGAGACAGGGGATGGGGTAGGGGAGAAGCAAGGGCAGATCACCAGGCACAAGCATTTGGGTTTTATTCTGAGTAAGCTTGGAAAACTTTAGAGAGTTTTAAGAAGAGAGTAACAATGAAACTATATATAATCAAAATCCTGCTTACTTGTGGAGTTTTATAACATACTAATTCAAACAACCACAACTTGGGTCTTCAAAAGTCAGTGCTGAATCTTATCCAAATGGAGATTAAATATCCTCAGATATTTTTTTTCTACATTTTAAAATTTAGATGCAAGTTAGTTAACACATAGTGTAGTATTGGTTTCAAGAGTAGAAACACCCAGTGCTCATCACAATTGTCTTCCTTTAATGTCCATCACCCATTTAGCCCATCCTCTGCCCACCTTCCCTCAATCAATCCTCAGTTTGTTCTCTGTATTTAAGAGTCTCTTCTGGTTTGCCTCCCCCTCTGTTTTCATCTTACTTGATTTATCTTTTTCTTCCCCTATATTCATCTATTTTGTTTCTTAAATTCCCCATATGAGTGAAATATTAGTTTAAAACAAAGGTGACTCTGGACATTTCTAAAGCAAATTCTAGTTTTTAAAATTACAGTAACAAAGTGCATCTTTCTGAAGTCATTTTGCTCATCTGTAAAATGGGGATAATGGTACATACTTGAGAGCTGATGAAGCTCAAAGGAGAGGTTTCCTAAGTAACAGTGCAGAGTAACATTTAATGAACAATATTGTTTTGCAGTCACAATAAGGAGTCAAATAACATAAACAAATCACTTTGCCTTTTCCCTTTCCTTATTAAAATGACTTCCTAAGTGAGGTGATAGGTGGCAGAAGTGTTTGGAAACAAAAGGATCCTTTTCTAAATTAATGGCACATTGTCTAAGGGGTAGGGGTAAAAGAAAGTATGCGTAATTAATTATGAGCAATAATGGTTCCTTTCTCTTCGCAGCTCTGAGTCTTAGCCTTCTTAAAAGAATTCTGCTTGTCTTATGTAGCATATGAAAATATGAACATTATTGATATTGGGAAAACACACTGATAAGTTTTTAAATCATAAAATTATTTGATATTCTTAAGGAAGATCTATGTAATAATGGATCACCAGAGGGGTGTTTGGGTGGCTCAGTCAGTTGAGTGTGGCACTCTTGATTTTGGCTCAGGTCATGATCTCAATCAAGGTCATGAGATAGAGCCCCGTGGCTGGCTTCACTTGCTGAGTGTGGATTCTCTCCTTCCTGCTCCCCATGCCCCTCGCCCACTTGTGTGCCTGCATTCTCTCTGTGTTGATAAAAAAATAGATTTCCAGAAAAACACTATAAAATATATGCAAATTGGTATCTTTTGTGATAAATTTAGTTTACAAAAGCAAAATGATTTCAAAAAATACACAGTAAGATTTATTCCTAAAATCTATTTTCTTTTAACTGAATGATTAGCTCAGTAAACATTTTGATGAAACGTTTTTTCCATCAAAGCACAAACCTGAATTTAATGTTGAACAGATTAATTGAGAAACGGGAAGCACTTGGAGCGGATCAAAGAGTTTCAAAGTTCTCTTCTTTCAGTTTCTAGTCCAAATGCGCAAGGGGCTTTGTAAAATCCGTGCCCTTGAGATTCCAGTTGGCTAACAAGGAGGATAGATGAATCCCAGCATACTTTAAATAGACCAGGGTTGCTAATGAAAAAGAGTTGAAAAGTTTATCTTAACTTCAGCCTTCAAGCTCATGATTTATATAACTTCTCAAAACCAATACCAGGAACTTGCAGTCTAAAGCTTACATAGTATCAAGTAGCTCCAAGTGGGAGTGGGGGGGGGGGGGGGGACAGGGAAGAACCCAGTGGCAGAGAAAATAAAAATATTAAAAAGAAGAGTAGGTTATCGGCATATTAGAATGGCATGAAAGCTAGCAGACAAGTGAAAAATAAAATAATTCAAGGATACACAGAACACTGCTTTTCCCCCTCCCCCATTTTCTTAGTATTACTGCCTTTAACATTTGACTTACCACCTATCAAGAGTTTCCTTTCAGAAACAGGTGTTGGAGCCACTTTGGTAAGTTTGGGAAAGAAGGGGAAATAAACCTGAGGCTGATTGTGAATAGTTAACAGATGAGACACAGAAAGCTCTTACTCCTAATGCTGTGGTATATATTTTCACTTTTACAGGAACGTCTGGCCCTGAGTTATTTTTGACTGATGTGAAGTTGAACACCTGCTGCCAGAATCAAGGTGGGTTCATATTTCTGTATTTGAAATTCACCTTCAGATCTCAGATTCTATTTGGCATATACACATACTTCTCCCCACTTGGATAAAACAAGGAAATGTGAAGGCTGTGGAGATTTAGGGAATAGGAGTTGGGGCAGACCTGATAAGGAAATGGAGAACAGCTCCATAGGAGGCCTGAGTGAAGGTCTAAGTTCGCCTTCAGGTGACGCCTATTTTCAGTCTTAGAGTTTCCTGCTTGAGCTTTTTGTTCCCAAGAAGTTCTCAATAAATATTTGCTAACCGGTTAACACTTTACCAAAATAAAGAGCATTCTAGGGAAAAAGAACAGCATTTTTTTTTCTGTTGAACACTCTCTTTTTATATGATAGGTCTATTTTATTTTATTGCTTTTGAAATATTTATTTGAGGGGCGCCTGTGTGGCTCAGTCGGTTGGGTGTCCGACTTCGGCTCAGGTCGTGATCTCAGAGTTTGTGAGTTTGAGCTCCATATCGGGCTCTGTGCTGACAGCTCAGAACCTGGAGCCTGCTTCAGATTCTGTGTATCCCTCTCTCTCTGCTCCTCCCCTGCTCATGCTCTGTCTCTGTCTCAAAAATAAATAAAAACATTAAAAAAAAATAAATGTTTATTTGAGAGAAAGCATGGTGGGGGGCGGGGGGGAAAGGAGGGGCACAGAGAGACTAAGACAGAGAATCCCAAGCAGGCTCTGCACTGTCAATGCACAGCCCACTGCTGGGCTAGATTCCACAAACCATGAGATCATGACCTCAGCCAGAATCAAGAGTCAGATGCTTAAATGACTGAGCCATCCAGGCACCCCAACAGGCCCATTTTAAATCATTGTAAATACATTTTTTTTCCTTCCAATCTTATACTCACCAATTCCATCAAAGTTGATCCTATAATGACTGCAGCAGGGAATGGAATATCAAGAATGTATACTTGTGCATGATGGATAATAAAAACTCAGTATGTCTGCTTTTTATTTTTTATTTATGTAAAAAAATGTTTTTAATGTTTGCTTATTTTTGAGAGAGAGACAGAGAGAGAGACAGAGAGTGAGGGGGGAAGGGCAGAGAGAGAGGGAGACACAGAATCTGAAGCAGGCTCCAGGCTCCGAGCTATCAGCACAGAGCAGGACTCAGCACTTGAACCCATTAACTGTGAGATCATGACCTGAGCCGAATCAGACGCTTAACTGAGCCACCCAGGCGTCCCATCTCTACTTTTAAATCAACCTACAGATGAATACGTATCTATTTAATTCAACTGAAGTAAAATCCTTCACGGAAGAGAACGCTAAATATGGCACAGCCCTTGGCAGCTTCCGACATGAGAAAGGAAGAGGGAAACAGACAAGTGGATGTCAAAATTGAAGATGGAAATGAAAATGCTGGCAGCTTTGTGCCAGCACCAGGTGGTTGGCAGATGTGACTATGTCGCCACCTGGGGGCATGAATCACCGCCGAAGGAAGTCTCCTCATCCCCACCATCTGTCAAGGCAACGTTGGCAGTGCAGCTGGTGCCTGCGAGAGGCTGGGGGGCACACAGAGGCCGAGCTGCACTGGCATCTATTCTGTATCTCCATCCTGCCTCTACTGTTGCCACTGCTCAAAAACTGAAGATCTAGAAGGCTTCTGGACTCAGCACGTATTGTATCTTTGACAATAATTGGGATGCTAATAAGAGTGGAGATGGGGAGGGGCGCCTGGGTGGCTCAGTCGGTTGAGCGTCAGACTTCGGCTCAGGTCATGATCTTGCGGACCCTGGGTTCGAGCCCTGTATCGGGCTCTGTGCTGACAGCTCGGAGCCTGGAGCCTGTTTCGGATTCTGTGTCTCCTTCTCTCTCTGACCCTCCCCCATTCATGCTCTGTCTCTCTCTGTCTCAAAAATAAATAAACGTTAAAAAAAATTAAGAAAGAAAAGAGTGGAGATGGGAAGGGTAGACAAGTCAGCAGCACTAAGAAGTGATAACAGATACCTGTATTGTCCCTTAGGACACTATTTTGCCCACTTGCCTTGTAATATCCATAATCATAGAGATACGCCTTCAATAATCAAGCACAAAGGAGAGCTTAAGTGTACAATTTCCTGCAGAATTTAGCAGTCCCTTCTTACAGACATCCCTAGGGTAAGAACTTTGAAGGGGACTTGCAGTGACTCAGAAAGCAAGTGGTAGGGAAAGAAAGGCAACTTGGCCACATAATTCAAATGTGTTGATGCCTTCCTTCTCCTATACATATCTCCTCACCATGGCTGAAATAGAACTATAGCTATTTAACTGGCTCTTTGCAACTCATCTTGGTATATTTTACCTGCTTAAAAATATTTTGTGTTGGGTGCAGAGAGGTAAAGAGGGAAGACACCAGTCTCTTTCTAGGACCACGTCTGGCTTAGGCCATTCCCTCAAGAACAAGACAGTACCAGGTGAGGGCTTAACAAGACTGGCAGCATGACAGGCAATCTAGGCAATCCAAGCCATTAGAAAGGACCCTTGTCTTCTGGGTCCTCTTCCTGGAAGAAGGAACTGCCCAGGCCTGATCTGAAAATGCAACCACGTGAAACCAGAGTAGCCCCGAAATGGAGCTGCTGACTGGAGGAGATGGGCTCCAGCCTTCTTATGTTAGAAACAGTGGGACTTTATAGTTTCCCTTTCGAGGGAGCATTCCATTCTGTTGTTTGGACTATCAGTTCACACACTTGGGGATTTTATTCCTATTGTTCTTCGTCTATTACTAGGCACAATGGGTTCAACTCTTAGATTCAGAAATAGCTCTGACAAAGTTGCTTTATGCCAAGTCTGCATGGGTCAAATGACATAAATAATCACACAATTACATGGTGGTGCTCATGGCAGACAGCTTCTGTACTCAGCAGGCTGACACCACAGAGATAAGGGCTGCTGCTGGCATCAGGAACCCTCAGCATTTTTTTTTTCTACTGGCTGATGTCCAGTGACCTGTGAGCAAGCAATTAGAAGAAACCTTTCCCCAACACAGTGCTACTCAGAGGGAGCTAGCAAAGTGGTGGAAGACTGGGATGAAAAGCCTGACGGGCTCTTACTGACCAAACATCAGCAAACTAAGTTTGGCCCAGAATGAGCATACAGCAGACGTAAGCTGAACGGCGGATCAAACGTGTTCATGGTGTCAGCCAGAACTTTGCCCACTGTCTTCTATATCACCCCAACAGCTGAGAAGCCTTGGGTTCACGTGGAAAGAGAGCTGCTCCAGGTCTGGACAAGAGTTAACTTAAATCTTAAGGACAGTATGCCAGTAGTGTAACTCAGGACATGTGACTTCATTATTCATGGCCTCAGTGTCCATATCTGTTGAATAAAGAAAATAATATCAGTATTCTGAGAGATGTTGAGAGGATTATGTTTAAAAACACAATGCAAGTAGGGGCACCTGGGTGGCTCAGTCTGTTACGCATTGAACTCTTGATATTGGCTCAGGTCATGATTTCAAGTTTCATGAGAGTGAGCACCGTGTTGAACTCCACGCTGAGTGTGGAGCCTGTGTGGGATTCTTCCTCTCTCTGTCTGCCCCTCCCCTGCTCATGCTCTCTCTCTCTCTTTCAAAATAAATAAATAAACTTTAAAAAATAAAAAAATAAAAGGATAATGCAAGAAAAATGCATAGAATGATATTGAGTGGACAGAAGATGATCACTAGGATTGAACTGTTATTGGAGTGATGCTTAAACAGGAAACTCGCAGCTATCCAAATAAGGTAATGGTGGTAACATACGTATATGATGCTTCAGGTTGCATTCATGCTGTGTTGCCCTTCAACCTTAAAGGAGTTTTAAATAATAGATACTGCACAGACAGGAAAACACTCTTAATTTCACTAATATAATTCCAATAAATCTTCAGTCAGGAAATACTGCAGTGCCTGAAAAAAAAATCATAGGAAAGCCTAATGCAAAGTCACAAAACAGAACTTAAATGCACTTATCTTAATTTTAGTACAGTATGTGTGTATGTAATTAAGGTCACATGAGATCTCTGCATTTCCTTGTTTCATCAGCATAATTCCGTGAGTATTACAGAGAATGCCACTTCATCCCTGGGTAGTCGCCTCACAACTCGGGCTCTTTTTCAGTTGTCTAAGCTAAACAGATGAGCAGACACTGATTTCTTTTCTTCATTAATGAAATAATTAACAATTATTAGTTTGCAGTAGATCTTTCCAAATGACTATCTTTACTGCATGATAATATATTTACTGCTCAGGAAAATAAAACCCGCTGAAAAAGTAAGCCACATGATGTAGGAAAATAAGCTATTAAAGTAAGGGTTTATGAAGGCTGAGAAAATATTAGAGCAGAGATCAATTCTGAATTGTTGGCCCTGTCAAGATTTTTAATGTCTAAAAGTGCCAGTAATTCCTTTCTAATGAGTCTGACATTATTAAGATTATATGTTACGGTCAAGGAGAGTGCCATCATATTTGTCACAACATTAAGCAACGTTATCTATTTTTGAGGCTCCCCAAGTGTCCTCTCTAAAAGAGACTATTACCCTGTACAAAACCCATTGCTAAGGCAAATGCTGTATGGCCTCCTGGCAATTAGTTCCAAATAATGGTAGCAACTTACAACAGCTTTCAAATCAACTTTGATGCAATTTTTGGTCCTATTGTGCGAAAAAAGAAAACGAGAGTGTAGAACAATATGTACAATACGCTACATTTTGTGAGAACCCAAATTAACCCCAATTAAAGGCAGTTTCTGACCTGTTCTTGGTTCAGTTTGATCACAAAGCTGAAGAGATTGAGGAAGAATGCTTCTCCTGGAATGTAAGTTATTGAATAAAGAAGCCACTCATTTTAATCAGTTGTGAAGGCCAGGATTTAAAGCGTAACAAAACAAACAATATGCCTATAATCCCTTGTTAACTTTTCCAGTCTCTATAATAAGCACATTTTGGTGAGTATGACCCCTAAGAATTACATCAAGTATGACTGAAAGGAAACAACACAAACTTTTCAGTGTTTTTGAAAAAGACTACTGTTATACCTGTGTTTTATTATAAATAACCAGGTTCTGTCATAGTTTATCTTCTTGCCAGCAAATGAAGGACATCGTTTCATAAAGCTTCTAAAATGTACATGAATATTTAATTAAATCATATTTCCTTGAGAAAATAAAGTTCATTCGCATTTATAGCAGACAGTTGTGAGGAGTACATAATTGTCAGAAGACCAGGGTAGCCCGTACCGGTTGCTTGTGGAACAAAACTCCTCAATTTTTAAAACTTTTTTTAAAAAATAAACATACAATCATAAGTGTTCATTTACTTTAAAAATTCTAAAGATGAAGAAAATTATTGTCTATATTTTTAAGTCCTTGTATAAATTACAAAACTCAAGTTTATGTTACAGAGTCCCTTCCCCATAGGAAGCATAAAGCACTTTTGTGGTACCTTTCACCAGTAAATATTTGTATCACATTGAATTTAACAAACGAAATAAAAGTCGATATTGCATCTTTAAGCCCCAAGAGAACATTCTTCTAAGCTGTCTCTCACGATGAATGAGCTTCAAAAGTCATTTGATTGCCACGATTTAACTCAATCTCGAATAAAGATATATAAAAGTAATACATAATTGACTTCAGTAGAAATCTGAAATATCAGTGAACTGCAGACTCTTCTTGCTTGAGGTCAACAAACACTCTTTGGAAGATAACCAAGAGTAGTTTAAGACCAGGATAACAAAATAAAATTATAACAATAATAATTATAATAATAAAAATAACAATAATAAAATAAAAATAACAACAACCAACAATGAGGTAAACTCCCCTTTAAAAAGGCAATATGTGTTGCCTGGACTGTCAGGAGAGAGTTCGATTATACCTGACACCCAAATGTTTTTCCAACCAGAGTTCAGCCAGTTGCATGGTTGAGGCAAAAGTACTTGCCTTGGATCCTAAACACATCTTATACTGCTTAGGGTCCAAGTTAGGGTCACAATGGACTGGATGGAAAATATGCACCACTCCTACTTCTTGGCTTCTGAAGGGCCTTAAGCCAGAGAGAATGACTTTATTGTAGAGATCTACATCTTCCAGTCCCCAGCCTTGTATTGAGGTATCAAATCCACCCGCACCCAGCAGATCACTTTTATAAATACAGGTAATTCCATAGCCGTAGTCTCTCCAAAATCCAGTCTTCTTTGAGAAGACAAAGTCATCATCAGTGGGAGGATTTCCCCCATTGGTTACCTTTGGGTCATACTGGCTAAAGATGATGGGGTAGTACACCTGTTGTCCCTGAATTGTATTGTCTCTACATCGTTGGAGAAAGTCTCCTCTGAAGATCAAGTCAACATCACAAAATAGCAGCAAAGTATCATTGTCAAATTGGGAAGAAGCCATTTCAAGACCAAGACCTCTGGAAAACTCTCCCTTCATCGGGATCAGGGTCATTTCTGCTTTAGGGTACTTATTCTGATATTCCTTGATCAGCTCAATATGCTTGTTGGAATCTTGGCCAGAATCCCTACTGAAAAGGGTGATGACCAGCTTTACATTCTGCTTTGGAATAAGACAAGTTTTTTCAAAGTTGTCCATGAATCGCAAGAAAATGTCATACCTTCCAATGAGAGGAACAAGAATGTGTATTTTCTTTTCATTGTGCCCTCCCATGTCTTTGGCACCTTGAAAAGAAGATAGTATCTTTAAAGAATTAGATATAAAGGAGAACGACTGAGTGTCACTGTTAATGCTCTCAACAAGCCTGTTGACATCTAGCTCTTCAGTTTCTCTAAAGAAAGGCTTGCTGAACAACTGCTGAAGATAGGCATGACGTCTCACTGGCACAGTCAGTTTCCTCCCTTTGTGTCTTTTATATAAGAGGAGTAAATCCAAAATGTACTCCACCCCATGCATGGGATCAACCCTGCGGTAGCCATACTGAATTTCCTTGAAGTCAATGAGCCGTCCCCTACTCTTGGCATTTTCATTGATCATCTCCATCACCTGCAGGACTGTGTCATCCAGTGCTGTTCTTAGGATGCTGTTGATGCTCTGTCGAGGAGGCTGGTTCTCAGATGCTGAGTAAAGGAGCTTCCCTGTCAGGAACTCCCATTCTATCACTTCATCTCTCTCCCGAGGCTGGAAGTGGTTGAAAGAAGGCATCACTCCCAGCTGCTGGTCCTCTTTACTCACTTCACTGTTACTGAGCTTGCTCATCAGAGCACTCTCCCGGTGGAGCTGGATGGTGCGGTAGCGAAGTTCAGAAATTTTGCGGCTGAGCATGTAATTGTGAAGCCTGTATTGGTAGGCAGGCCTTTTGTTGGGATGCAGTGTTATGGCTGCATGGATTTTGCTGTTGTGAAGGTCCTGGATATAACCCTTCCGATTATGTTCGTAATTTTCATGGAACAGTTGTTGCATCTGAAAAGTAAAAGAAATCAAGAAGTTACAATAAATTTAAAAATAAATAAAGCAATAAGTGAAAACCTTTAAACTTAAATTAAAATATTTAATGAAATTAGTTAGAAAATGAACTGTCAAATTTATATATAAAAGAAATGAAAACAGTTTTAAAATGTCAAATTCACACGCCCAAACACTGTAACCTAACCTCCCGTTACATACATATACTGCACACTAAAGTCCAGCTGTGTATTCCAAAGTAAAGAATCTTTGTCCTTCTATTCCTTTTGAAGTCAACCCAAAACATCAAAGAAAATATGAATTGAATATATCCAAAACCCATAAAGGATCATTGTGAGGGACAGGCAGTGTGGATAGATCATGGGCTTTACAAAATAGAGGGTTAACCTTGAGGAGTAAACCCCATGACTTGTTGCTTGGAATGGCCATACCAGCCCCAAAGGAGACCTAAGTTTTATTGAGCATTCTGATATACCATGTTTACAGAGTAAGTTCTTTTTTTCTTAATTTGCTTTAATGCTTATTTATTTTTGAGAGAGAGCATGTATGTGTGCATGAGTGGGAGAGGGGCAGAGAGAGAGAGAGAGAGAGAGAGAGAGAGATAAAGGGTCTGAAGCAGGCCCCAAGCTGACAGTAGAGACACTGACGTGGGGCTTGAACTCACGAACTGTGAGATCATGACCTGAGCTGAATGAAGTCAGACGCCCAAATGAGTGAACCACCCAGGAACGCTCGGAGTAAGTTCTTGTTAAGCTAATGTGGAACAGAAATTATATTGATCTACACTACTGATCTAAAGGATCATGTCCCAAATTAGACATGTTTCACATCCTTACGAGCCAGAAGGTTTCTATGCTGGTGTATGACAAGTTCACTACTTCAAATAGAAACAAAATGGGGAAAAATCTAGAGTTATGAGATCATACTGCAAACTGCCAGCTGACTCTTTCTTCTCTATCAATAAAGAAACCTCCATTACACTCGTTCAAGAGAAGTACCAGTGGAGAAGGAAAAGGAGGGGGTGGAGGAAGAACAGAAGGAGAACTACCAGTGGCAGCAGCGACAGGAGATAGCTGTAAGTATATTGATGAATAAAGAGGAAAAGAATATTGCAAACTTATGAATACATATCTAAAGCAAGTGAAAATTATAGACAAGTCAAAGAAATTTAAAAAAATACAATCTCTATAAATAAGAATTCAAGAAATAGATACATGAGCTTAAAGAAAAGAACTAAAATGAAAGATAATCACATTACAAGAACCCAAGAAAGAGATTTGTGGAAAACTCAGGAGAAAGATACTTGAGAAAATTTAGCCGAATAATGGAAACATAAAAGAGGGGATAAGAAGTTTGGAGATATAAGTCTTTGTGTATACATGCATACACATATATAAATATAAATATTTATATGCATTTAAACGCTTGAATATATGTTCAGTACACATAGATATATATTTAAGATAAAATTATATATGTGAAATATACCTGAGGGACATGTTTCCCTTAAAATAGAGGCAGATATATATCTATGTGTCATTAGGCCAAGAGAAAAAAAGAGAAGAATGAACATACAAAACCCACTTTGGCTCTAAGTGGGAAAAGAACAAGTCTTGTCACAACATTTTCCATAGCAACATCAGTGCTGAAAAACAGTAGAGTACAGCCTAGGAAGACCCCAAGGAAGCAAATTAATGACTAATTATTTTTTAGTCAATCAAGCTAGGGGCTCAAGTTTACTGCAAAAAATAACTAGCTCCTAACTTGTAAAAGAACTTGTGGCAGAATAGCACTGATAAATTCTCTGATGCTCCTCCCATCTAGAGACGGGTCTTTGTCCCTTTCTCTCGGACCCCAGTGATTCTGTCACTACTTTAACTAAGAGACCACACTAGAAACAACACTGCACCCGTTTCTAGATTGGCAGCTTCCACTTCTTGTCTGTTGGAACTCCCACTCTGCAGAAGCCAACTGCCAAGTCACAAGTCTGAGTTAGTTTCCTTGTTTCGGGCCAGGATCTTCAGTAAAACGTGGTATAGCACAACCTTGTTCCGATCCCAGACTCAGAGAAGAAGTTGTCATTTTCTCTCTTTAAGACATTAAGTAAGTTCCTTTCTATTTCTAGTTTGGTAAGAGCTTTCATCATGAATGACATTTCAAGTTGATCCAAGGTTTTTTTTCCTGCATCCATTGAGAAGACTGTGTGATATCTTTCTTTCTTTCTTTCTTCTGTTATGGTGAATCACTAATTGAAATTCCAATATTAAACAACCATTTTATCCACTGACTAAACCCATCATCATCCTGATATATCATCCTCTTTATATACAGCTGGATTATATTTGCAAATGTTTGTTCAAAATATACTGTGAAATACCAATTCTCAATTTGATATATAGGTTCAATGCAATTCAATACAAATCCCACCCTTTATTAAAAAGAAAATGTTGCTCTTGATATTAACAGGATGATTCTAAAACTTACACAGAAATGAGGGGTGCCTGGTTAACTCAGTCGGTTAAGCGTCCGACTTTGGCTCAGGTCATGATCTCACTGTTCGTGCGTTCAAGCCCCACGTTGGGCTCTGTGCTGACAACTCAGAGGATTTGGATTCTGTGCTTTGGATTCTGTGTTTCTCCCTCTCTCTTCCCCTCCCCTGCTCATGCTCTGTCTCTCTCTCTTTCTCTCAAAAATTAATAAACATTTAAAAAATAATAAAAATATAAAATTTATAAAGAAATGAAAAGCCAAGTATATTCATGACAATGTTAAAAAAAGATATACTGCAGATTAAAAAGTTATAGAAATTTAGACAGTATGATCCTGATACAAAGATAAACAAATAGAACAAAAGACCAAAATAATCCATAAATAAACCTACCACATGATTTACAATATCACATAATTTACAACAAATAAAGACACTGAAGAGTGGAGAAAGGATGGTCTTTTCTGTCAATAATGCAAGGATAGTTGGATATTCATGTGGAAAAAAGGAAAAACTGGTCCCCTTCCTCCCCCTGCCCCCACATGGAAAATATATCCCAGATGGATTGTTGTTATAAATATAAAAGTTTACCCAATAAAATATCTGCATGACTTTTGACTGTGTGAAGAACTCTTAAATATGACACAAGGTACCAACTATAAAAACAGATTGATGAACTGGACTACAGTAAAATTAATAATTCTGTTCCTCAAAAACATCATTATAAGATTATAAAGGGTAAATTATGTACATTTGAAAAAAAAAAAGAATTCACACACACATACACACACACACACACACACACACACACACACACACAAACACACACAAAGAGGTAAACTACAGAATGGGAGAAGACATTTTTTAACAGATCATACCAAAAGGACTAATACCCAGAATATGTAATAAACCTATACAAATTAGTAAGCAAGAAGGACAAACCCAGCTGCAAAATGGAAAAAACAAAACAAACAAACAAACAAAAAAACAAAAACCCTTAATGGGCACTTCACAAAAGAGAATATGCAAATGACCAATTAACATACAAAACCATTCTCTATCTCATTCACCATCAGAGTAATGCAATTTAAAGTAATGATGTGATAACATTACAGACCTATAAGAATGGCTAAAACTAATCAGACTGATAATGTATTGTTAGGATCTGGAACTCTCATACATGTGTGATGAGGTTGTAACTTGGTTCAACCAGTATGGAAAATGTATCAAGTAAAATGACCCCACACATTTCCTATGACTCAGTAATTCTACTCTTAGATATATACCCAATATAAATAGAACCATCCATACACCTAAAATATATATATATAAGAATTTTCATAGAAGCATTATTCAAAATACTCCCAACTGAAACCGACCAAATGTGTATCAAGAGTAGCATAAATTAATGTCACATATTCATATAATAACAAATAAAACGTCAATTCAAATAAATATACTACTACAACAATATGGACAAATCTCACAAACAAGTGAAACAAGACATACACAAAAGAATATGTTTTGTTTGACTCTATTTACATGGAATTCAGACACCGGTAAAGCTAACCTATACTATTAGCTGTGAGAATAGTAATAAAAATTCAAGAAAGAGGACAGGGAGCTGTTAATGTTCTATTTGTCGATCTAGTTCATGGTGACATGTACATATTCTATTTGTGAGCATTCATTGAAATATTACTTAAGATATGTTTGTCTGTTATATTCCAATTAATAAAAGATTTTATTTTGAAACTGTGATATACATGTATGTAGAATTAGGTAGGATTTTCTGATATGTATGTACATAAATATGTGTGGATATGTGGCTGGAGGGGAGGAAAGGAGGGTGGAGAAGACAGAGAGACAGAAAGAGAGAGAGAATATAAATCATAGAAGTTTTCCTATAGAAGGTCACCTAAAAGGGGTAGGACCCATACTATAGGAGATTCTTTATCTCCAGTAAAACTGAGATACTCAGATTTTCAAATCACCATGATATGACTTTGAAGAATATAACAGCAGATATTTTGAGAAGGATTTTGCACTTAACTCAAGACATAGTTTAACTGCATCCATTTTCTTTTCTCAAAACACATGATAATTTTTATTTAACATTCTGATTGATGATAAATCAAACTGAATCCATAATTTACAGTGAGCTGTTGTATCTCTACTTCTGTGGTATTAATATTTTATACCTGATATTGCTTTCAATATTTTACTGTATTTAACTTTCCATGCTTTTTTTTGTTTGTATGGAAGAAGGCAAAAAAAAAATTTCTGATCATATATGAAAGACTAATTATACCACCTGTAAAAGGTATTGGCTATATGAAACTATTCTTTCTTAAGGCATGCTTTACAGTACTAAGAAGAAGGGGCACTGTTAAATTAAACAGGAAACGATGTTCAGAGGCAAACTGGGAGATTGCTGACTTAATCTTGCTCTTTTAGTGCTATTAAAGTGATTAATACAGCACAATTTGATAAAGGTGACATTTTGTTATAAAACAAATACTATCTAAGTATTGAAATGTTTAACTAATTCATATCACTCACATCATTATAGCCCAAGCTGTATTCATGGTGCTTATCTTTCTAATGTAATCCTTTGCAGAAATATTACAAATAGACAAAGACCATGATGGAGGCAATCCTTGGAAACCATGTATTCAGACACATTCCAGGAAGTACAGTAATGATGAAAGCATCTTGAATTCGTGCCACATTTTCCATGAAGAAACATAGAACATATCCAAATTTCCTATTTTTATATGTAGGGAGGAGGTCCAAGCTATACAGCATAAATGTGAGAACATTTAAGAACCTGGCTATGGAGTTAGCCAGATTGGGATTTGAAGACTGGCTCTACCTTTCTAAGCCATTTCCTAGCCAACCTGTCTAAATCTCAGCCTCCATATCTATAAAAGAGAAAATGTTAACTGCCACACTGTATATTAAAATGTTGCTCTATAAGAAAAATATATACACAATGCTTTACATTGTGTCTGGCATATGGAAAACACTCAGTAAATGGCAACTGTACATAAGTAACAGTTCAAGGATTTGCCAATCTCCTCCTGAGGCTGTTCTTTTTAGCTAGGAATTTTCATAGAAGGAGAGTGGCACCCTTTCATTGGCTTGCCTCATCTTTGCTCATCTCTGGAAATGCTTGGAAATAGTTACAATTTGGCTGCATACACTCAGTGCTTCAATACATCTAACATGCCTGAGGCATCCTCTCCTAACAAGAGTCCTCCTAACAAAAGATAAGTTGTTGAGGAAATTTCAGGAAACCAAGGTTCATGCTTAAGTGATTTAATCCTGAGTCAACTGAGATATAAGAGATCACAACTACAACTAGAATAAACAGTTGGTTTTATTATTTATCACATTAAATTGTGAATGTAGCAAAATGGTTTTAAGAAAAAGTATAAAATTTACTTTTAAAATTATATTAGCTTGTTTGAAATAATTCAGGAAGTCCAATGCAGATGGGCTGCTGCTTCTTTCTAGAACTTCCAATTGATTTCTCGCTACTTCCTGAGATTGATACGGGAAGGGGAAAAGCATTCCACACCAACAAAATCACAGCAACAATTAACATCAGTGGGTCCTGACAGACCTCAGTGCTTCAACTGTCCCCTCCAACAAATCTCACTCTCTGATAAGAAAATTACCTAAGAAGCTACAGAAAACTCTATTATAAAAATCAGAGAGAAGAATAGATGCCAAGATACAGTTGTATATTATTATTAGTCTCCTACTATATTAACCTTCCATTTCCCCCCTTAGATTTATGAATAATGAAAACATAGCATAGATAATTTTTGGAATGATCATAGCCATATCAGTAAAGGACTTCCATTTCAGCAAATACATTTTCAAAGAACGCAAATAGGCACAACAAAGTCGCTTTTGGAGCATCGCAATGTTCAGAAAACTAGACTTGTAAATGGTTGCACAACTGTATAAATTTACTAACTATTACTAATCTGTACATGTACAGGGGAGACTTTGGTAGAATGCACGTTAGACCTTGATAAGACTTTTTAAAAGACATAGCAAATATTAAAAATCATATACAGCCAACTCCATCTTTAAAAAGCAAAAAGACCAGAATAGTACGTAGTCACCAAAATACGTGTGAGTTTTCCAAAAGCTGAGATTGAGCAGGGGCATCTGGAAGCAACTGGGGACAAAAAGCCAAACACAGCAATGTCAGGGGCAAAAGGGTTCAAAGGACAGTAGATCTCTGAAATAACCAGGAAAGACACGCTGCCTGACAATGTAGGGTATCAAACCTACCCTGTGTAGACAATTATGTATGGGTGCAGGAGCTGAGGTGATTGGGGAGGGCCAAATAAGCCCCGGATGGAAACGGTTTGTTTCAGAGAAGAGAAGGAGCTACAGAAGTCAAAGAATTAAGTCATGAAGTCATGTTTAAAAAAATTTTTTTTTAAGCTGATTTATGTATTTTGAGAGCAAGCACATGAGCTTGAGCCAGGGAGGGGGAGAGAGAGGTGGAGAGGAAGAATCCCTAGCAGGCTCTGCGTAGTCAGGGAAGAACCTGTAGAAGGGCGTGGACTCACGAACTGCGAGATCACGACCTGAGCAAAAGTCAGGTCACTTAACAAAAGTAACGACACTTAACTGACTGAGCCACCCAGGTGCCCCTAAGCCATGTTTTCAAGAAGCAAGTTTACCGTGAGGTAGTAGAGAGGACCAAAGCCTTTTCTCCACTGAAATCAGTAAGCCTAGAACACTAACAAGCATCCCTGCCAGAATATCTATGGTGAAGAGCTTGTCCAGGGAAAAGGAATTTTTCCAGGGATAAGTATGTTTTCCAAAAAAGGAACACAGTCCACATTACCCCAAAGTTTCCATATTAAAAAAACAAACAAACAAACACTAGATGAAAAACTAGCCTCTGCCCTCTCCTCCACACACCCTCCTGAAAAACAGAAGCCACGGAACTGAGGGAAACATTAAGCAAGTGCTTTAAAAACATAAGAAACAATTTCCTCTATCTTTGAAACCAACAAAGGAGAAATAAAATATCTCAGAGGTGTGACAGGGAGACGAAATGTCAGTTCACAGAACTAAGAAAGAAAGAAAGCTTAAAGAGTAAACTATGAAAAAATCAGGAGGAAAGGAAAAGAAGAGACATCATGGGGAGTTCAGTAAGGGACAGAAAAGATAGAAAGTAGGAAAGCTTAGGGGTGTCTTGCTGGTTCAAGTCGGTGGAGAGTGCAACTCGCACTCGAGTTTGTGAGTTTGAGCCCCTGTGGGGTATAGAGATTACGAAAAATAAAATCTTAGGGGCACCTGGGTGGCTCTGTTGGTTAAGTGACCAACTCTTGATTTTTGCTTCAGGGCATGATCTCACAGTTTGTGAGTTTGAGCCCCACAGTGAGCGCAGAGCCTGCTTGGGATTCTCCCTCTCTCTCCACCCCTCCCTCCCTTGGTTGCTCTCTCTCAAAATAAATAAACATTTAAAGAAAAGCAAAATCTTTTTTTAAAAAAGCAGGAAAGCTTAAAAAATGGAATATAAATAGTTACAAAGGATTAGAGAAATTAACATGCCTAGAAGAGTACTAAGTATATAGTAATTGCCATTAACAAGAGTATTAATAATCATTAGGTATTATTACTGTAGTTATTTGTTTTTACTATTATTATTAGTGTAGGTATTGAAAAAGTGAGCAAATGAGAATGGCCTTAAGTTTTCCTTAAAAATTAATTCAAGTATGCTCAGTGTAGCCATCATTTGACTTCATATCATCATCTAAAAACTAAAAAGCTAAATTGTCTTTATGAGGTCTCTGTCGAAACAAAGGAGAACGTGAAGGCCATGCCATTATCAGAAACCTGTTCATGAACATCTTTCCTGTTCTCTATTAAGAACGTGGCTGCATTAATTTTTTTCTCCTCCAAGGAGAAAATTTCCTTACTTTGTGTAAAGAGGCTCTTTCAATTTAGTGCAAATTCTTTTGTTCTCCTTATCCTGCTCCACTTTTTGTTATAAGAAAGGATCTTCTAACTTAGAAAATTTTCTTTGAATCTCTTCCTACAAATGAGATTCAGGAGAATTTGTAGGAGAAAAAAAAGTCATTCTTGTTCTAGGAAGTACAGACTCTCTGTAAATCAGAATAATGTATGGATGTGAACAAGAAATAATAAATCATTAAAGTGGCATAAAATATAATGGCAAACGTGTACCTAAGAGTTGGTTAATTTGCTTTGCAAATGTTTAAACTCATTTTATCCTCTATGATGTAGTGATGCAATACTATATAACTAAATGAGGAGTCTTATTACCCTCAATGAAAATGCCTTATGATCTTTCTTTTATGTTATAAAACCAGTAAATATGAAGGTAATAGGCAAAATAGTGGATTTTCAAATTAACACTATTATTTTCCCTCAATTATTGTCTTCAAATATTAATAGTAAAGTTCTTACAGTATGTCCTACTTCTCCAGTGATAATGCCATAATGAAAACTGTACCCAATTCTAAATATTAAAGAGAAGAAATGAGTTTGGTAAAAATAAATATTCATATATCATTCTCTAATCATACAGTGAATGACAAAAATCTTAAAGGGTACAGCTTGGATAGGTTGTTGAATGCAAAGTTTTTATTCTTATTTTTATTTAAAAACATTTTTTTAAGTAAGTTTTTATTGGGGCGCCTGGGTGGCTCAGTCAGTTAAGCACTGACATCAGCTCAGGTCATGATGTCGCGGTTTGTGGGTTTGAGCCCTGCGTTGGGCTCTGTGCTGACAGCTGGGAGCCTGGAGCCTGCTTTGGATGCTATGTCTCCCTCTCTCTTTCTGTCCCTCCGCCACTCATGCTCTGTCTCTCTCTCTCTCTCTCTCAAAAATGAATAAATGTAAAAAAAATTTTTTTTAAGTTTTTACTTTTATTTATTTTTATTTAAAAAAAAATTTTTTTTTAAATAAGCTTCACATCCAGTAGGGAGCCCAAAGTGGGGCTTGAACTCACAACCCTGAGAGCAAAACTTGAGCTGAGATCAAGAGGCAGGCACCTCATCTGACTAGTTTAGTAGTAAGATCTAGTTTAAATATAAGATATGGTCTTCCTCATATCATCTTTATATGTTTGTCACATAAAGTTAAGAGCATTATTTTGCTACTAAGATAAATAAAAATAATAGCATCTTGGAAATAGCCACATCTAATCCACATACTCTAAAAATTCAATGTACAACATGTGATAAAATTGCATGGAACTAAAGACACGTGTGTGTACATACCCACACATACCCACACACAAAAATAAATGCCAGGAAAAGTGCAGTAATCTGAATAGGATCCGTGGACTATATCAATGTCAATGTCCTGGTTGTGATATTTAACTAGAGTTTTGCAAGGTTTTGCCACGTTAAGGCGCACATGGGATTGGGTTTCCTTGCAATACTTTTTTTTTTTTTTACAGAAGTACACAAATCACCTAATTACCTAAAAGTAAAAGGTTTAACTAAAAATCACATGCAAAAAATTTAAAAGAAAATGTTGTAAGGGCATCTGGGTGGCTCGGTCAATAAAGCGTCCTACTCTTGATTTTGGCTCAGGTCATGATGTCACAGTTTGTGGCTTCGAGCCCCTCATCAGGCTCTGTGCTGACAGTGAGGGGCCTGCTTGGGAGTCTCTGTCTCCCTCTCTCTCTGCCCCTCCTATGCTCTCTTTCGCTCTCAAAAATAAATAAACAAACATTAAAAAAAAATTGTCACATTTCTTTTTTTTTAAATCACCCCCAAAGGATACTGAAAACAGCAAGTGTTGAAAACTTGTAGTTCAAAGAATGCAGATGTGATGGTGCCTTTTTTTTTTTTTTTTTTTTGGTAAGCCAATGGTCTAAATGAATTTGAGTTTAAAAAATGTTAAGTGAGCAGTGCATTTTCTAGCTATTGTCAGTCTCATAGAGTTTCTTTATGTTTCCTTCATGAATTTCAGTTGCCAGAGGGTATCTGAGTTCTTGGATATCATTTTCTTGTAACTTTTAAAAAATGTTTACTTATCTTTGAGAGAGAGAGAGAGAATGAGCAGGGGAGGGGCAGAGAGACAGGGAAACACAGAATCTGAAGCAGGCTCCAGGCTCTGAGCTGTCAGCACAGAGCCCGATGCGGGGCTTGAACTCATGAACTGCAATATCATGACCTGAGCTGAAATCAGACGCTTAACCGAGTGAGCCACCCAGGTGTCCCTGTTGGATATCCTTTTAAAGAAACTTAAAAAATCTTAAAATGTCTTTCCCTGTTGAAATCCTGTCACATGCTACAACATAGATGAACCTGGAAGACATTATGCTAAGTGAAATAAGTCACAAAAAGACAAATTCTTTATGAGTCCACTTATACAAGTACCTAAAGTAGTCAAACTCATAGAAACAGAAAGTAGAATGGTGATGTCCAGGGGCAGGGTGAGTGGGGCATGGAGAGTTGTTCAATGGGTATAGAGTTTCAGTTTTGCAAGAGGAAAAATTCTAGAGATTTATTGCAAAACAATGTGAATATAGTTGACACTATTGAACTGTACACTTAAACACGATTAAAATGGTTTTAAAAAAAAAAGTTCTTTGTTTTTTATTTCACGTGATCCTCACCTTTCCTAAACCAGAATACAAGTCACAGTGTGGCTAATTAATATACTTTGTTATGGGGCGCCTGGGTGGCGCAGTTGGTTAAGCGTCCGACTTCAGCCAGGTCACGATCTCGCGGTCAGTGGGTTCGAGCCCCGCGTCAGGCTCTGGGCTGATGGCTCAGAGCCTGGAGCCTGTTTCCGATCCTGTGTCTCCCTCTCTCTCTGCCCCTCCCCCATTCACTCTGTCTCTCTCTGTTCCTAAAATAAATAAATGTTGAAAAAAAAATTTAAATTTATTAAAATATATATATATATATATATATACTTTGTTATAAATGGCTTACTTCAGTTAAGCTTTATTTATGGGCAAGTTCTCTCTCCTGATAGCAAAAAATGGCTCCCATTGGCCATAGGTACACATTTTATTTTTTTTATTTAAAAAAATTTTTTTTAAATCTTTGTTTTTGAGAGAGTGAGACAGAGTGAGAGCAGTGGAGGGGCAGAGAGAGAGGGAGACACAGAATCTGAAGCAGGCTCCAGGCTCTGAGCTGTCAGCACAGAGCTGGACGCGGGGCTCGAACCCACCAACTGTGAGATCATGACCTGAGCCAAAGTCGGACACCCAACTGACTGAGCCACCCAGGTGCCCCCACAGGTACACATTTTATACATTATAATTCCACAGTAAGAAAAGCAGACCTTGACACCCACACAAGGGCAGAGAAGTGATAGAGGAAAGACTGAATGCTGTTGACAACAATGAATACAGCACTGAGCTGTACCTCAGGCCAGACTACTGTCAGACTTTCTGGTTTCCAGGGACAGTACTTCCTTCTCTGTTTCAGGTAGTTTAGCTCTGCAGCTTAACTTGCAACCCAAAGAATCTTGTCATAAATGATCTGATAGGTTGCTACATTTTAATTTCAGCTCTGTACTAATGCTTTATATGATTTTCCCCTGTTTAATTAGCTAACTTAATCTTGACTGAAATCCTATGTGGGCGCCTGGGTGGCTCAGTTGGTTAAGCATCTGACTTCAGCTCAGGTCACGATCTCACGGTCCATGAGTTCGAGCCCCGCGTCGGGCTCTGGGCTGATGGCTCAGAGCCTGGAGCCTGCTTCTGATTCTGTGTCTCCCTCTCTCTCTGCCCCTCCCCCGTTCATGCTCTGTCTCTCTCTGTCTCAAAAATAAACGTTAAAAAAAAAAAAAAAAAAAGAAATCCTATGGACAGTCTGTACCATTAAAACTGGTACTCGTCTTCCTGCTACAATTCATTTTCTTAGCTATGTTAGTTAAAAAAAAAAAAACAAAAACTGTCAGACAACACAGAACATAGCTTCCAGATACCAATTCTTATATGTAAGTTTTTCTCAGCAGTATGTATTCTCTACAGTTTAAAAACACTTCAGACAACACAGAAAATAATCATGTGATAGAGATTCCCCAGCAGGGAAATTCTAAACACATACTTTCTAAGGCAAATATCAAAGAGATTTAAAATCAGAAAGAAACCACTAAGTTAATGAGCTTTCATTTCATAATAGTATCATGGCACATAACCATTTCTTAGTTTTTTTTTTTAAATTTTTATTTATTTTTCTTGAGTAGATTCCAAGCCCAATGTGGGGCTCAAACTTATGACCCAAGATCAAGAGTTTAATGCTCTGCTGAATGAGTCAGCCAGGTGCCTCAAGCATTTGTTAGTTTAAATAAACCCATACAACTTAATTAAAATAAAATAAATAATTAAATAAAATAATACTCCAATTAAAATAAATAAAATAATACTGATATAAATAAAATAATAAATAAATTAATACTCCAATCAAAAACACAAAACTAAATTAATGATAATTTAACTTGGCCGCACATTAATTTGCCTGATTTAGCTTGACTTACCTAAATTTAGCATAAAGATGCTTCCTGATATATAGTTAAGATAATAGTTGATGATTGTTGAAATGTAAACAATTCATTTCCCTTGTAGACATTTTAAAAGTTTTGATAAATTGTCAAGTAAATGTTCTGTACTCATTCTTTCCTTAAACCTTTTTTTCTACTCACAATTTGTTAGAAGAGGCAAAGAGGAATTTTAAGACCTTTTCAAATTGCCACTTTGCAAATTGCAAACACGCACACGACTTTCATTCATGCAATACCAACATAAGTTAACTACTCCCTTCACTGGCGATTTGTCGCATCATAAGTAATAATAGATTATCCAAGAGATATAAACATGCTAATTTGAAGGAGCACATGCACCCCAATGTTTATAGCAGCACTATCAATAACAGCTAAATTATGAAAGAGCCCAAATGTCCATCGACTGATGAATGGATAACAGTTGCCACAACATTGTGAAAGGCATAAACACAATTAATGAATGTATTGTATCCAGTGGAGGAAATTCATTGACTATTTGATGGCACTGACCATGTATAAAATTATACCTTGATTTTCAAATAAAAAAAGAGAAAATGATCTCTTTTTTTAAGTTCATGGATTTTATTCCAGTTATGAAAGCTTTCAAACTCCAAGTAGAGTCCTATTTAACTAAAGTTAAAGGCAAAGATTTTCTTTGTTGTTGCTGCTAATTTTTTATTTCCTTTTTTCCTACATTCAAGCCACCAGTCATTTGTCCTAATGAAAGACTTATCATAACTTATCTAATTCTGTCTGAACATCAAGTCATCCACAAATGTAGAAGGTTTAAGAATGGGACAGATAAGGTCTGGGGCTGTTAAAATAAAAAAACAAGAGTGACCAGTCTTGAAAATTCCCTGAGCTGACAAAAGCAGTGTAGGCATACTGTAGGCATCAATTTAGCTTATTTGGCAAGACTAACTTGATCTGGGTCACTTCTTGCTTATGCCCCTGGAAATCATAAGCAAAACTTGAAAGGTTTCCCAAGGTTGATAGGAGGTAACCACTGAGCAATTCCTTATCATTTAAAAAAATCCTAACATTCGACTCAATCACTGAAGAATAAACAGTCACTGCCATCCCACTATATAAGCTGCCTCGTAAAAATAGACCGCTGAGCCTCTTTGTACGTTTTGGTTTGAGTGCTCCTGGTTTTCACACTGTCTTTTTGGTGTGTGCACAATAAACTTTTACTAATTGCTACTTCTGCTGATTCACTGGTTTTACTTCTGTTATTTCCGAACTTTTGACAGGGCACACTTAACGATATTTTGTCTAAAGAATGACATACACTTCTGTAATTATGGACTTTGGCTACAGGACAATTTTTAGTGATAGTCATTAATATTCCTGTAGTAACCCTCAGGGCAACTTGGAGTGCTGTTTGTAAGAGGCTAAAACTTGATGACCTTCCAACAAATAGAAGGAGGGCCATTATACAGCATTCAATGTTAATTGGTTTGTGCAGTGTCTTATGTCAGAAGGTGTATGTTCAAATATAGTTTGAAATGAAAATAAGACATTGCATTGTTAAGATTTAGGAGTAAAAACTTCTTATTCATTATGTATAAAATCGACTTCAGCTGCCAGTACATTCAGAATACAGTCTAACTGGATAAATTGGATTAGAGAACACAGTGAACTGGCATGTGCACTGTAGATGCTCAAGAAAGTTGGTGGTATCCATTTGATATAAACATTGAACACATGAGGAAGATAACATAATACATTCTATGACAATTTCTTTTGGTAACTTTCCCTGCCCACACCATTCCTGATTCGGTCCTCCCCAACCTTTGGACTGCCTCTCTTACTTACAGAATAAATGACTCCTTCATCCATTTAAAAATATTCACTGAGTTTCCAAAACGTGTCAGTGGCCATGCATACAGCCACAAAAGAAACATGGTCCCTGTGCTCATGGAGTTAACTGCCTAATGAGGAGACAAGCAGTAAATATATAGATTCATAAGTAGCTGTCTGATTTTGACAGGTGCTCACTGCACTAATTATACCATATTGTATTTGCTGCTTTACTTGACCGTGTGCCTTTCTAGATGGCCTATTCCCAGAGGGTAGCCTGGGTCTAACACTTGATGAAATATTTATAATTAATTTTTAGTAAGTTAACATATTCCACCCCACCAAACAAGTTGGTAACCAAAACAGGGATCAAAACATTTACTGTAAGAACTTTAATTCCCTCCAAGAAAATTCTCAGCGTTCCACTTTATTTCCTAGGCCTCTAAATGTTTCCTCAAGTTAAAAAGTAAAATGTAACACAAGACTTCAAATATCTATGTTGTGGATGGCTTGGCACTTATCTTACAGCTTTTATATCTTACTTAAGTAGAGACTCACAGTCCGTACTACTGTACCATGACTGATGGTGGTCATACATCTCTTTACTATTTCCATAATTGATGCAGTCATCCAAGCAGGGAGAAAGGTCGAGGACACCCATCATCATTTCTGCTTTGTGCCACTGGAATGTGAAATGATTGTAGGAAACTGAACTGATTCTAAATCATTGTGGGTTCTGTCACATTAATAATTTCTGCACAAATAAATGAGGTGCTGCTGGGAGACCACAGTTAATGAGAATAAAAGCAATGCTAGAAGAAGGTCCTTCCACCTGTATGGAGACAAGAGTCTTCCCTTCAAGAAACAGAACTGTGGTTTATGTAGGAATTGTTAAAGGACTGTGGAGTTAGGCCTGGCTTTGGGGGACATTTCAACCATTTAAAAGAAAGGAAAAAGAAAAATGAAACTCTACTGTCTGTTTTTCTGTCATTCTTTTGGCTCATGTTCATGTGTATCTATCTGGGGCTAAAATCCTGGCTTTGCAATTCCAGGCCCAGTTTTGAGATATGTTCTTCCACTTCCAGTTGATGTACAAATGACAACTTCTAAGACAAGAGGGACTGCTGGACTATTTTCTACATTATATGAAACATGGTTAAAACACTGTCTGGCATAGATTAAGTACTCAACAGATGTCTCTGTATTATTGCTTAGTAAACTTTAGATGTTGAAATTTCTTGCATTCTAAAGCAGATTGCAAAGATAGCCCCATTATCTCTAATTTGGCAGGTTACTAATGAGCAACTTTTAGTTATAAATAAAGTTTAAAGATTGTAAGATTGTGTATCCATTTGCCTGTAGGAAGGGACTTGTAGATCAGTTCCCAGATCATCAGCTAAAATCTAGAAGTCCACCAATGGGTGACCAACATGGCCTTAACACTCCCTTCAATTTGACTAAACTTTAGACAGACTTTCTCCTGACTACAGGTCCCTGACCTCCCTTTTCTTAGAGCCTTTACTTTAGAAACCTTGCATACATTCTTCCTCTGCTCCTTTGATGTGGACATCTTCTGGCCTCTCTCCAGCTTTACAACCCAACGATGTCTTTCCCAAGGACCTGGGAACCATTCCTTCGAAATGTAATCAGTGGGAAAGAGCCCCTATCTCCCAGTCTTTGTGGGAAGGGAGGGAGCCCAAGTTCAATGAGCACTCATTAAAAACACAGATGGCCTAATAACACTGACCAACATCCTTGCTAAAGTCCTCCAGTACCTTTTCATTAGCTCACCCTAGTGCTTAAAAACTCTCCTGCCTTTTATTTCAGCAGTGCTTGAATTCAGTCTCTCTTCCATACTGCAATAGTTTTGAATAAAGTGTTTCTCGTGGGTCACTGGCAACACCTCGTGAAACATTGTGTTACAGCCCTTAGATCCCTTGATCTGCTTAAAACTCTGCTCTCATTAGCTTAAAAAAAAAGAAGAAAAAGAAAGGCTCAAATTAAGATCCTATTCCTTATGGTGTAATCAAGGAGATAAGTAGCACTTCCTTCCAGCTGATTTTATTAACATTAAAGTTTCATGATAAATTATGATGATCCCTAGAGCTAAACACCCAATTAAAATAACATAAGCATGGCAGGATGTCTATTATAATGTTTTTCCTAGAAGAAAATTCCTAATTATAGTGTTGTAGACTTCTGCATGGGCACACACTGCTGTGGGAATGGATGGGAATCACAGCTTTAATTAGCAGGTAGGTGTTTCCAAGATGGTGCTAACTCAGAATAAGTGAAGCCTAATCTTTCAAAAGTCAAGTTTTCTGGAAATGAAAACACAAGGACTTGAGTCATTTTGACCCTGCTAATTACAATGACATTTCCTTACTGCAGACTGGGTATACCTCATCTGTGTTTCTCATATATAAAGTTGTCATAACAGGAAAGTGTAATTTACATTAAAAATTAATAAAATCATTTCTTGGGACCCAGTAAGTGTCACAATACACTCATTACCTTTAGTAAAAGAGTAAAGGATAATCTGGGTTTCACAGCTGCACAGTGATCCTTCAAAATGGGTTAAAAGGAGTTTAAATCTTTGTCCTTCTTGAGAAGATAAAATAAAATAAATGACTTATTTTTAGTCCTAAAAGTCACAGGTAGAATTCCAAGGAGAAAATGAATGAGAACTCAGGAAAATAACAATGATTAGTATATTCAGTGAGTTAAAAAGCTGTATTTGATAAATAAGAAAACTGTCCACTCCAGATCTCACTAGTTATTGGATTTGTTTTCAACAGTACTGCTCCCAATATTGGACAGCATTTTAAATTTGTCTTACATAATGTTTACAGTGTTCTTTTTAAAAAACAGATCACTTAAAACTTTCATATGAATATCAAATCCAATTTTTTAATGCTTTGTAGGGCTAATGTCAGTGGAATATTGATTGTGAAAATAGTTCACAAAAAGGCAAATGACTTGGAATCACAATTTAATATATAGGTTATAGGACAGTTAACTATTTACAAGGAAAAACAGGTCCTTGGTTCTTTCCCTACCTCACATCTTATACTGAATACATTATATGCATATATATATGTATATGTGTACGTACATATATGTGTATGTATCTCAGATGTATTAAAGACCTAAATCCTGTTAGTACCACACCTACAAAAAGGAAAAATACAAAAAAATAATGGAAAGAAAATGTAGGGAAACATTTACATTTTCTAAGCATGTTCGGAAGTCCTGTTTTTAATCAAAAAATTTTGTTTTTAATGTTTATTTATTTTTGAGAGAGAAAGAGAGAGACAGAGCCTGAGCGAGGGAGGGGCAGAGAGAGAGGGAGACGCAGAATCTGAAGCAGGCTCCAGGCTCTGAGTTTTCAGCACAGAGCCTAGCATGGGGCTCAAACCCATGAACTGTGAGATCATGACCTGCGCTGAAGTCAGACGCTCAGCTGACTGAGCCACCCAGGCACCCCGGGGATGTCCTTTTTAAGCAAAAACAAAAGCATAAACAAAAAATATAAATGAAAAATAATAGGTTTTAATAATACATTACAATATTCCCATATCAAAAGCACCATAAATAAAATTAAAAAGCAAACATTAAATTGAGAAAGTGATTTTTGCAATGATGATGCCATGTCAAGAATTACTATATACTTAATATATCATTAATCTAACTTTGCTTTCCTTTAACCCTCATCATCAAGTCCAATCTGTTTTACATCCTTTATGTCTCTTGGGTCTTGATTCTCTGCTTTACATCTTCAGGACAGCTGCTCTGGTTCAAGATACCAAGAACTTTTTCTGTGTTTATGCAGCAGTCACCTGTCTGTGTCTCATCTGGCCACACTCTAAACAATTCTCCAAGATGCAACACTAGTCATCTTTCCAAGACCCAGATATGATCGTGTGACTCTCCTTTTCCCTATCAATGAAATCCAGTGCCCTTAGAATAATAATGCTCTTAGAAAAATGCATTCCTCTCCAGCTTTCTCTGTTACCTCTCACCCTCTATGCTTCAGCCATAATGGCTTCTTCTCTCCTTAGTGTCTTTGCACATGCCCTTCCCTTTCCTTGGGATGTTCTCCTACCTGTTAATTCCATTTCTTCTTCTATTTAACTATTTAATTATTACTATCTTCTATTTAACTATTACTTAGCTATTACTTAACTATTATTAGTTATCTTAACTATAACTATTACTATCTTCTATTTAACTATTACTTAGCTTGACCATCACTGCTTCATGGATCCTTTCTCTGACTAGTTCAGGACTGGTAGATGTTCTTCCGGCACTAGGTACCATTCTGCTCCACGTATTTAGCACAGTTTTAATTTTACATTGGTTTATTCATCTAAAAATGAATTTGGGAGTTCTCTGAAGGCTAGGACCAGCCCTTCTTATTATTCTATCTCCAGCGCCTAATAGGCCATAAATAATGCAAGACTAGGGCTGTGTGGGGATAGGAGCCTTGATGTACATCACATGTCTATGAGGAGATTCCAGATTTTCAGACAAGATACACACTTAAAGATCCAACTAGTGTAAATTTGGTCCTTAAGTCTGTGCCTTAAAACCCATCTCAGCACAGTGATATATTGAAAGGGGAAACAATAAATAAAACATATACATAGTAAAACAAAGAAGCCAATATAATTTCTTCTGATTTCCCAGTTCTCTACCTGGTACAGTTATTTTTTTTACTGATATGTATACATATATACATATCACTTCAGCAACATCTCAGACTACTTTTTTCTACTTCCCACCATCCTTTTAAAAACATTTTATTTCCTTTTAACGAGTGCTTCCTAATTATCCTTTCTTTTTCTTTCCCTTTTATGGCTTGGATCATGGTTCAAGTCTGAATTATTGCAAACATCCCCATTATGGGATGCAGACATAAAAGAAATCACAAAAGATAAAGATACAAATGAAATTGCATGGATAATTTTGAACATACTAAATCAGAAATTCTGGAGAAAGCAGGAGGACATATTAGCAGCACCCTGGTCCCTCCTCCATTCAGAGCAGCTCTGATGCAAGCTGTTAGATACTAGGTTTGTAAGTAATATTTTACTTGAAAAAAGTTTCTGCAAAAGGTAAAAAAGTGTTTGAAAATCACTCTTGTCAATCACCTGAGATTGCTCTCTCTGCATAGCCCTACCAATTCAAATGCTACTCATCCTTTAATTATAGCTACATTCCTACTATACACACGCATCTTCTATCAATTCTAGGACAGGCTTGTCTTTCTCAGAGCTCCCTATATCATGCAGTTTGTTGTTTACTATAATATCTGGCTTTCTCATTTTTAATTCTGTCAATTAGAGATGTATGTATGTATGTATGTATGTATATATCTACCTAGTTATTTTCAATCCTCCCCTATCCACAGTTAGGTTGTAAAGTTATTTTGGCAAAGATACTATCTAACAGATTTTACACTGACCTCACTATGACTAGTGTTGAGATGGTTAGGGATAACAAAATCTGATTAAATGATCATGATATTAATGAAGAAGAAAAAAGAAATACGTTGTTTTAGGAAAAAAATATTCTTAGAGAAGAATTTAGAACAAATAAGAGCAGCTCTTTGGGACCCCAAGTTGAGAAATATTCAGCAGTTGAAGGGAAAAAATGCCATGATCCACTGGGAGTGAAACCCATGGGACTGGCATCTGGCATTTGTGGTAGGAAATCAAATGCGAAGTTACTCTCTTTCTGCTTAAGCATCTTTGTCAAGACAGAACTCCTATGTATGTTTACACGAGTTATCTAAAAAGAAGGAAAAAAATTTAAAAATAAATAAAAAGAAGGGGGTGCTTGGATGGCTCAGTCAGTTAAGCACCCAACTTTGGCTCAGGTTGTGATCTCATGGTTCATGAGTTCGAGCCCTGTGTTGAGCTCTCTGCTGTCAGTGCAGAACCTGTTTTGAATCCTCTGGCTCCCTCTCTCCCTGCCCCTCCCCCATGCTTTCTCTCTCTCTCAAAAATAAATAAACATTTAAAAATAAACAAATAAATCAATAAATAGATGACAAAATTAGCCAAGCACAAAATATACTTTATGTTCATTTTTGACAAATATTTTCCATTTCTCTATAAAATAAAATCATGTATATTACTAATAAGTTTATTCTACTCTTCACACATTAAGTTTTATCTTGAAAAAAAATTATTTTGAGAATAAGAACCAACTCAGATATTCTCTTTATATTTGCTTTCCATGTAATCTTTCCTTAAACTTCCTGATCTTTTTTTTTTCAGGAGGGTGTAGCTGGCCATTAAGAAGTGCATGATAAATGAATTAAATAATTCATATACCAGAGTGCTGATTTGCACAAGCTGCACTGATTGAAAAATTGCTTGTTTGATGACAAAATAAACTTGAAAGTAATTGCAATTACATAGAGAAGGTACAATATTGCTACATTCACATCACCTGAGTTTAGATCTAAGTTGATTGTGCCATTGTAATTTATTCCCTCTATTACTGTGAGATCAACACAATGATTGGCATGGACTTTCAAGAAGCCCTTCTTACGTGTCCTTGTAGCTCTGCCCCAGAACTGCCACTTGCAGAAAGCATAATGAGAAATAACATACAAACGAAAACAAAAGCAAGGATATGAATCTAGATTGTTGGCTGCATGGCTTTTTGCAAAGGTTTATAGGAAGGAGTTGATTTTCCAAGTAAGACCATTGTGCTGAGAGTCTACTGATCAGCCCTGTGATAGTGACCACATCACATGATTTGTCTGTGTCAATCTTCTCACCTATTAATTGGGGAGAATAAACCATTGTCCATTCACATGTACAATGTAGGTGTGAAGATCAAAGTACAGTTTTGAGGCGCCAGGGTGGCTCATTTGGTGGAGTGTTCGACTTTGGCTCAAGTCATGATCTCACAGTTTCTGGGTTCCAGCCCTGCCTCGGGCTCTGTGCTGACTGCTCAGAGCCTGGAGCCTGCTTCAGATTCTGTGTCTTCCTCTCTCTCCCCCTTCCCTCTTGCACTCTGTTTCTCAAAAATGAAAAAAACACTAAAATTTTTTTTAAAATTACAGTTATGTGAAAACATTAAATGTATTTATATCAATGATACATTATTTAAATGTTTTAATGTTTTTCTTTATTTTTGAGACAGAGAGAGACAGTGCATGAGCAGGGGAGGGACAGAGAGAGAAGGAGACACAGAATCTGAAGCAGGCTCCAGGCTCTGAGCTGTCAGCACAGACAGCAACGTGGGGCTTGAACTCATGAACTGTGAGATCATGACCTGAGCTGAAGTCGGAGGCTTAACCGACTAAGCCACCCAGGCGTCCCGTCAATGATACATTATTTAAATGAGCGGTTTAAAATAAGAGATGTAGAAAATATGTATCTTCGGTTATATGTTAATGTTTAATAAATGTCCCAACAAATCAAGGAATGACATTTATTACATAGACATATTTATTGATAAAAGCTCTTAAGAGAAGTAAAATCAATTGACAAAATAATAATTAAATAAAAGTCTTTTCTAACCTAAATTCAAAACATTACCCAAGGATACTGTTAAGTTTTCAACTATTTTTCTAGTAAAAAAAAAAAATCAAGCGTTATTCATCTGAGGTCAGTAACTCTCAGTGGGGTAATAGTGTATGAAAAGCTTGGGTAGGATATATAGATAGTACAGTTTGAACACATTCTAAAATTATCATTGCTTTAATATTTTATTAACCATGTTTTCTCAATCTAAAGGGTTTTTTTTGTCTTAATTTGAGAGAGAGAGAGAGAGAGAGAGAGCACACCAGCAGGGGAGAAGGGCATAGGGAAAGAGGGAAAGAATCCCAAGCAGGCTCAGCCCTGTCACTGCAGAGCTTTATCTCAAGAACTGTGAGATCATAACCTGAGCTGAAATCAAGAGTTAGAGGCTTAACCAATTGAGCTACGCAGGTGCCCCTAACTTAAAGGTTTAAATAACAGCAAGGAAGGACAGTAGGTTAGGAAGTTAGTTGACACAGACCAGAAAACTGGTTTTCAATTATTTACTTTGGAACTCAGGATTTGTTTTAAGTTTATTTGTTTATTTTGAGAGAGAGAGACTGGGGGAAGGGCAGAGAGAGAGGAGAGATAGAGAACCCCAAACAGGCTCCAAGCGGTCAGCACAGAGCTGGACATGGGGCTCGATCCCATGAACCCTGAGATCACGACCTGAGCAGAAACCAAGAGTTGGACACTTAACTGACTGAGCCACCCAGGCACCACAGAACTCAGGATTTCTTATGACCCTCCTTTATCAGGAAAATTAAGGATGCTTTCATGTTAGATAATATCTTATTTCTAAGTCCCTAAAATAATTTTAGGGTCTTTTTTAAAGACAAAATAGTCAAACTACATTGTAAGGGATTAAAATCACTCAATTCTAAATCAGAAGCATTATGTTAAAATGAAAGTGGTGAGAAGACGCCTTGAGCATTCTCTTATTGTGACAAGTTTGTAATGATTGTGTAATTGACTGATACACTTTGCAAAATAACCATGCCAACTTTATAATATGCATTACAACGTACCTTCAAAAATCCTAGTAAGAAATGTGTAATAGTTACTAAAGAGAATTTAAGAATACAAACTCTGAATAAATTAGAAAATTTATCAAAATCCTGAATGAGGAAGCAAGTCTTTAAAAATTAATTGCTATATTAGTTACAAATTAATTACTTAATTAGAATTCATTAAAAGGCCTTTTAAACAAACAAGGCAGTTCCCGAAAATATATCAACTTAAAAAATGTAACTCGGCAGGCTTGCCCTAAAATATCTACATTGGTTTAAAAAAACTAGACAGAAAAGTTTTGAAAAGAAGGTCATCACATTTCTTTGAGTAATGTAAATAGTATGGTAACAGTACAAGAACAGACAAATAGATCAATAGAATGAAAAAAACAGAAAGAGACCTACACATATACGGAAATCTAATAAATTAAAGGGTAGTATATCTAATAGGTAAGTAAAGCGATTATTCAACAAATGCTATGTCCATAATATAGGAAAAATAAATTTGATTCCTAATTTTGAACACACCCGCAAATATACATTCTGGATGATGACTAATCTATATGCAAAAACACAAAATTATGTAAGTATTGCAAGAAAATTACCTTTCTCACATGTGTGTTCTTTTAAGATGGGATACTTTATTTATTTTTAATGTTTGTTTATTTTGAGAAAGAGAGAGAGAGAGCGGAGCAGGGGGAAGGGCAGAGTAGAGAGAGAATTGCAAGCAAGCTCCATTCTGTCATCATGGAGTCCCATGTGGAACTCGATCTGACAAACCATGAGATCATGACTTGAGCCAAAATTAAGAGTAGGCTGCTTAACTGATTGAGCCACCCAGGTGCCCCAAGATGGGATACTTTAGACTTGAATAATGATAAGAAAGATTTTCATAGGGGAAAAGAGCACACGTTATGGAGTATACACAGAAAAAAAAAAGCACCAAATGGAACCCAAGAATTCTGTTCTGCCACTTTGGGACTTTACTTTCATAAGAAAAGACTCAGATTAATACATTCTACTCTTTGTTATTTTAACTAAGGCACATTAAACATACTGAGTATATGTGTCTATGGGAGAACAGGACACTTTTTGTTGAGACTTCTTGATGTTGTCTTCCTAAACAGATCACTGAGAATCTTGCAACAGGGATGAGTACGCTGGCTCTGGTATCAGACCACCTGATAGGACCCAGCATAAATCATTTAATATTTCTTTTTTTAATATTTATTTATTTTTGGGAGAGTGCAAGCAGAGGAGGGGAAAAGAGAGGGGGACAGAGGATCTGAAGTAGGCTCTGTGCTGACAGACTAACAGCAGCAAACCTGATGTGGGCTTCAAACTCATGTGGCACGAAATCATGACCTGAGCCGAAGTCGGACGCTCAACCAATTGAGCCACCCAGGCGCCCCTCGTTTAATATTTCTTGATCCTGGTTTTCATACCAGTAAAATGTGGAAAACATTATGATGATCATGAAGGTTATACAGTATACACAGCATGTTCAGAATGGCTGACATATGGTAAACATATAATAAACAAGCATTTCACCATGAAGATAAGTAGTAATTGAATATCACCATAAGCCCATAGGCTATACCTGCTGGAAAGTAATAAAAAGGACCAGAAAACTTTGCTCCACATTCTGGAGCTGCCCCCGGTCTTCCCTCCAAAGGTTTAGCTGCCACTATGATGAAACGCCCTCTCTTGGCCACCCCTTCATCCTCTACCTTTACCCTCTTTGGCCAAGTGAGCAACGCCATCCAAGTTAGAACCGTACTAACAATTGAAGATTCCTTTCTGGAGGCGCGAGGCTGAAACCAATATAGGTCCCTTCTAGCAGCTGTTACAGTGATGTACTTAATGAGAGGGGGAAATGGAGGTCTCTGAGCATCTTCCTTCTGTGATAATGAAACAATCAAAACTCTTTGGCTCAGAGACAGGAAGCATAGGAGAAAAGACACTGACTGTGTTACAATAAGAGACAATGAGGAGACAGGAGTGCAGACAGGCAGGAGTGAAGATTGGTGGTGGGAAGATGAGGGTCTGCTTGCATTGTGACTTCTAAGGAACTACTTTTAAGTAAGGCAAGTATTGGGAATAAGACGGTCAGGGAACTTGATTGCTGTCGATTCAACTCTGCTTTGTTGAAATGAGTAAATCTGTGGTTCTGATTTACATAATCTTTCTATGAATAAAAATAGGATGCAAAAACTCAATCTGTTCCAGATTTAGATCCAAACTGGAATGCAAGATATGACAGAAATCATCTTCTAAGATGGAATTGTCTTTAAATGGTGCTAATGAATCTCAAAATAGATTATCCTTCAAACACATATGCCTCCTTTTTCTGTAACCAGGGTGACACCTTCAAGCTCTTTTCAAACCACTATGCTGCCTATGATTTTTGTAAAACAAAACAAAACAAAAACAAAACAAAGAAACTAAGATTAGAGATTTTTTGGTTGGAAACATTCCATGTCACATTAGGTATGCACTTCTACCAAGATGCTGTTCCATGGGAAGTATTGCCAGTAACCAATTACGTTGGATACATTTCTTGGTTGACCTACAGCAATCACCGATGCCCATCTCTAACCTTCCTTGCTCTTCCTTTCACATACTGCCAATACCCACGTCCCACTCCTCACACCTCTACTCATGTGTACAAAAATTGCTAAGTACAACTGACATGCTAATTTGGTTGCTTAAAGTCATTAGATTTAATTTATATTCCTACAGAGAAAAGTCATATTACATAATTAAGATGCTGCATTCCAGCTTTTATTTCATTTATTCATGATGCCTCAATTGAACGTGTTGAAAGGACACAGAAGAGAAGATCCAATATGTAAAAGAAAAGTACTTACAACTAAATTTATACTTGACTCAGGTACAGCTTCTGGGTGCAATATGCTTTAAAACATCTTAATACACAACTAAGGAACACATTTTTTAAAATATACTGAAAACCTCCCTGACCACAGTTTTCTTTTTCTCCTTTACACTTCAGTAACACTTTCAGAGACATGGTGCAGAAGCTTGGAGACAAACTTTCAACTCATTTGTACTTTCCTTTATGAAATATCACCACTTAAAATATTTATTCCCCTGTTTAATGTCTGCCCCTGATTAAGAAATCAAAGGCTCTCCAGGGTATAATATTGAGCCCTTTGAAGCACATCTTGTCTAGTCTCTAACTGATGTTAAATGCATTCCATTTAGATCCCTTTAAACTAAGAAACTGATATTAAGTATTTACCACTTGCTCTTGTTGGCCATGAAGTACTTCGGGAAATTTAATGTAAGGTAGATCCTGTGGTTACTTGTTTCTTTAAGTGCAAGGTAGCATCAGAGCCAGTGGTAGAGTTGAGACTCACACTCTTGCATGTCAGGCTCCAAAGGCATGCTCCTGCCATTCACTAAACCATTCAAAGGACTTTAATGGTTGGGATCTGATACCTTGCTGGTTCATTGATTTATTGCTTGGATATAGCTGACCATCATAAAGATGTTCTCTCCTAAGATCTTTGGCCCTCTAACTCTTAACCACTGGTGTTAATTCCAACAGGTAGTGGTCTAGTGCCTACTGAAAAAAGAAAACTGCAGGATTAAAATGGTGTCACTTACACTGAGTTCCCAAACCCAGGCTTAATCCACAACAAAGTGCAGTTTCAACCTCCCCCAAAATGGGGCCTGAACCAGTCAAGTCAGGAAAACTTTTCTTTCCATCAGCACCTACGAGCTTGTCACCCAGGTCCTTTCCATCCCCCAAAGAAAGATCAAGAAATCTGTGTAAGACGCCTTGCTTTTCCCTTAGCAAGCAGCCTCACTTGGAGCAATCCTTTTCTTTCACTAATAGCTTTCTTGCCCAGTCCTCTGTCTGTAAAAACCTTCCATTTTGTACACCACCTACGAGTGCTTCTCTACTTGGTAGGTGGGGTCCTGCCAATTCATGAATTGTTTAATAAAGACAACCAGATCTTCAAATTTACTTGGTTGAATTAGAAAAAATTAATGTTTATTTATTTTTGAGAGAGAGACAGAGAGACAGAGAGACCGAGCACAAGTTGGGGAGGGGCAGAAAGAGAGGGAGACACAGAATCCAAAGCAGGCTCCAGGCTCTGAGCTGTCAGCACAAACCCGAAGCAGGGCTCCGGCTCACCAACTGTGAGATCATGACATGAGCCAAAGTCGAATGCTTAACCGACTGAGCCACACAGGCACCCCTGAATTCTGTGATTTAATAAGCCAAACCTAGATCCTATTCCTTCTTCCACACAACACATTTTCAGGTAAAAGAGGGCTATGATCAGTTGGATCTGCTGCTATACAACCTAAATAGCTCCTATTGGCACACTAATTACTTATTCTAAACATGTCTTTGCTGGTCTTTAGTACTCTTAGAGTATAATAAACCAAACTAAACACTCACCAGCTCTTTAGTGTGGCCTGATTAGCATAACATTTGATTTGCCTCACTGTCTTGGCTTTTTGAAAATTTAGTGTATTCTTAGGGTGCCTGGGTGGCTCAGTCGGTTGAGCGTCTGACTTCGGCACAGGTCATGACCTCACGGTTTGTGGGTTTGAGCCCCACGTCGGGCTATGTCCTGACAGCTCAGAGCCTGGAGCCTGTTTCAGATTCTGTCTCTGTCTCTCTCTGCCCCTCCCCTGCTCACACGCTCTCTGTCTCTGTCTCTCAAATATAAATAAACATTTAAAAAATTTTTTAAAAAAGAAAATTTAGTGTATTCTTATTCTCCTAACATTTATGCTATTAATCTACACAGGGTTCTTTTTTTAAAAGTTTATTTTTTTGAGAGAGCATGAGTGAGTGGGGCAGGGATGGGGGGGTGGGTGGAGAGAATCTCAAGCAGGCTCTGTGTCATCAGGAAAGAGCCCAACACGGGGCTCGATCCCATGAAGTGTGATCACGATCATGACCTGAGCCAAAATGAAGGATTGGACGCTTAACCAACTGAGCAACCCAATCTACACAGGGTTGTTAAACACGACGTGCTTGCTTTCTGTGCCTTTGCCTGAGCCACTGATATGAACAAGAGAAAGAGAAGTCAATGCTGGGTAGTTTGCCAAGAAAAGTCTCCCTCCAGACTGACACTTAACCTCATCACTTGCACATTTTGGCACCACAAGTAAACCTTTCGTGAACTTGTGTTTGGATTTAAGCCTTATCTTGAGTCAGTTAAGTGACAGGGACAAGGAATTTAACCTATAAACCTTAATTCCTTAAATCCATCAACCAGGATTGGTAATACCACCTTATAGGTGTCACAGCAATGACCTTTGTAGATTCTAAGATCATTTGCATGCAGAGTGGATGCTAAATAAAAAGTATTTCCTTATAACTAAAAACAATTTCCATGATGTCAGAGATGATGCCAACAAGCCTATTCTATGGTTTCAGTCAGCAGATCTCCATGTGACACAGCTGGCTTACGCACAGGAGAGCTAGTTCGTGTAATAATCAACTAGGTGTGCCTTAGTGGCTTAGTCCATTGAGCCTCTGACTCTTGATTTGGGTTCAGGTCATGATCTTGTGGTTGGGGGGATTGAGCCCCGAGTCAGGTTCTGTTCTAACTGTGCGAGTCTGCTTGGGATTCTCTATGTCTCTCCTTCTACTCCTTTCCCCCACTCTCTCTTTCTCTGTCTCAAAATAAATAAATAAATAAACACTGAAAAATTAATCAATTAAACTCTCTACTAATTCGTTCTTTTGCTGCTTCAGCAAAACTATCTTTGCATTTACTAATAGTGAGCCCCCTCTGAACACTGGGTGGAGGGGCACCAATGCTCAAGAGAGTGCCACACGTTTGAACTCGCAGGCTGGTTCAATGAATCCACTCTATTTCACTCTTCTGCCATCCCATGTTTCTGATCTGTAAAATGGAGATAATGACAGTGACCTATCTCACAGGCATCCTGGGAAGAAATGCTAATTAACGTTCAGAAAACACTTTGAAAATGCAAATTGCTATTTAAATGCTAAATATGTGTATTCAACAGTAGACAAGTGTACCTCGGGATTAACATGTCCTAGATGCTGAAATGGCCTCCACTGGCTCAAAGTAGGAAACCAAATAAACAACCTTACACCTGCTCAAAATATACACTTGGTCAGGCTCCTACTGTATTTTGAAGCAACACAATTTTTATAGATTTTGTGGCTGAAAGTTACAAATAAGCGGTAATGTGAATGTCTCTCTTTTCAAAAGGTAGTGGCTATCTTTTAAGGGAATGTCAGAAAGAAGCAACTAAGTTGCTGGGGGGTGGTGTAGGGGGGGTGATTTCAGGTAGTATATGGTTAGAGACCTGACAGCTCAGGATTCTTTGCTATAAAAACGCAATATTAGTAATAAAGGTAAAACTGCACTCTTCTTAAGCAATAGAGCCATTGATTTGGATTAACAGACACAGCTTGCTCTCACATTCGAAACTGTCAGGTTAAGACAACATTTTGAGATTGCAAAATAGATCAGGAGCATAAACGTTCAAAACCAGGAGACTACATGAGCCATCCCAGCCTTCTGCTAAGGCAGCTCCTACCAGGGATGAACAGCTGCTCAGCAGAGTGTCACTAATGTATGATACCCAGCAACTATGCAGCGGCCTTCACGGGCTTTTGGGAAAAAAAAAAAGAGCTGCGAAATATTCCTCAAAATGACTTTTTACTAACTCGTCCAGTTTAGGATTCCTCCCTTGCTTGGAGAATATAAAGAACATAATGCCTAAACCATCTGGAAACGTTTTATTTGAGTTGTCTTTTTACCCCATCAGGGGCCTGTGGCAGGATTTGCATTTTTAGGGCTTTTCAATTTTAAACAGTTAATCATCTTAGAGGATAGGGATATGCAAAGCTGGCAGTGTTTCTTGGGAGACTTGATAGCAACTCAGTAGAGGAAAAGAAACATTTTTAGTTTGAAGTAGAAGGTTGCATTCAACATGAAATAAACACTCCTTCCTGTACTGCCAGAGTCTAAAAATAGGCCCCTGAACAGATTTTAAAGTGCCATTCTATGCTTTCTCCAATGAAGCCACTGGCACTATTAGCCTGATTACTCCACAAGGAGAGAGCCAGATGGCTTGCCCTTGAACTGAAATCAAAGGGTCTTCCTTTATGTGAACATTTTTTCAGAATAAGGGAATCCTAAATACATAAAGGTACCATGTTTACTATGCACAGGGAATCTCTTGGCCCATTACAAACTTGTAATGCAGAGTCCAGGATTCAGTTTTCTTGGCAAACTGAATAATTAAGGCCAAAGTTAAGGAAACTCCTGTAAACACCTCCCACCGCCCTTTCTTCAGATTGCAATGTGTCCTAGAGAGGTGGTCTACCACTTAACCAACATGAAATTCTCTATTTCTAAAACTTTTTTAAATTCTTTTTTTTTTTTTAATATTTATTTATCTTTGAGAGGGGGGTGGGGTGGGACAGAGGATCCAAAGCAGGCTCTGTGTTGACAGCACAAAGCCCAATGCAGGACTCAAACTCGTGAACCATGAGATCATGACCTGAGCTGAAGTTGGATGCTTAACCGACTGAGCCACCCAGGTGCCCCTGAAATTCTCTATTAAAGAGTCAAATATATAGGAATTCCTGTCCAAGGTGCCAGCATGGGTATCACCTTGGAACTTGTTATAAATGCACATTCTCAGGTCCCACCCTGGACCATCTGAATAAGGAACTACAGTTTAACAAGATCCCCAAGTAATGTGCAGGCAAGTTAAGAGTTTTAGTAGCAGAGGGTTAGTCAGTTCTATCCATTTCCCTGTGTCCTCAGGAAGATCTCTTGGTCCCTGAGTACTCCTATTGTCTCATCTCACCTTCAGAACAATAACTTATAATGCTACAATATAATATTGAATGGAAAAGAATTTAATCTGAGAGTCATACAGTAATACCACAGAGACACTTCCTGTCAAAGTTACTTAATTAACACGTTTTAGGCATACCTGGGAGATATGGCAGGTGCAGTTCTGGACCACTGCCATAGAGCAATTATTGCAGTAAAGCAAGTCAAATTAACTTTTTGGTTTTCCGGCGCATATAAGTTAAGTTTCCACTGTACTGTAGGCTGTTAAGTGTGTGATACATCTAAGAACACATGTACACACCAAATTTAAACATACTTTATTGACACAGAGACACAAAGTGAACAAATGCTGTTGGATAACTGACACTGGTAGATTTGCCAGAAACCTTCAGTTTGTAAAAATTGTGGTAGCTGTGAAGCGCAATACAATGAGACACGGCTTTACTACTGATTGAACATCTATGTGCTATATAACATACACAAATAAAAAAGACACACTCTCAACCCAAAGAGTTTCAATGTATGAGTAATCACATTGCTGCTAGCTAGGATGCAAGAAGTTGGGAGGGCTGAGAGCTATCAGTAGGAGAGTGGAGGGAGAAGGAACAAAAGCAAGGAAGAAATGTGTTTTGTTTTGCAGAACCTGCGATTCCTGCCAAGAGAGATACCCAGCTAGGTGTTTTGCCTGATAGCCTCTTATGTGAGCCAGTTTGAGCTGGTCTGGAGCTGAGGACCCTAGCAGAAACCCCCCTGAGTTGTCCCGAAATTTCTTTTAGCTCATTATAATACAAAAATCTCCTCCTGTGGGTAGGGTTTTCTGCCATTTTTAAAACATATGTATGATGTATGTTCTAGTATGTTGACATGCTAGGTATGTGCAATTGAACTGGAGTGCTTAACAGAAGATGTGTAAGTTCCCCTTAATATGTACACATTCCCTGTCCTGTCTCCAACACACTACATAAAAGATTCCTGCACTAACCCCAGGGAGAGACAGTGCTTTGAGAGCTATTTCCCCGTCTCTTTACTTGTAATAAGTAATAAAAGTTGTTTGCTTTCAACACTTCCTTGGGTTGTGTTCAAGTGAATGCACCGCAAACGGCAAACCCCTTGAGTTCATTTATAAGTCTGATTAGATAGACACAGAGAAACATGGCATTTAAGGAAGCTCTGAGACATTGTGAAGGGGGTAAAGTAAGAGCATACAGATACTTATTGAGATGCACAGATACTCTAGGATTAGCTATATGATGTCTTGCACTCCATTCTAGGGCATCTGGGATTTAAATGTGGGGGTGGGACACAAATTCGATTAGGGTCAGGAGCAAATAGATGAAGGGGATTAAGTGAAAAGGTATTTGTCCTACTTGAAAAGTCAGCTCCAATCTGTTGGGCCTAATGCTGCTATATCTTCTGACTTTTAAAAATAGCCAGAAATCCAGATTTGTAGGACATGTGCTATCACCTAACTTTTAAATACTGGGTACAAGCAATCAATCAATCCATCAATCACCAACCAACCAACCAACCAACCATGAATAGACCAAACAAAACACCTCTGTGGGCTGAAGTCTGCAGCCTCTACTTTAAACTCCAGGGTATACTGACCCACCAAAAGCTGGGCAGCAGCCTCATGGTGGAGGTTCCATGATGAGTAAAACTAGTTGTCACTTTTCCAGGGACAGACAGTGTGAGGAAGCACAATGTGATGTGTGCTGAAATAGAAGCCTGTGTGCAGGCAGCTATGGATGAAAAAGAGGCTAATTTCCCAGAGCAATGAGGAAAGGCTTTCCAGATTGGGAATTATGAGCTGAGGTTTTAGGGAACAAAAGGTGCAAAGTAAAAGGGAAGAGAGACATGGCAGAAAATGTTCCAGATCAGAAAAATTAATTTGCAACACTTAAAGGCTTGAGAGAGAGAATGATATTTTGATGAAATGCAGAGTTCAGAATGACTAGGAGGAGAGTATACACAGGCAACAAATATGCTTAACTTTAAGCAGCTGGTGAATAACACCATATGATTTCTTCTTAAAAATGATCATTCTCCAGGATGGGGCAAAAAAAAGTAGGGAACCTTCTTTTATGAGTAGTTGCTTTTGTAGGATATATCTGATTTGACTGGAGATATGGAGAAAACCCACATAGAAGAATTGTATAATATTTCACTGCATATAAACTTATCACACTACACCAAAAGGCTCATAATAATTCCTTCAGTTGTTAGAAATTACTGAAGGGGAGCAGAATTTGTCACCCCAAAATATGGTTCTTTGGCATACGGACTGTCTTGAGCTGATTATTTTTAAGAAACAGCAGACACAGGAAAAGCACTGAAAACCAAGTAGAATGTATTCTTTTTTTGGTAAGGGATGTTCACATTTATAGGGGAAATCTCCATTTGTAAGGATGTCTCTCCTCTGTAGCAAGAAGAAAAAAGGATGACTAAATCACTAGAAACTCATTAATGGGGAAAGCAATGACTCAGATCTAACAACTTTACCTTTGTTTATTGTGCTTTTCTAATAACTTCTGTAACTGGTCTTCCCCCAACCCCCAACATCTTATTTTGTCTCCAGCTGGAGATGGTATTTAAGGTGATGGCTTGGGCCATTGTGGGGAGTTAGTTTTCCTGGGTCTCTCCCATGTATACAGGAGGTATATATGTTATTAAACTTCTGTGTATTTTTCTCCTGTCAATCTGTCTTTTATTATAGGAGGTTCTTAGCCAAGAACCTGGAAGGGTGGTGGGAAATTATTTTTCCTCCCCTACATTATCAAAAATGAAAGAAGAGATTTTAACAGATGTTCAAAGGGCATTAAATATGATCAATCAAGCTGGCTTCATATTTCTTCCCCAAACAGCTTTAAACAACAGCTGTGATTCTTTTATTTGCTGCTTTTGAAGAAAAGTTTTATGTCTATTGCTAGATCTGTAATTTTAATTGTCAGTATTCCATCTGTGATTTTTAATTATTTATTTACCTCCAATGTTAGAAAAAGTGCATTGATTAGGAACTTAAATAACTCTCCCCTCTTGCTCACCATCATAGAACTGATAGGAAAAATCTTAATTGCTCTTTAGTAAAGAAAAAAAAACTCAGCACAAAAATATCTATAAAAATTACAGGAAGAAGAAAAATGATGAAATTTATTAGAATATTAAAACATGCTGTTAAACATATTTTACTTAATTTTTAATATGTGCTCTGGAAATCATCAATGTAGTCAGTGTGAAGCTGCTTCTTTCCAAATATAGAGTGTTATAATGGGAAGACCACACCTTTCATGGCAAATCAAAAATTTGGTTTGGTTATGGTCACAAATTTGCAAATTACTCTGGCCTCAAATACTTTTCTCTCTTTATGTCTGCATAAAAAATATTAGAAATAAATGCCTGCACCAGTGGTTTTTATGTATTTTTTTAATTTAAAAACATTTTTTAAGTTTATTTATTTATTTTGGGGGAGAGAGAAAGAGAGAGAAAGCAGGGGAGGGGCAGAGGCAGAAGGAGAGAGAAAGAATTCCAAGCAGGCTCTGTGCCATCAGAAATTTTAAATTAAATTTTAAAATTAAAATTTTAATTTAAATCTAAAATTTTAAATTAAAATAAATTGGAGCCACTTAATTGAGGTATGATTGACAGGAAAAAGATGTATACATTTAATATACACAATTTGGTGAGTTTGAGGATAAGTACACACCCATGAAATCATTACCACCATCAAGGCCACAGACATATCATCCATTACCTCCTAGAATTTCCTCTCATCACCTCACCATTATTATTATTATTATCATATTATTATTATTTGCATGTATGTGCATACATTAAGAACACTTAATATAAGATCTATCTTCTTGGATCATTGGTTTTAATATATTTTTTTGAGTTTGTTTCTTTATTCTGAGAGGGGAGGGGAGCAGAGGGAGAAGGAGACAGAGAATCCCCAGCAGCCTCCATGCTCAGCACAGAGCCCAATGTGAGGCTCAATCCCACGACTGTGAGATCACGACCTGAGCCCATATCAAGTCAGATGTTTAGCCAAATGAGACCCAGGTGCCTCTGATCCCATTTTTCTTAAAGGTGTCCTAAGTGATTATGATGCAAATGTTTCCAAAACTATTTTTTCAAAGATGCTGGGCTAATCACACACACTGAGTGTCTGGCCCAGCCACGTCTTCATGGAATGGAAAGCTTTTGAGATGTATCCACAGTGATAATGCAAGTCAGTACAAGCTCTGTGATGGAATGGATTTTGCTTGTTTTGTTCACAGCCATGTCCCCAGCAATGAGATCAGCACCTGGCACAAAGGAGGTACTCCATAACCATAGGTTAAGTAAATACAAGAAGAATGAATTGAACATGTCAACACTTGCTTTCTGAAATTCATGACCTTTACTTGGTTGGTTCTCTGTCTCACACAAACCATCAGGCAGATAAAGGACTCATCACAACTGTTCATCAACAGTGTATTAGCATGCTCAGAATGATGACATCCTACACAGCCATCAGCAGTCTTGAAACTATAATGTTAATTAGAGTTTTCCTCTCTAACTACCTACAAAACTGAGACTGTGCCTGAAAGAGTTGCACATCCTTGGTGGGTGATGATGAGTCAGCATCCACATTCCACATATCACTTAAAATATGGCACCCATAGTCCCAGGAAAATGTGTGCATCTTAATGACAGTGGACTACAGTTTCTTTTTCTTTTTTCCAGACATTGTGAGCTCGTGAAACATTTCTGTATTAGTCGTCAAGCTCTGAAACCAATTTGGTGTGGTGTTGCAACTACATCTAGAGGTAATGGTGGTGGGGGGGGGGACCCACACAAACACATGATTTCTTTTAAAACATCTTTTATTATTTCTCTAGGGTGCATGGAAATATTTTTATGGAGCCTCAAAGTTACATAAAACACAGAAGGAGAAACCAATATAGCTGCAAGTTTTATTCCTCCTTGGGGATTCAGAAGAGATGGAAAATCCATGGTATTAATACTGAAGCAGATCCAGTGCTACTTCAAATGTGCTTTTCATTAGCAAGAATGTAAGTGCTAATGCAGTTTATAATTCTGACTGAGGTCCTAATTTATGTGTAAGTGAGCACACTTAGCATAAAAGGTCACCATGCTCTTAACACTATGGCTAAAAGTAATCCTTCAAAGACTGCCTTAGCTCTAAATATCACGTAATCATTAGAATTCTGTTAAGAGTATATCATCAAGTATTTACTGTTATTAATCAATACCAGTTGACTAAACACTTCTCTGCTTATCAGCAGTATTTTCAGTGGTTTCTCTAGCACATCATAATTTCTAGTATTTTTTTACCTTAAAGTAGTAAGTAGTAAAGCCAAAAGAAAGTTGGAGTAGCTATACCTATATCAGGTAAAATAGACTTTAAAACAAAAACCGTAATAAGAGAGAAAGAAGGGCAATACATAATGATAAAGGGGTCAATCTAACAAGAGGATATAACATTGTAAGTATTATGCGCCCAACATAGGAGTGCCTGAATATATAAAGCAAATATTAATAGATGTAAAGGGAAACATAGCAATACTATAATAGTAGAAATCACTAACATCAATGGACAGGTCATACAGACAGAATATTAATAAGGAAACATCGGCCTTAAACAATGTGTTAAAGCAGATAGACTAAACAGATACTTACAGAACACTCCATCTAAAGCATCAGAATCTTATTTTGTTTTCAAGTGTACATGGGACATTTTTCAAGATATATCTAGTTTTGGTCATAAAATGAGTCTTAACACATTTAAGAAAATTAACATCATATCAAGTATATTTTCTAACCGTAATGGAATGAAATCAGTAATTAATTACATGATGAAAACTGGAATGTTCACATATGTAGAGATTAAGCAACATGCTACCGAACAACCAGTGGGTCAAAAAAGAAATTAGAAATAAAAAAGATACCATGAGACAAATGAAAATGGAAACGGAACATACCAAAATTTATGGGATGCAACAAAAGTAGTTCTAAGAGAGAAATGTGTAGCTATCAATGCCTAACTCAAAAGCTGAAATAAGTGAAATAGGGACTAAAAAGATAATAGAAAAGATCAAGAAAAGTAAGAGCAGATTCTTTGAAAAGATAAACAAAGCTGACAAACCTTTAGCTAGGCTCACCAAGAGAAAAAGAGACAACTCGAATAAATGAAACCAGAAATGAAAGAGGAGTTGTAACTGCTACCACACAAATACAAAGGATCAGGAGACTACCATGAAAAATTACATTCCAATAAATTGGATAACATAGAAAAAATGGACATTCCCATAAGTATACAACCTACCAAGACTGAATCATTATAAAACAGAAAATCTGAAAAGACCAATTACCAGCAAGGAGATTGGAATGGTAATCAAAAACCTCCCAAAAAACAAAAGTCTGAAACTAGAAGGCTTCACTGGTGAGTTCTACTATCTCTTCAAGGAATTAATACTAATCCTCCAACTCTTCTTCAAAATACAAGAGTGAGTAACTCTTCCAAGCACAATTTAGAGGCCAGCATTGTTCTGATACCAGATCCAAAAAAGGATGCCACACACACCAAGAAGAAAATTACAGATCAGTATCCCTGATACACACAAACGCAAAAATCCTCAACAAAATATCAGCAAACCAAATTCAACAATATGTTAAAAGATTCATTCATCATTATCAAGTGGAATTTATTCCAGGATGCAAGATGATTCAGCATCCTTTTATGATAAAAATCTCAACAAAGTGGGTTTAGACGGAATATACCCTCAGTATAATAAAGGGCATATATGACAAGCCCCTAGCTAACATCGTACTAACGGGGAAATGTTGAAACCTTTTCCTTTAAGATCATGAGCGAGACAATAATGCCCACTCTCAAACTTTTATTCACATAGCACTGGAAGTTCTAGCCAGAGCAATTAGGCAATAAAATAAGTGTCATCTAAATTGGAAAGGAAAAAGTAAAGTTGCCACTATTTGCAAAAGACATGATATAATCTATAGAAAATGCCAAAGACTCTATCAACAAACTGTTAATACTAGTAACCAAATTTAATAAAGTTGAAGTATCCAAAATCAATACACAAAATCTGTTGTTTCTTTACATTAATAACCAACTATCATAAAGAGAAATTAAGAAAACAATCTGATTTATAATTACATCAAAAAGAATAAAACACCTTGGAATAAATTTAGACAAGGAGGTGAAAGTCTTATATATAGAAAACTGCAAGACATTAATAAATTAAAGAAGACACAAACAAATGTAAAGATATTTTGTGCCCAAAGATTGGAGGAATTCATAGTGTTAAAATGTCCATACTACCCAAAGCAATATATAGATTCAACGGAATATCTATCAAACTCCAATGGTATTTTTCACAAAACTACAACAAATAGTCCTAAAACTTGTATAGAATTTCACAAGATCCCAAGTAGTCAAAGCAATCTGGAGAAAGAAGAACTAAGCTGGAGGCATCATGCTCCCTGACTTCAAACTAAACTACAAAGTTACATTAATTAAAACAGTATGGTACTGGCATGGAAACAGACACATAGATGAATGGAACAGAATGGAAAGCCCAGAAATATACAGATAATTAATTTATGACAAAGGAGACAAGAATACATAATGGGGAAAGAATAGTCTTTTCAATAAATGACATTAAGAACATTGGACAACCATGTGTCATAAAATGAAACAGGACCAGTGACAACATACACAAAAGCTAACTCAAAATGAATTAAAGATTTGAATGTAAGACTTGAAACCATAAACTTCCTAGAAGAAAACAGAAACAGTAAGATCCCTGACATAGGTCTTGGCAATGATTTTCTTAATCTGACATCAGAAGCAAAAGCAACAAAAGCATAAATAAGCAAGTGGGACTGCATCAAACTAAAAAGCTTCTACACAGCAAAGGAAATGATAAAACAGAAAGGCAACTTACTGATTAGGAGAAAATAATTGTAAATCACATATCTGATAAGAGGCTGATATCCAAAATAACAAAGCACTCAGACAACTCAATAGCAAAAAATTAAAACACTCTGATTAAAAAATGGGAAGAAGATCTGAGTAGACATTTTTCCAAAGAAGACATACTGCAGATGGCCAACTAGTACATGGAAAGATGCTCAACCTCATTAATCATCAGGGAAATGCAAATTAAAAACACAATGAGATATCATCTCACGACTGTTATAATGGCTTTTATGAAAAAGATAAGAAACGGGGCGCCTGGGTGGCGCAGTCGGTTGAGCGTCCGACTTCAGCCAGGTCACGATCTTGCGGTCCGTGAGTTCGAGCCCCGCGTCGGGCTCTGGGCTGATGGCTCAGAGCCTGGAGCCTGTTTCCGATTCTGTGTCTCCCTCTCTCTCTGCCCCTCCCCCGTTCATGCTCTGTCTCTCTCTGTCCCAAAAATAAATAAAAAACGTTGAAAAAATTAAAAAAAAAAAAAGATAAGAAACAACAAGGATTGGCAAGGATCTGGTGGAAAGGGAACCCTTGTGCACTGTTGGTGGGAAAGTAAATTGGTTCAGCCATTTTGGGAAACAGTATGAAGGTTCTTCAAAAACTTAAAAAATAGAATACCATACAATCCAGCAACTCCACCTCTGGGTATCTATCTAGAGAAAATAAAAATACTAACTTGAAAAGATATATGCACCTACATATTCATTGCAGCATTATTTACAGAAACAACCTAAGTGTCCACTGACAAATAAATGGATAAAGAAGATATGATATATATATATATATATATATATATATATATATCCAATGGAATATTATTCAGCAATTACAAAAATGAAATCTTGCCATTTGTGACAACATGGATGAAGCTTGAGGGCATTATGCTAAGTGAAATAAGTCAGAGAAAGAAAGACAAATACTGTGTGATCTCTTTTATATGTGGAACCCCCTAGCAAACAAACAAGCAAACAACAAAAAAACATGCCCATAGATCTACAGAACACATTGGTGATTGTAAGAAGCATGGGGTAGGGAGTGGAAGAAATGGGTGAACTGTTACTTGTTTTTTGTTTTTAGTTTAAATTGAGTCAAATTTTAAAAGGTTTTTTTGTTTTTTTTTTTTGTTTTTTTTTTTTTTTCCTGTTTTTTTACTTTTGAGAGACAGACACAGCACACGCAGGACAGGGGCAGAGAGAGAGGGAGACACAGAATCTGAAGCAGACTCCGGGCTCTAAGCTGTCAGCACAGAGCCCTGTGAGGGACTTGAACTCACAAACTGTGAGATCATGACCTGAGCTGAAGTCAGATGCTTAACTGACTGAGCCACCCAGGCACCCCAAATTGAGTAAAATTTTTAAAAAATGAATACTTATGTACAAAATTTGGGAAGTATAAAAAAGTTGTCAAAATATACTCTTGCTTTCAAGATCACGAGTCACTATATTTTTATATGTGTTTTCAATCTTTTTCTACATATCATACATAGTTGTGATCATAAGGCACATATCATTTCATAATATACTTCTAAAGCTAGTTATTTCAAATAGTTCGTAAGCATCGTTAGTGACTGCACAAAAATTCCAACCATAATTTACATTTAAAAGATTACTGTAACATTCCACTTGACTAAAGAAACTTGGACATAGAGGCTGGTGTTTCTACTAATAACTGCACAGCAGCAACTCTGTCCAGTTCTTGGAATTGATATGACCCTTGGTATACCAGACTTTGTATCCAAAATGCAGTTCTTATTCTTTGCATGCTCAAAATTGGTCCCATTTAATGTAATAACCTGTTGTAATGAGGTGCCATTACATGCAGTCAAAATCCTCAATGTTGTAGAAGTTAAACACATTTTAACTGAAACTTGAGGAATGGAATATCACCTTCCAGTAATATTAAGTAAGACACTTAAACTTTCTCTGACTTGGTCTCTAATTTTTTTCAAAAGAATACTAACATACAAATTAAGATAAAGTGATCATGCAAATTAGTAGTGGTACTGAACACCTGGAATCAATAAAGCCCAGGTAATACAATCGTAATTCTTATTTACTTCGAAGACTCGTTCACAGATCAATGTCTACCTGTGGGAAGAAGGAGCTTGCACCCTGAACGTCTGAATCTCAGGCCAAAACTTAATGTAGAGAGATTTTCTCTAAACAAAGGTTTCTACTTTTTAACTGCTCAGGATCTCAGTTGTATCATGTGAACAGTACTGTCATTAGATAACAATATGTGAAAACCCTTACAGGTTTTAGAAAGATATTTCTGTGTTCCATTATTGGAACATACATATAAAGTACCGTTATTCATATCAAAGTCATTCAAAGGTTTGCCATTAGTAAACATGGAAGTACTTCTGAATAATTTTAAAACTTGGAAGAATATCTTTAAAGAATGAATACATCTGGAACTCTTTAAAGATAGTGACCCAAAGGTAACCTACAAGTCACTCCCTTCAATGTCTATACACCCTTAGATTGAATGACTTCGAAACAGAAGACAACAATGTGAAAGTGCCCCTCTGATGTTTATTTTGTGACAGGAGTTCTCCTGAATATAAAAGTAATATTTTCATCTGCTATTGGTGGAAGTATAAAACTGGTTTAACCACTCTGTGAAATTATTTGGGAATATCCAATACAGCTAAGAATCTATATCTTCTGTGACCATTATTCTACTCCTTGATATGTGAAAAACATGTATATACGTTCGCTAAAAGGTATGTGTAAAACTTTTCATAGTATGTATTATTCATAGTAGCAATAGCCCCAAGTTGGATACAAATATCAATCAACCAGTAGAATGAATGTATGGTGAGAATGAACAAACTAGAACTCCACAGAACAGCATAGGTGATTCAAGTGTAATGCTAAATGGCAGAAGCTAGACACAAAACAGCACATACTATATGAATTCATCTATTTAGATTTCAAACAGCTTATATTAATTTGACCTATCTTTAGAACTCTGGTACCTCAGTGGGTCTTTTCAGACTTTTTGGCTTCATGTTCTACTTATTTTTCCTAGTGGATTTAGTATTATATCTTGCTATTACAACCATTCTCATACTTACCTAACTCCAGAGGAGGGCTTCCTTTTTGTTTCACCTGGTGGAACTCAGACCAGCTGTGACAATGATCGAAGGAAAGAAACAGTCTGAAGAAAGTACTAGCTCCTTCAACTAAGCAACCACTACACTTTTATCTACAAACAATTTTGCTATTGTAATTAAGGATTTATTTTTTTCAGACAGACACATGGAAATCATAGCAATACATATTAGTTAGAAAACAAACGTATTTAGGCTTTAATAGATTTCCATACTTGTAGAGAAGAACGCAGGACCAGTTCCAGGTACATGATTTCTGTCTCTTGAAACTGTGGCTCCGTTGTCTCTTTTTTGCCATCTCCTATGTTCTGACTGTTGGGAAATCTTAAATTCCACCCACAAAATTTCATCCGATTTTGTCCTATTTCCAGGAGCTCGGCTCTTCCAAGTGCAATAGAAAACTCACTAATGCAGCCATTAAGGGGAAGGACACCAATTTTCCATCCTTGGAAAGTCGAGGTTTGGGACTTGACCGGATGTTCTAGGAACACCCTACATATTTAACAGCAGCCAAGATAATGTTTGCTCAGAAACAGTATCAAAAGTAAGGTTTTGATGATTTAGTTCTTGATATTATGCAATTAATTCCTACACCACCACCACCACCACTACCAATAACTCTTTAAAAAACAGATTGGCTTTGGGGTGCCTGGGTGGCTTAGTCAGTTGACTGTCTGACTCTTGATTTCCATTCAAGTTATTATCCTGGGGTCATAGGATTGAGCCCCGTATAGGGCTCAACACTGAGTGTGGAGCCTGCTCAAGATTCTCCTTCTCCCTCTCCCTCTGCCCATCCCCTGCTTCACTTGCACACTCTCTAGGAAGGAAGGAAGGAAGGAAGGAAGGAAGGAAGGAGAGAAAAGAAAAGAAAAGAAAAGAGAAAAGAAAAGAAAAGAAAAGAAAAGAAAAGAAAAGAAAAGAAAAGAGAAAACAGATTGACTTTGATGCCATACTTGAAAAGTATTTTCTCAAATCTAATCACACTGGAATATTTTATTTCCTCTTTAGCTAAAAGCAACATTTTAGGAAAGCAAGGTTTCAATTCTCCAATTGGAAGAGAAAAATTATAAACAAAAGACTAAAATTCTTACATCAGAGAATAAATGTTTGAGTCACCAAGTGAAATAATAGCTATCAGATGAAGTCACAATTTGTTTTAAATAAATGAAATCATTGTCTATCAATCCATCCATCCGTCCATCTATCCATCTATTGAGTTTCAAAGTACTATAAGATCCTCATCTCTTCTATCTGTGGCTTTAAGTATTGACCCTGTGAACCAGATCTAAATAAAATTCAGAAAATACTGATTGCTAGTCTAGTGATGTGAAAACCATATTACTATTGCAATTTTAAAAAATGCTTCAAAAACCGCCATGGACCTTGACTTGATAGCTAAATTTTATGAAAAGTAGTTGCAGTTTTGGGGTAAGGTTTCCTGTAAACACATTGGCTAAAAATTTGTTTTAAAACCACACTACTAAGAAATCTCGTAAGACAGAAGCCTTAAAAATATTAGGTTTGGGGCACCTGGGTGGCTCAGTCAGTTAAGTGTCCAACTTCAGCTCAGGTCATGATCTCATGGTTGGTGGGTTTGAGTCCTGTGTTGGGCTCTGTGCTGCCAGCTTAGAGCCTGAAGCCTGTTTTGAATTTTGTGTCTCCCTCTCTCTCCCCCACTCCCACTCTGTCTCTTTCTCTGTCTCTTTGTCTCCATCTCTTTCTCAAAAATAAACATGAAAAAAATTTTAAAAAAATATTAGGTTTGCTTCCAGTTCTCCACAATAGTCAACATCTATTATAATGGCACCCCTAATGATTATTGTGAATATTCTTTGCCATATTTTAAATACAGAGTAATCAGAGTGTAACTGCATGGTTTCGTATTCTGTTGTAATAACTCAGAGGGCAGCCACATGTTCCCAATAGCAGGACAGAAGAAAACCTCTTGAACGTAAAACAGCAATTATTCTAAAAATAATTAGATCTTGTTTAGATCTTCTAATGAAGTGTTAGTTAACGCTCATCTCTTATGATTAACAGCTTTCTGCTGTACCAGCTACCTAGGTTTCAGTTTCATGATGTAAAGTTATCATATTCATTCTAACCAGGAGCTCACTCGAAGAATTCAGTGTCCTGTTGAAGTATGATAGAGCCCACACAGCTTGCTCTGAGCTTCTGAACCTCAAAAAATGGGAAACATCATCAATTACTGTTATCTGGACTTCTCTCTTCAAGGTTATTTCCCATGTGTCTTTCTAAGGGAACTCTGATCCAATCAATTACTAGCCTTGGAAGAAGCACACTGTTTTGGATAGATTTCTTTTCTTTTTAAAAAATTTTTAAAACATTTTTATTTATTCTTGAGAGACAGAGAGAGACAAAGTGTGAGCAGGGGAGGGGCAGAATCGGAAGCAGGCTCCAGGTTCTGAGCTATTGGCATAGAGCCTGACGTGGGGCTTGAACCCACCAACTGTGAGATCATGACCTGAGCTGAAGTTGGATGCCCAACCGACTGAGCCACCCAGGTGCCCCTGGATAGATTTCTTTTGATAGTCTCATCCCTGCTCTACTTGAACAAAAGGGATTCAGGTCCAACCTGCAGGAACTGTATCAGCTCTTGAGTTAATACATCATTATCTTATAATTCATCACTACTTTAGCTATCTCTTGCTGACTGCTAAAGCGGATGAAGGGATTATTTCCCATGTGGCCTCTATTATCTCTATATTATCTATGCCAATGATTATGAAATGTAGCCAAATTGGCTACAATGATCCATTTTATACATATTACATAAGATTGCTCCCCAAAAGATAGTTCCTTAAAAATTTATGACCACGATTTAACAGTTAATATTTTAATATATACTAGTCTACCCTTTTGGGGTCTGCAAGTAAAAATAAACAAACGCTGACCTCAGAAAGTTTTTTCACCATGAAACAAAATCTTCTAATCCTATTATTAATCATCATTCTTATGAAAAATGCATCTCCCATAAGCACAGATTAAGAGGGAAATTTCATTTACCTCTCTCTTAGAAGACCTTAAACCACCTTCCATACTGTGAAACATTCATTCACTCAACAAATACTAATTAAGTACCAATATACACCATATGCTATACCAGACTAGGTATATGTTCAGTGATGCAGTACGGCCCTCCAGACTTTTCTTTAGGCTACTTTCTTTTTCTTTTCATACAGTTGATTTCAGAATCTTACAAGGATTATCAATATTAGCTGTAATTATGAAAACAGCTAATTTTTGGTTATTATATTTTGGTTCTTATCCACATGGGTAGATGAATGTGATTTTTAAATGTTGTAAAAGTTCCTAGAACCCCCTTCCTATCTACCTCTGGAGAACAGATAATTACATATAATGAACCATGTATAATTTTTGAGGCATATTTCATTCAAAAATAGCTAGGGTGTGATAGTCCTCCTTGTTTGACTTCCTAAGGAAAAGATAAAACCATTATACAAGAAAAGTTTTGGAATTACAGCTGCAATAGAGATCTTTGATCCAGGATTCCTTTCCCTAAAGGCCCACCTTTCTCCAGAATCTCTGATTTTCTTATGTGAACCTCATTTTTAATTTTTTTAAAGCTTTGTCAAGGGAGAAAGAACAAGAAGATGCACTAGAGATCTTGCATACAAAAATTCCTGTTCAAGGAATTCTGTTTTAGGAATATAAATATACATATGTAGGCTTTAAATTTATATATATAAGTTATTTGATATATAGCATTTATAGGCTAGGAAGATTATATAATATATATCTTATATGTCTCATATATATAAAAACTCTAGCCTTGGCTGAATCAAGATATTTTCCTTTGATAGTTTCATCATTGCTCTACTTTAATAAAAGTGAAGATACACACAGACACACACACAGACACACAGACACACACACACACACACACACCTATTTGCATATTTCAAATTATCTTTAATCCTAGGGTTTTTAGGTAAAGAATAAAATTGCCTCTGTGATAACAGAGCACTTTTTAAAAAAATCTTTGTTTACCACACTTATGTTTGCCCTGCCCTCCACTTTGTCACCTGCACCCCATCCCTCACCTTCTACCTGCCAGGTGCAGCCTCACTCTCAGCTCTGGAACCAATCCTATTTCTGGGTATAAGGAATCTAAGGGCCTCGGCTAATAGTTCAGCACCAAATCAGTCTTGATTTGCTGTTCTATTACCTGCTCTCTGTCTTGCCTTCCCGGTAACCTACTTCTGCCCTGAAAACTGTATCACTTTCAGAATTTCTCCCTGGCCGACTGCCTCTGAATTCCCTATCTCTAAGCTATGCCCATTACCTGTGCTTCTATGGAGCTCTTCTTTGCTGCACAAGCATTTCAGGTAAAGCCTGCTCATGTTTAGGTAGTTGTGAGACCTCCTTAGTGCTGCTGACAGACTATGTAACCTTTGGCCCCAGCCTGTCACCAGACTCCTAAGGAGATGCTGCCCTTGGCTCATCTAGATATGTCCTGGCACCTGGTCCTGGCTCAGCCCTTGCACGGCCTCCTCAGCCCAGCTGTGCCTCTTTGGCTCCACACTTCTGCCAAATGAGCTTCAGTTCTAAAAACAACATCTGGAAGCAGTGGTTGGTAAGCAGGAGTTACAAACCTGCCATGTCTGGCCTACAGATGTATTCATGTGTTTTGCTTGGCTAGCACAGTATTGATATACAGAGATTTTTTCCTTTCTTTCTTTTTGTTAAGTTTACTACTGACTTCTACAAATTAGAAAATTTCACACAAAAAGGCAAGCAAACAAGAATACAAAAACCAATTTCCAGGCTGACTTGAAGGTGGAAGCTGTAACACGTCAGATCCATGCTGCCACGTGGCAACCCTCTACTTGAAATGAGCAGTCCTTGTTTACTCAGGTTGTGTGTGACTTCTGTCTCCAGATGGTACAGTTGCTGGGTAACCTATTGTCTTCTGCAACTGTAACCAAATGTCAATGACCCTGGACATCATGTTGGTACTGCTGCATTTTTCCATATGCCAGATTTAAGTGGAAAGTTGATAAAGTCTTCTAACTTGTCTCAACTAAAAGTGGGAAAACAAATAATTGATCTAGTTACATGCTAATAAAAAAGAAGAGAGAATAGTTCTAATGGTATGGAAGCATTCCTAAATGTGCAATATGCAACATTTCTGACATCTTTCCAGTTGAATTCACACATTTGTGTTACTAGCCCAATTCTTGTTGGCATTTAAGTTTTTTTATCCATAAAATAGACCACTTCGGAGAAAAGGGTCAGGATGGTGAAATGATTCAAGACCAAGAAGAGATACTAAGAATATTGAAATATGCAGCTGGAAAAGAGAAAACTTAGCAGATCACGATAATCTTCACATATCTGAGGAGTCATTATAAGAAGAAGTAAGTCTTTTTTACTATTTTTTCATGTTTATTTATTTCTTTTGAGAGAGAAAGACAGTGCACAGGTTGGGGAGGGCCAGAGCGAAGGAGAGACAGAATCCCAAGCAGGCTCCATGTCATCAGCACAGAGCCCGATGTGGGCCTCAAAGTCATGAACTGTGAGATCATGACCTGAGCCGAGATCAAGAGTCGGACACTTAATAGACTCCCCCACCCAGGTGCCCCAAGAATTAACTCTTGCTGTGTGGTTTCACAGGACTGATGATGGGAAAGAGTTGTAGGGAGACATGTTTTGGATGCATGAAATAGTATGGAAAACCACAGGATGTGACAAGTTCTCCATCCCTGCTTGTGTGCCAGAAGCATCTACAGCAACGCCTATAGACCCTAATTTTGCCTTCAGACCTAAATGCCTATGATTTTTCAGTAAAAAGAGACATTACACTGAGAACACTGATTTTTTTTTAATCAGTTTTATATAAAGAGTAGAGGAGGGATAAAGGGAGTGTGTAAGGGAAAAAATGCAGAAAGAATGAAGGTAGGTAATGGTTTTGAACATTAAGCATTGTTTGGGGCCAGTGGAAGACAAGAAAACCCTAAGAATTTTGAAGTTATACCAGTCATTTTCAGGCTTATTAAGCTTTTGTCACTGAAATACACGCTTCAATTCAGAGACAATACATTTGGGTCTTTCTATTGGTTTCCATCCCTAGAACATACTTTGGTGATTCATCATAGAGGTACCTACCATTTCTGTACAAGTTAAATGCCAACCAAGGCCATTTCACATTTACTTTAGACATATGTAAGGATCATCAAAATAATATATACTTTTTAACAAGAGTGACTCTTTTGGTAAAAATATATTCTTGTCCTTGAAAATAATCCCTAGAAAATACTCTGTGCATATCAAATGAATCTTTTACTCTAGAGTACTTTTTGCTTATTGAAAGAAATAAAAAATCAAAATATAATAGTTCATTATTTTTTTCCTCCTCATGTATAAGTTTTTGATGAGTTAAGGTATATGTTTCCTTAGCACATAACCCAAAGCCCTGTATACAGGGGTAGTTTAATAAATGTTGAGCACTGAACACATTTTATTAAAGAAATCTATAACTCCCCTGACATTTTTACATGTGACCCCCACGTAATTTCAGTTGTTCAGCTTAGTTTTGCCTCAAAATTCACATGTAATTATGGAGTATTTTAAAATCTCAAAACTTATTTCCTTCACACATCATGCTATCTGTATAGATCAGCAGTGATTAAGATGAAGTCTAAGTGTAAGCATTTAATCAACTTTCTAAATGGGAGGGAGAAGAGTGTCAAGAAAATAACTTTATTTTAACAAAATATGTAGTTATGCAAATCTAAGTCTCTCCAGCAAGACAAGGAAATGATTTAGCATGTTCAGAATGCACAGGCCATTTGTGCATTCTGCTTTATCACAGCCAATAAAATGGAACCACTATCCCAGGAAAAGAGCAAACGTGTACTCAGGGTAATTAGCAAGACCTTCAAAAGGATATCTATATTAAAAGGTTTCCTAATAAACAATTCTGACGATATTCTCTTATTGTTGTCTTTCAGAGACCAGATTTAACATTCTCTGTGGGATTTCTTTCTTTCTTTTTTTTTTTTTTCCTGCTCTAACTTCTTATCTTTGAGGAGGAAATGTTAGGAATATTTAGAAAGAAATAAAAACAACTTGTCAGTTGGAAAGGAAGTGTTTCATCAAAGATAAAAGGGGGAAAACCCACTTTATTACTGGTTCTACAGCCTTCTCTCATATCTTCTTTCAAACCTAAGTCTTAAAGATGTGATGACACCATGGGAATTTTAACATTTTTTTTCTAGTTATACAATGCATTCACCAGTCCTTACTTGTCATTTTGTGGTATATCTTCACGTTATTATATGGAACAGTTGGATTATCCATTTCCCTGATATTTTGAATTTGCAACAGAATAAAGGAATCAAAAAGATATATATGTGTGTGTATATATATATATATATATACACACACACAAACATGTATATGTACATATACATGTGTACATATATATATGGATGCATGATTATATATGACACACATGATATATATATATATCATGTGTGTGTGTGTGTATATATACACACACACACACACACACACACACACACACACTTATCAAGGACCCATTTGTTCTGTCTCTGAGCCCAAGCTTCCTCATTTGCTAAACAGAAAAAAATACTATCATGCCTACATTAATATTCTTTAAACATGTCCAAAGTGTCCATCTTATGGAATGCATAGACATAGCTACAATACCATCTATACCTTATGTCTTCTCATAAAATTTGAGGAAGTATAGGCACGAATATTTTTTGATGCAGTGAAACTTGCCTCTAAAGTGAAAAGGAAAGTCACAAACTGGGAAAAGATATTTACAGTACATACAGCTGGCACAAATTTAGCATATAGTACACACACACACACACACACACACACACACACATACACACACACACACACACACACACACACAAATAACCAAATCAACAGAAAAACAGGCAAAAGACACAGACAGTTCACACAAGAAGAACATGAATGGTCAGTAAATTTTGAAAAGATGTCGCCTGCAAAAGTAGTCAGGGAAATGCAATGAAACCTCATTAAAAAATCATTTATATTTATCCAACCTGCAAATAGTAAAAAGCCAGAAAATATCAGTGATGATTGGATGATACAGGGACCTATACACTGCTGCTGGGAGTGTAAGCCAAGACAGTGATTTAGAAACAATTTTCATTACCTGGCCAAGTATAACCCTATGGCAAGTCGATTTCTAAGACTATAAGGCAGTGCTTCTCAAAGTGTGTCCTCAAACTTTTTTACTGTCTGCAATAAGATTGGCACAGAATAACGACACCAGAAAAAAGAGAACTACAGGCCAATATGTCTCATGAATATTGATGCAAAGACACTTGACAAAACATTAGCAAACCAAATCCAACACTATATTTTAAAAAATCACACACCACAGCTAAGTGGGATTTATGCCCAGGATACAAGGATGGTTCAATAGTGCTAAAACAATCAACATGATACATCACATTAATAAAAGAAAGGATAGGGGTGCCTGGGTGGACCAGCTGGTTGAGTGCCCAACTCTTGGTTGCTGCTCAGGTCATGATCTCACAGTTTATGGCTTCAAGTCCTGCATAGAGCTCTGTGCTGCCAGTGTGGAACCTGCTTGGGACTTTTCTCTCTCTCTCTCTCTCTCTTAAAATAAATTTTAAAAAACTTACAAAAAACAAAAGAAAGATAATAAAAAGGATTAAAACCATAAGATCATTTCAGTACATGCAGAAAAAGCATTTGACAAAGTACATCATCATGATAAAAACTCTCTGCAAAGCAGGTCTAGAGGGAACATATCTCAAGATAATAAAGGCCTTATATGAACAACTCATAGCCAACATCATACTCAATGGAGAAAAACTGAGAGCTTTAACCTAAGGTTAGAAAGGATGTCCACTCTTACCACTTTTATTTAACATAGGACTTGGAGTCCTAGCCATAGCAATTAGACAACACAAAGAAATAAAAGACATCCAAATTAGTAAAGAAGAAATAAAACTCTCACTATGAAGATGACATGATATTATGTATAGAAAACCCTAAAGACTCATCCAAAAACCCTGCCAAGAAACTACTAGAACTGCTAAATGTATTCAATAAAGTCACAGGATATAAAATCAACACACAGAAATCTGTTGCATTCCTATACACCAATAGTGAAGCAGCAGAAAGTGAAATTAAGAAGAAAATTCCATTTACAATTGCACCAAAACAATGAAATACCTAGAATAAACTTAATCAAAGAGGTGAAAGACCTGTATTCTGAAAACTATAAAACACTGATGAAAGAAATTCAGGAGGATGCAAGGAAATGGGAAGACATTCCATGCTCATGGTTTGGAAGAACAACTATTGTTAAAATGCATAAAGCATTCTAGTGATTTAATGTAATCCCTATCAAAATACCAACAGCATCTTTCACGGAACTAGAACAATACTAAAATTTGTATAAAGTCACAAAAGACTTTAAATAGCCAAGCAATCTTGAAAAAGGAAAACACAACTGAAGTATCACAATTCCACATTCGAAATCATATTACAAAGCAGTGGTAATTAAAACAGTGTAGTACTGGCGAAAATCCAGACACATAGGTCAATGGAACAGAATAGAACACTCAGAAATACACCACAGTTATGAAATTAATCTTTAACAAAGGAAGAATGACTATCCAGTGGGAAAAAGACAGTCTCTTCAGTAAATGGTGCTGGGAAAACTGGACAGCCACATGCAAAAAAAAAAAAAAAAAAAAAAAAAAAAAAAAAAAAAATGAAACTGGACCACTTTTCTTACACCATATGTAAAAATACCCTTAAAATGGATAAAAGACCTAAATGTGAGACCTGAAACCATAAAAATCCTTGAAAAGAGCATAGGCAGTGATCTGTTTTGACATCATCCATGGCAACATCTTTCTAGATATGTCTCCTAAAACAAAAGTAAAAGGCAACCTACTAGATGGAAGAAGATATTTGGAAATGACATATCCAATAAAGGGTTAGTAGCTAAAATATAAAAGAACATCTAAAACTTAACACCCCCAAAATGAATAGTCCAATTTAAAAATGGGCAGAAGACACGAAGAGACATTTCTTCACAGAAAACATACAGATGGACAACAGACACATGAAAAGATGCTCAACATCACTATCATTAGGGAAGTGCAAATCAAAACTACAATGAGTTGTCTATTGCCTCACACCTGTCAGAATGGCTGAACTTGAAACACAAGAAACAAGTATTGGTGAGAATGTGGAGAAAAGGGAACCCTCTTGCAATGGTGGTGGGGATGCAAACTGGTGCAACCACTGTGGAAAACAGTATGGAGGTTCTTCAAAAAAATTAAAAATAGAACTATCCTATGATCCAGAAATCTCACTTCTGGGTACTTACCCCCAAAATACAAAAACACTAACACACCCCTATGTTTACTACTGAACTATTTATAATGGTCAAACTATGGAAACAGCCCAAATGTCCATCAACTGATGAATGAATAAGGAAGATGTAATATATATATATATATATATATATATATATACACACACACACACACACACACACACACACACACACACACACACACAATGGAATATTATTCAGACAAAAAAAAAAAAAAAAAAGAATGAGACCTTACCATTTGCAATGACATGGATGGAGCTAAAGAGTATAATGCTAAGTGTAATAAGTCTGTCAGAGAAAGACAAATACCATATGATCTCACTCATATGTGGAATTTAAGAAAGAAAACAAGCAAAGGAAAAAAAGAGAGAGAGAGATAAAGCAAAAAACAGACTCTTAACCATAGAGAACCAACTGATAGTTACCAGAGGGGAGGCAGGTGGGGGGAATGAGGGAAGTAGTGGATAGAGATGAAAGAGTACCCTAGTCAAGATGAAAAAAATTAATAAAATAATGAAAAAAAAAGAGGCACAGAATAAATTACTTCAACAGAGTAATTCACCTCTGTTAAATGTGACCCCAAAATTAGGAATGGCTTTTACGTCTTTTTTCATTTAAAAGAAATAATTTTTGTTGTCTTCTCCCTCTCCCTCTGTCTTTTACACAGGATATTTTAAATCTTTGAAGTATTGGAAATAAGACAACTAAACAAGAAAAACAAAACTGATTATTCAACAAAGTTTGCGAAGCAGTGCCCTAGAGAACTCTTACTGCTAGCAGGCTGTCAAGAATGTTCATCATGATACCGTTTGCAACAGGAGAACAAGTACAACAAAGACCTTGAAATCAAAAGTGAAACAACCCACTCTCCTTCCCCCCAAAATAAAGGGAAAAATAGGTAGGTAAGCTATGGTATATTACGTGATAGTAAAAATTAAGGAGCGATAATGATGCAAAATAACATGAATGAATCTTTAGAAAAGTAATGCTCAGTAATAAAAGCAAGCCCCAGAAGTCTCTATACAGTGACATCATTTTATAAAGCTCAATAACATAATTAATCAAATGGTTAATTAATGTATTCATTAATACAGTTTTTAGGCATATATACTCTCGTGATAGAACTAATTTTTTTAAAGCAGGAAAAAGATGAGCTCCGATCCAATACAGTGGATATTATGCCAAAAGAGGGGGATGAGTATAAGAAGAAATAAATAGACTCACTTCCTGCTGATGATCTGGTTCTTGAGTTAGATGATGGGCTCAAAAATGTTTATGTTATTATGATGCATTATATTTTAAGTAAACGTCATGTATATTTTGGTGCATAAAATAACATAAAAATAGAAAAGCTGTTCCAAATAAAATCCAATTTCTTTTGGAAAAGAACTGTCAAAAATTTTGTGGCTACAGTGTACAAATAATGAGATTCTGTCTCAGATCTAAAGATAATGAAAATCTCCACTTACGCTATGCAATCTAAGTATAAAATGTTGAAAGTTAGGTGCTGTAGTAATACATGCTAAGATAAAAACATATATAAGACATATGAACATAAAAAAACTGTCAAGATCTTTCTGGAAATGCACACTGAGTTGAAAACAGGAATAAAGCCAACAATTATACAACCCATGTATATAAATAAAAACACATCTGGCATAAGGAATTTGGCATTCTTTCATAGTTCATATATTTCTCAAGCACTTAATACATCTTGGGCACAAATCTGGGGCTGGAAGTACAGTGGCAAAAATGATAGGTAAAATCTTATTTCAATGTGCTTCAAGATGGAGGGATATAGGACAGATATGCAACACCAAACATGTGATCAATCAGAATCCTCGTGCTATGTGCTACGAAGAAAGTAAAAGAAGGGTAATGTAGTAGACACAACAGGGATGTGAATGGGGAGAGTCTAATACAGGGTGCTCAGAGATGTCTTCTCTGAGGAAGAAGCCATCAAGCAGACCATTTTCTGTAGAAAAAAAAAAGTTCTAGTTTAATGGCCTTAAAGGGGAATGAAGTTTTGGAGTATTAGAAAAGCTCAACAAGTTCTATAAGACTGAAGCCATGGAGGGGTCACAAGGGGAGGTCACATAGCCTTACCCATCACTCAAAGGGTTTTTCAGAAGTCTGTTCATCAACTTCTTTGGGGCTCCATTAGCACTCTCTTCCTGCACATTCTGATTTATCTTCATAGATTCAGCCACCAACTGGACTTCTCTGCTTGATATTTCCACAGATTCCCAAAACCCAACAGAACACAAACCTAACATATCATCTTTCCCACTAATGCAACCCATCTGGTGATGCTCCTGTACTTATTGGCCCTGTTGGCCACTGCAGAATTTAGGAGTCATCCTTAACTTTGTTGTTCCACTCACCCATCTAATTTATAACTGAGTATTACTGATTCTAACTCATAATACCAGCCTTATTTGTGTCCTCCCTGTCTTCTGACTATGAGTTTAGCATTGTCACCTCCCCTAAATTATTCAACTGGCCTTTTTACTGTTGCCCCGCCTGAGTTCTTGTCCCACCTCCAAGCTATTTTTCATATGATTTTCATGGTAAACTTTCAAAAAAGGCATATCTGGCTTAAAACCTGCCAACTGCTGGGCCCCCTGGATGGCTCATTCGGTTAAGCATCCGACTTCAGCTCAGGTCATGATCTCACAGTTCATGAGATCAAGCCCGGCATCAGGCTCTCTGCTGTCAGCGTGGAGCCTGCTTCGTTCAGGTCCTCTGTCTCCCTTTCTCTCTGTCTCTGCCCCCCTCTCTCAAAAATAAACATTAAAGCAAAACAAAAACAGGCAAAACAAAAAAACAAAAACAAACCAATCAAAACCAAAACAAACAAAAAACCCCCCAAAAAACCCAAAAAACAAAATAAAACCTGCCAACTGCTTTCCTTGCTTAGTAGACAAACTCCAAACTCTTATGAGGCATGTGAGGCCTCTGGGATCTGTTCACTGACTCCTTTCCATGCCATTCACATGCACGGCTCTAGCCTGAGACTAGCAGTTCACAGATAGAAGTGATTACTCTCTCCCTTCGTCCTCATTGCACCAAGTATAAACTCCCAACGCAGGGTGGAGAATATCATTGCTCCCATTTTGTCTGTTTTCTTCATACGCTCCATGGATCCTCAGGATTTGAGGCAGAGCTTACCAGTCAGTAGGTCGTGAGTACTTTCTTGTTGAATGACTCAGGAGTGAATTAAGCCCTGTCTGTTTAATTTCTAGATAAATCTCAAACTATTTTTTTTTCCATCATCCCTGCCAGTACTTAGGTCTGTGTCTCATCAGCTCTTGCCTGGACTATTTCAGTAGCTTCTGAAATGGCCCAGTCTCCTCTTTCTCCACTCCATCTGCCACACAGCTGCCAGAGTTAAAATCCATTGGTACTGCTCCCTGCCTCCAGTTTTCAGTTGCTCAAAGCTCCTTGGCAGGAGGCTCCATGACAGTCCTGGGATTTCTCTGTAGCCATTGCACACGCAATGCATTCCAGTTACACAAAACTACTTACGTTCTCCCAAATATATTATGCTGCTTCTTGCCTTGGACTGAGTTTATTCCTTGTGCCTGGACCCTTACCCACTTCTCTACCTCTTGCACCACCCCTCCCCAATCCTTCTCTCTGTGGCTTAATCTCCTCAATCATTAAGATTCAAATCAAGCATTGCTTTCTCAGTGAAGCCTTCCACTGACCCCTACATAGCTACATGAGATAGTCTTCTGATTCTCACAGTACCAATGCAAACCCTGTTTATATAATACCATGGCTGATTATTTGTACCCACTTGTTTATCTCCTTCATTAACTTTTACTAAACGCAAGGGTCTGGAAATTTTCTTAGCGAATCCTGAACACATGGCATAATACCTAGGAAATGGAAAACCTTCAATAAGTGTTTGGAAGAACAAAAAATACTTAACGGTCTTTATTTTGCTATATTGGTCTTAGATAGTCTCTAAACAATTATATACACAATTATATAAACAATTATATAAGCAATTGCTTATATAAACAATTGAATTTTTTAAAATTTCCTCTAAGTCAAAGATTAATGAGGGTAGCAAGATAATTTTCTATCTCTTTTGCCTTTATGAAGAGATATATGATCAAGACATGGTCCCTCTTGAGAAGTGCTACCTTATTTCCAGAGAAATGAGTAATGAGTTCAGTACTAGCTGAAAAGCCTGAGAGCTTTCTGAACAGTTTTTCAGTGACAGTTTTGACATGAAGGGAAACCAATTCATTGTGATACAACGAGGTGGAGAAAAACGATGGTAACAAACAACAAACATAATTGAATCTGAAAGCATAAAAAGTCACGAAAGGATATGACTGTCATGAGCTCCAATGCTGAACAAATGAAAATCTATGAAAAAAAGAATCAAACGTTTACTTCAGACAGTTAAAATGCTTCATACCCTGATTTTCCAAAGACAAACATCAACATCTCTGAAGCAATTCATTTTGTAGTCCTTAAAAGGAATAATGTAAAGTTGTATTTGTTAGTGTGGAGTAGGTTTTAAGAGAAATTTAAGTTTTAAGAAATACTATGGAGTGAACGTAAACAAAACTATTTATGTAACACTTTCATATAATATCTTCACCTTTACAGCCAGAAAGAAGAGACCACACACACACACAAGTATGTGTATGGGTCTATATATAAATGTGAATGTGTGTATCTATATCTATGCCTATTTATGTCTATATGCAAATAATTTTTTGGGGAAGGTAAGATTGACTCTGGAGAATAGGCTTTAAGAGTCTGGTGTTACAGGGGTGCCTGGATGCCTCAGTCGGTTGAGCGTCCAACTTCAGCTCAGGTAATGATCTCACAGTCTGTGAGTTTGAGTCCCGCATTGGGCTCTGTGCTGACAGCTCGGAGCCTGGAGCCTGCTTCAGATTCTGTGTCTCCCTCTCTCTCTGCCGCACCCCTGCTCATGCTCTGTTTCTCTCTGTCTCAAAAATAAATAAAAATATTTTTAAAAAATTTTTAAAAAGAGTCTGGTGTTACAGAGAAACATACTTTTCATTATTTACCTTTTGTAGTTTGTGAATTTTTAGTCACATATGTGAATTTTATGTCACATAATACTCAAAGGAAACACTCCACAAAATGTGAACGAACCCTTAAGTAAATAAAACCAGAGATGACTGCAATTTAATCATTCACACTGTTTTAAGGAAAGTCTGTGCTAAAGTTATCCTTACCATTAAAACAATGATGTATGTGGTATTTTGTGGGTAGGTAAATGTTGCAAGCAAAATTGGAATTACTGTTTGTTTGTTCTTTTAGCTAAAACCTTAAATCAGAGATCTTAAGTAAATCATTATAGTGGTTTTAATAGTAATTTGTGATTTTAAGATGATATAATGATTTTTAGGAACAGCATTAAAAATTTTTAATTTAATTTTAGAAAGAGAGAGAGAGAGCACAAACAGAGGGAGGGGGGCAGAGGGAGAGAGGGAGAGAGAGAGAGAGAGAGAGAGAGAGAGAGAGAGAGAAAATCCCAAGGGGGCTCCATGCTCAGTGTGGAGCCCAGCGCAGGGCTCTATCGAATAACCCTAGGATCATGACCTGAGACAAAATCAAGAGTCAGCCACTCAACTGACTCAGCCATCCAGGCACCCCAGGAACAACCTTCTAAACTCAGCTAAGTTTCTCCTCAGCAGATGAAGGCCCTCTTCAAGAAAGGTAATGTCTTTAACATATGTAAGTAGAATGTTACATAACCTCATAATTGTAGTTTACAATTGGTGAATATCAACAGGATTCAGAAAAATGCTATATGTTCTTGACTGTTACCTGCCAATGTCAAAGCAATAATCCTAAATCTTTGTGTGCCTTACCAAAATTTTACATTATATATTTCAATTTCTAAGGTTCCCCTTCTAAAATTATCATAAAACTTATGAATTTACCAATGGAAGCAAAAAACAAAACGAATTAAATTGTTCAAATGTTAAAATAAATCACCATGCATGCTAGTATAGCAATAACTTGGAGATTAGGACCAGAGACTGCACATGCAACCAGACAAACCTGGACTTAAATCCAAATCATCCCCTTATAAGCTCTGTGACCCCAGGAAAGCAATATAGCTTCTCTAAGCCCCATTTCCCTCTTCAGAAACAAGGGAACATATCTCACTGAGTTGTTTAAAAGATTCGTGGGATTAAGATGCACAAACCTCCAGTTATAAAATAAATTAAATCATGGAGACAAAAAGTACAGCATAGGGAATAAAGTCAATAGTATTTTGGCTCAATAGTATTTTGGTCAATAATGTTTATGGTGACAGATGGTGACTACCTTTAAGGTGGAGAGGTTTCCATCAGGTGGAAAGCAGGCAATCAGAATAAAGGGAGTGTAGATTTTGGAGCAAACCAAAACCAGCTTTGTCCACTGCTTCTCTCCCTTAGGTTGGTAGCCCATTATCAGAGACATTTTGACTGTCTTCTTACATTATAAACTTATCTTTATGTTTAACCTCTTCCGAAAACCCACTCTTTTGAAATGTAGTGAAAATCATAATATTCCATTAATTCCACATTTCCGACAGCCGAAAGTATAAATTAGGTGTCCCAGATGACACCCTAGGCCACCCAACAATCACGCATGTCTATGCACAGCAAGGGGTCAATTCCAAGACTGACTGAGAGGAGAAAAATTATACAAGTCATCTGCACAATTATCTCACAGACCATTGAGAGTTTAATGGAAGTAAAATTATTAAAACTTTCTGACTCTCGCCCTTGTCATAGTGCTGAGACTACAAGTCCTTCTTATATCTACCAAGAGGAACTTTTGGTAAATTGGCAAATGACTATAAAACATTTTAAGTAAAAATCCCAGGACTCAGTGCTAATAGCACCTCTCTCCAACATGTCCTATATTATTGAAAGAGTCGATAAGGGGCACAGTTTATACTCCCACAGTAATTTCTAATAAAGATCTTCTGAATGAATTATACCTAGTAAAGGGGCTTAGGAAATATTAACTATAATGTTTATGATGTTTTTGGGGAAAGACTATAGAAGTCTGATTTTGTGGCCTGTATTAGGCTATCTCAGGGTTTTCCAAACTTGGTAATATTGGCTTTGTGGGCTAGAAAATGATTTTGTGTGTGTGTGTGTGTGTGTGTGTGTGCTCACGCACGCACGCACATGCAAAGGAGGGCACCGTGCACTATAGGATGCTTGGCAGCATTCTGGTTTCTACTGACCAGATGCACCTCCCCCATTGTAACAATTGTAAATGTCTTACTGGAAAATGTCTCCTGGGGTGGGAGGTAAAATTGCCTCCAGTTTAGAAGCATTGGCTATTTGTATGAACCAACTCAACTCTTGCTACCTTAAGCCTATTCATTTCCTCTAAGAATGTACATATTAAATATTTAATTTACTTCGCAGGTGGGGAAGGAGGAGGTACCAGTCTTTTAAGCAGTTTGACAATATTATTGTTCCCTCATCAATTTATTTATTCTATTTCTAAAGAAACGATCAGTAGCTATAAATACTATTTTAAAAGACCTTTGGTGATATTTATGAACCTACGCTGCTCCATTATGTCAGAATGATGAAAACTTTGACTAACAAGGTTTCTGTTTGTTTTTAATTTTTATTGTTATTTAATGTTTAATTATGTTTATTTATTTTTGAGAGAGAGAGACTGTGTGTGTGGGCAAGGGGCAGAGAGAGAGAAGGAGACAGAAAATCTGAAGCAGGGCCTGAAGCAGGGCTCGAACTCACAAACTATGAGATCATGACCTGAGCAGAAGTTGGACGCTTAACCGACTGAGCCACCCAGGCCCCCCACTATTTGTTTTGTTGTATTTTGATTTAATTTCCTACTCATTCTCTTCAGTATAAATAACTAGAACAATGCCTTAGTTACTATAATAATAATTATTATTCTCCTTCATGTTTAATTTCTCATTGTGGACAGAAGTCCACTGTACATCTTATTTACTATGTTGGCGATTTTGATATATCCGTGGGGAGATACATATGTATCTTCATAAACACATGTACACACACACCCATGTGGAAGCATTTGATGGAGACTAGAGGTAGACAGGACATGGCAACAGTTGCTGGGAAGGATCTTATGTGGCTCATAGCTGCAGCCATCTCTCAATATAGATTTGGTGCTCAATTTTTTAAAAAAAAGTATTTAAATTCAAATTAGTTAACAGACAGTGTAGTACTGATCTCAGGAGTAGAACCCAGTGATTCACCACTTCCATATAACACCCAGTGCTCATCCCAATAAGTGCCCTCCTCAATGCCCATCACCCATTTAGCTCATCCCTCCCCCCACCTCCCCTCCATTTTTAAGACAGATTATTGAGGAATTCAACAAAAAAGGGTAAAGCTAAGTTCATTACAGTGGGGGCCTGAGATGCTGTAGACAGAGGGTGAAATTGGATCTCTGGGTAGTTAGGGACAAATGTATGAATAGAGTAGAATTAGATACAGTGTTACAAGAAAGAGTACAGAAAAAGAACAAGGCAGGGGAACAACAGACATGAGAGAAAGCATGCCTTCTAGAAAGGTCTACTCATTGTGGAGTCATTTCTGCTGAGGCAGAAGCCAGAGCTTGAGAAAGAGCTCACATCAGCAGGAATCACCAAGCAATATCATGTGCAAAGCAAATTGCTATTTGTCCTCTGAAGAAGGTCAAAATCAAAGCAAAGAGCATCTTCTTGTTGAAAGATTTAGGGCAGACTATAGTTCAGATCCAACATGGCTCCCTTTCTGAAGTATCTACCTAGGATATTACACTACATATATTATGTATATACATTGCAGGTCTGTCAGAAAAGGTCATATATCACCTTGGATTTTGGCACTGTGGCTTAAGATACCAACAACACGGGTTATTCTGTAATAACTTATCATCTTATATTATAATTATTTGGTGGTACGTTATTTTTAATGTTTCTCCTTTGTGGACTGTGAGCTCTCTGAAGTTCAAGACCATGTTTAAACTTCTCATCGTGGTATCTCTAGTTCCTAGGTGAGTTCCTAGGCCTCATAATAAATGACTTAACATCTTTGGCATTTATGAAGGTATCAGGAATAACTATGCTTGTTTGAGATCTCTGAGGGTAAAGAGAGCTGAAAGTTCAAAATGGAAAGTAGGTTCATTCACCAAATATTTCTTCAATGTCTTCTATGGGGGACACTAGATTTACAATAGTAAAAATGTCTGTGCTCTTGTGGAGTTGACATTCTACCAGGTAAGTGAAAAAGGAAAAGAATAGGGGGCGCCTGGGTGGTTCAGGCAGTTGAGCGTCTGACTTCGGCTCAGGTCATGATCTCACAGTTTGTGAGTTCGAGCCCTGCGTTGGGCTCTGTGCTGACGCTTCAGAGCCTGGAGCCTGCTTTGGATTCTGTGTCTCCCTCTCTCTCTGCCCCTCCCCCACTCATGCTCTGTCTCTCTCTCTCTCTCTCTCTCTCTCTGCCAAAAATAAACATTAAAAAATAAATAAAAAAATAAAAAATATATAAAAAAAGGAAAATAATAAATTGGTTAATAATAGGTTTAAATTTGGATACACAGAATGAAGGAAATTAGTTGAATTATGAGGTAAGAGTGGTCAGATACAACTTAGTATACGTAGGGTGGTCACTGGGGGCCTTTTTGCGGGATTTGAGAATAGGAATTAGTTTAGATAGCATCTTACATACAAGAAGGATGTTTCTATATGGTATGGTTAAGAATTGTGTCCAGAGGGGTGCCTGGGTGGCTCAGTCGATTAAGCGTCCGACTTTGGCTCAGGTCATGATCTTGCAGTCTATAGGTTTGAGCCCCGCATCAGGCTCTGTGCTGAACCTGGAGCCTGCTTTAGATTCTGTGTCTCCCTCTCTCTCTGTCCCTTCCCCCTCATGCTCTGTGTGTGTGTCTCTCTCTCAAAAATGAATAAACAGGGGCGCCTGGGTGGCGCAGTCGGTTAAGCGTCCGACTTCAGCCAGGTCACGATCTCGCGGTCCGTGAGTTCGAGCCCCGCATCAGGCTCTGGGCTGATGGCTCGGAGCCTGGAGCCTGTTTCTGATTCTGTGTCTCCCTCTCTCTCTGCCCCTCCCCTGTTCATGCTCTGTCTCTCTCTGTCCCAAAAATAAAAAAAAAAAAATAAACATTGAAAAAAAATTAAAAAAAAATGAATAAACATCAAAGAAATTAAAAAAAAAAAAAAAAAAGAATTGTGCGCAGGTAGAGGGACCAGCATGGACAAAGTTCACGGGTGGGTAGAGCTTGCCTGCCAGTACACACACATTGTTCCACATATGGGAACATAGCAATTAATCAAGTTGATTAACATCTTCCTCCTTGTGGAGCTTATGATCTAGTGGATACAGTCAGGCTGAATGGGTGAACAACGGCCACCTGTGCAGTGCTTTTGAGCAGCAAACCTGCACTCATGATAGAGACTCTGGAGGCAGCTGCCTGGGTTTTCATCATGGATTCACCCATTATTATTAGTCATGTTGGACAGTTTCCGGTCTTCTCTGTGCCTCAGTTTCTTCTCTATTCAATTAGGTTATTAATGGTTCTTCCCTCATGGGGTGTTTGTCGTTAAATAAAAAGATACATTTAAATATTCATTGTTATCTTGGGCTTCAAAAAGAGACTTGTTGTTTTTTAACGTTTATTTATTTTTGAGAGAGAGAGAGCAGAGGAGGGGCAGAGAGAGAGGAAGACAGAGGATCCAAAGTGGGCTCTGCACTGACAGCAAAGAGCCCAAGATGGGGCTTGAACTCACAGACTGTGAGATGAAGACTTGAGCCGAAGTCGGGCACTTCACTGACTGAGCCACACAGGCGCCAAGATACTTGTTTTTTAAGTAGCAATATAAACATTCCTGGGTTTTAAATAGGCAAATGGCATGATCTGATTTATAACTGTAGAGGTGCTTTTTGGTTGCTGTGTGGGGAGCTGAGTGGAGACAGCTGAGCTTAGGTACAAGGCTTTCGCTCATGTCTCTAGTAAAGCCCACTGTGGTGTGGGCAATAGTGGTGTGGAGACATAGAAAAGCGCACCAAATGAGGATATGTTAGGGATGCTAGTGAGAGAAAGGGAGGAATCCAAGAACATTCTGGAGTTTTCAGCTTGACCCATTTAATGATTTCCTAAGGTGGAGAAGACAGTGAGGAAATGAATTTGGGGGAATATTCCAGAGCATAATCTTAACTGTGGGTGGCCCTGCCTTAGAATGTTTGAGTAGGTGATGAGCAGGCAGTGGGCTTTACAAGCAGTGAGAGTAAATGGTATCACTTAGCGAGATGTGTGGAGATGAAAAAGGATGAAGGGTGAAGAATAAGCTCTGAGAAACCTTCAGGGAGCAGTGAGGAATTAAAGAGTATGGAGAATCACGACAAGAGAACATGTCTGGGAGACCGCCATAGGGACAGCAGGAAACAGAATACAAGATGACGCGTTACTTCTTAGAAACAACCTCTGCTAGAAATGGGTCAGAGAAGTACCTCTTAAAATAAAACAAACACTTGTGTGAATTTTTGTGGACATGAAGGAATAAAGGGATTGGGAAACATGCATGTGAACACAGAGAAAGGGGAGAGAATTACAATCATCACAGGGATAAGTTCCAACTGCCTGGGTGGATTGGAGGAAAGCACAGGCACTCCTGATGTCGTGAACCAAGGGGGTGGGGGTCAGGAAGTGCGCTGGAGTGAATGTCAATAATTGGGTCATCTTCTGTCAGTCTCTCTCAAAGACTAGCAGGAGTCTTAGTGTCCCAAGGAGGAGATGTAACTGGAAGATGGGCTCTTGTAACCCTAAAGCTGGCTGCTGAGGAGAAATGAGTTAGTGAAATAACGACAAGCCGAAGAAAAAGGGATTGTTAGAATCCCAGGGATTGCGAGAGCTAGGGAGGGAAGAGTAGAGCAGAATTTCAGGTACACGCAGATTTGAGAATATAGGTTTAAAAATAGTTACATGGCATGGAATTCTGGGAGAGAGGGTTCAGAAGAATTGGGAAATCAGAGATGCATTAACTGGGAAAGTCCTGTCACAACTATAAAAGCAAGATGACCAGGGGAAGATTGCTCAGGTATGTAACCTCCTGGTCGTGGGCTAGCACAAGTCATTCTGCCCTAATGGCATTTGGGCCTGATGTCAAGAAAGCAAAATGAGAGGTGATGGGAGAGAAAGAAAAGGAAAAGGAGGAGGAGGGAAGGGAAAAGAAAGAACAAAGGAAGATAGAAAAAAGGAAGAAAGAAGGAGGGAGGAAGGAGAGAAGGAAGAAAAAAAGAATAAATGACAGATGGGAAGAAAGAAAGAAAAAGAAAAAGAAAGAGGCAGTAAACTTAAGGAGGGAGATCTCTCTCTCTCTCTCTCTCTCTCTCTATATATACACATATATATGTATACATATGTATATACACATATATATGTATACATATATATATACACATATATATATAGACAGTATGAAATTAAAATAAGTCATTCAAATGGAAATATGTATTTACACCATTGGTTTATAAACCCTGATTTCCTAATAGAATAAACATTTTTAAAAGTTATATTATAGTTAAGATAATTAATTTCCTCTATTTCTAGTTTCTCATAAAATCCTTTTGGTGTAGAAATTTGTGAAATTAATTGGTTTTTAAAAATCATTGTGAGGATGGACTGCCTGGTTGGCTTAGTCAGGTAAGTGTCTGACTTCGGCAAAGGTCATAAACTCGCAGTTTCTGGGTTTGAGCCCTGCGTCAGGCTCTCTTCTGTCATCGTGGAGCCTGCTTCTGATCTTCTAAAAGAAATCATTGTGATGGTATTTTCTATATCCAAAGCCAATTTGGTTTCACTTAAGATTTAGGAAAAGTATGTCAAATGAAATATTTTTAATAATATCAGTTTATATGTATATGGTACGGTATAACTTCTTAAGGACTGTAATGTGCTTTCTTTCATTGCGTAGTCATGGTCACTGAGAAATCTGGCATCGTTGGCTCTTTACTTATAAGAGAAATGAGCCTCAGATGCTACAGCTTTTTCTACAGGCACACAGTTAGCATGTGGCAGATCGCCCATTGTTCTTGCCATTATAACAGGTTTTATGATGAAACTCAAAATTAATTTTTTTAATATTTATTTTTCTAAACTTCTTTGTGTACCTGCATCATTGTATCTCTATAGGAGGCTAGAGGCCTCAAGATTTTCTTAGTTTTGTAAATAGCACATGTATAACCACGCATGGGAAGGTTATCATTCCATTTTGTGACTTGGAAAGATAAACGAGGTAATGAAACTCTTGTGTGTTATAATTTGTGTTCTGTAAACAAGGAGAAGGCCTGACAAAGCCAAGCGGTTGCTTTGCTCACCTAAAACCTTAGGGACATGTAACTCTATGCTATGGGTAGCACACCATGAATAGAGAGCTTAGAAGTCCTTGTTTAACCCATGCTTTTAGAGAGATACCACGTTTCAAGCTGGTCAGACAGTGATTCAACCCATATGACATGGCCTTTCAGTCCAGGGAAGATCTGAGCTAAACTGATGCTATCTTTTGTCAGTGTTATACTTTAGGCATATTAAATAGTAGAGAATAAGACAATAAGCACTGCGGACCTTCCACATAATCAGCACTGATAATCTTGAGGGAACTTGACACACGGGACTTTCTATATCTGGCCAGTTAAGATGTGTATCACTAGAAGATAACAGAGCAGATAAACGTGTGCCTATGCACATTTCCCTAGAGTAGTGGCCAGTTAGAGTAGCCGCCAGTTAGAGTAGCCATAACTCTGTTTGAGGATTCTCTAGACAGAGATGTTGAAAAAAGGAAAAAAAAAAAAAATCTCAGTTTCATCAATGCACACATCCTTTCCTTCAATGAGAAATAAAGGCGGTTAGGGAGAATCTTTCAATCTTGGTAAACTCTGAGAGCAGAATTTTTAAAAGAGACTGGCATTATTTTCTTTCTTTCTTTCCTTCTTCTTCTTTTTTTTTTTTTTTTACTTTGTGGGATTTTGGTGTTTTCATTCCTCAGAATGTGTTCATTGTCAGAAATGGAAACATTTCCTTGGAACAAGCTAAAAACATTACTTTCTGTATTAAGTGCTCCATTAAGGATGAAGTTGGGATATATTTCTTTCAAACTCTGTGAATAATGTGAAGTTGCAAATTGTCAGTGTGGTGGTAATAATTTAGGTACATGCTTCCTTTCTTGGTTGATAAGGTGCTAGAATTGCACCTCACTGCTATATTTTAAAGCATATATTTATAGAATTGAGAGCACCAATAATGTAAAATCATAATAAAGCATCCCACACTCTGAGATAATCTTTAGACTAGAACAAAACCTTGTTAGTTCATCTTCATGGAGAAAAATCACAAGAAATAGGTTAACCCTTAAGCAGCTAACACTGTGTTAACAAGCCTTTACTTACCTAACCTGAGAACTTGTTAATTTTGTGACTGTCTATTTTCTTAATTTATTGCTTAACAGTGATATAAGTAACATTAGAATAAAATACTTTATTCACAAAAGTATAGAAAATGGCTCTGGTCAGATAGTTCAGGGTAAAACATAATTATGTTTTAGAGAGTTGATGGTGGTTATTAATTAAAGAGACATCAGGGTTTAGGAGAAGAATATGGGCTTATAGTTAGATAGATCTAGGATACAACCCACAATCTACAGTTTACCTGACTAGGCAAATTTCTTACTTTCTCTCTCTTCTTTTTCCTTCTGATTTCACATGGGGATATAACACGTAGCTTGCAGGGGTGTTTTAATGATTAGAGATAATGTAGGAAAGTGTCTGGCACAGTGTGTGGCATGAAATAGAAGCTTACTTTGGAAATATTCATATGATTGGTATAATTACCACAGATTGAAATTTAGCAATTTCATTAAGCCCATGATGATTTGGTTCAAGAGAAAAATGTGAAATCAGTTACACTTATTCATGCTACAGCATTTTTGCCCATCGTGGTATATTGATAATATATACTTGGAAAACAAAGTTGCTGCTTGATTCAGATTAGATTCCCTGATAGTGCCCATATATGTATCAAAGAAAAATAAGTACAGCCTTCACTGGAAGATGCTGACATCTTTTATATCTCTTTGAAAGATGTTCCACATGATGCAAAGCCAGAAAGCATTAGGAGAGCCACACAGCCAGGAGCAACCAAACCACACCAAGGCCCTTTCTGGCATCTGTTGACGTCAGATCAGGGGGTGCCTCACAAGTGAAATAACAGCTTAAAGGGGGGAAAAACCCAATAATGACAAGGTGACTTTACAGTGCCCAATTGTACTTTTCATTCTTACATAATTACAAAAGTGTCCCTTTTATTAGCCAAGTGTCCTGGTTTGTATGATCTATTATGTGGTCTTACTACTATTGGATTTTATGACCAACAAAACAAACAAACAAACAAACAAAAGTCAAGGAATGAAATATGAATGATCTAACCATGCAAGTTTTAGCCTACCAGAACAAAAACGCAAAATCCTAAGATCAGTGTGCATTTTTCCATTTGCAGACAGAGCAGGGTTGAGCTCTTGCTCTCTCCTAACTAAATTATAAGCCAATCTTATAATTACAGGAAAGAAAAGACAGACGGGCACCAATCTTACTAGGACGTTCTGCTTAATACCACAAGCATAGTTATGTCCTCATTGATTCAGAGTTAGTGTCTTAATGAGTATAAACACAAGCTCAATAAATTGCATAAGAATTTGGAAGCACAACAGCAAGATTATCTAATGCTACAAACTAATACCCAACATTTTCTACTCAATCTATATAGCCAATAATCATTGGTCTTTCTTCCTCAGGTGAGCTTAATGAGCCCAACAGAGGGCATTCAGCAGAAAATCAATACATATATACTTATCAAGTACCTGCAATGTGTTAGGGATGCTGTATTGATAAGAAAGTCATACCGGAGGCAGACATGAAATCAATTTTCATGCAACTTCAAAATGTGATTATTAAATAGAATAGCATTCGACAAAGAACAATGAGAAAATGAGTATATAAAAAAGGAATTGCAAAAGCTAAACCCAAGTTATCCTAATGATCAATATCATTTTTATATATTTTTAAAAAATAGTGTGTGTGAGGGAGGCATCTTCAAAGCTGAGAGGCTACTGTCAGCTTAAAAGCTCTAATTAACTGTTCTCATTTTTATCAGCTATAGAGTGGGAGGGATGACATTCATGGGATCAGTTTGCACAATGATAAGAGACAGATTCACAAAATATAAAATTCAGGCTTGCTATCCAAGGGGACCTTAGACAGCAGCACACCCTCACAAAAGCAGCTCTCTGGGATCACTTATCGCTTTGCTTTTGGTCCTGCCACCATCAATCCAACAGATTCCAAGGCAAACAGACCTGTTTCCAAGTGACCATCACACTTGTGTACAGCTTTGAGACCAGACTGGAGATCAAGAGGCTAAATTTTGCCCCTTCCACCCTTATTCTTATCTTAAATTAGATATTTACTTGGAGTTCATCACCTTCTCTATATTGAAATTTTATTATTTATAGCTCAGCATTCCATTTCTAACCCTTACTCTTTTGTTCTCCAGGGATAAAGTGAAAAAGAAGAAAAATGCGTCATGGCTGCTATTGAATCCATTTATTTTTTAACAAGCATTTTCTCTGCTAGAATTTTTACCGACACTGACAGCAAAATGTGAGAGAGAGGCCTGAAGAATAAGGAAAGAGAAATCACACTTAGAGTCAAATTTAAAAAGCTGCATTTTTAAAGATTACAGAGTTCAACAGGAATGTTTTTTAGTATTCTTATTGAAATAACTTCCCAGCAAATTGAAGCATGGATACATCTGTAAGACACAAACATCGCTTCCTCATTTTACAGATACCATTATAAGGATTACTACTGTTGGTTCATTCTCAGTAGGGTGTTCCCACGAAGCGGATTTAAGGGCAGAGAACATAGCAGGAAAATAGGGGATACAAGTTGGACCATACAGACTGAGGCTGGCTTAGAGAGGCTATTTCAGACCCCTGAGACCAATCTTTTTCTTTGCCCAAATCTTAGCTGAAGGTCTAAAAAAAGTTATAACTCAACTCCAAGAAGAAATATGGTCTAATCATTACAGAGACAGGGGGGAACAACAAAAATAGCAGACCTCTGAGACACTATCTTGACACCAGGGCACTTATCCTGGGGACTGCATGCTATCCAGCAAATTCTGTCTCTTCTGTTTTATCACATGACTTTTAAAAATCTTGTAGTATTCTATCCATTCTGTGCTTTCCCTCCTTTGCTCTTAGAACTGCATATCCTTATTCCTTACATGAATTTTGTTAATACTGTCATAAACTCTTTTTGGACACTGATTGTGTCCGCGTGTCCTGGCACTTGAGAATTTGAGAAAAAGACAGAAAGAACAGTAGCTAATGGGCTCTAATAAGCTCATTCAAAAAAACCAGCATATTCATTAGATTGAAAATGGTGAATTGAAAACCTACTCCTTTTCTCAGTCTCCCTATTTTGAGTCTCAAAAGAAATGTTTTCAAATTACTATAATTTTATTTTATTTTATTTTATTTTCAACGTTTATTTATTTTTGGGACAGAGAGAGACAGAGCATGAACGGGGGAGGGGCAGAGAGAGAGGGAGACACAGAATCGGAAACAGGCTCCAGGCTCTGAGCCATCAGCCCAGAGCCTGACGCGGGGCTCGAACTCACGGACCGCGAGATCGCGACCTGGCTGAAGTCAGACGCTTAACCGACTGCGCCACCCAGGCGCCCCTATAATTTTATTTTTAACACAGTGGCAACCTATAAAATTAATCTTTTATTTTATAAATATCTAATGGAAAAGTTTTTAATTGATGGCTCTGTGCTATTAAACTTTTAAACTAACCACTTTATTGAGTAGGGATCACACCTACCAATTCAAGAAAGGGCCAGTAGTAGGGATGCCAGAATATTTGTTCCAAGTACATAAAATCTAAAGGTGGGGCAGCATCTAATATCACAGAAATACTGTCATGTGGTGAGTCAACATCACCTCTCTTGATCACTGAAGTAAGAGCAAATAGATACTGGAAATGCATTTCTTATGTGCGTAATTTTCTCACATTATATGCTGCTTTTAATATGTGTTGGTATGAAAGAACATTTATAAATGACATGAAAGGGCAGCATACAGTATGCTTTAATAAACTTATTCCTGGCTGGCAACCACCTTTTTTTAATCATTAGATATTTACGTACGCCAAAATATTTATCAGTTTCTCCAGAAAACAGTATTCAATTTTGGAAGCAGCATAAGCAAAACTAACAACCTCAACTCTCAACCTAACAGCAAAAGCTGGCTGTTGCCTATCTACAACTATGGAACTGTCTGAATGTTTCCCTTTATAAACCGACACAAATACCCTCTGGAAGACAGTGTTGTCAGGAAGCTGAGTGCTGTCGTTGTGTTACTTGCCCCAGGCTTGGAGAAAGATGTATACTTCTTTTTTGTTTTCTTTCCAGAAAGCCATTATGTGTGGAATGATATTCACCATTAAGTAAAGGCCACACAAAGCAATAGTTCTGCTCAGATGAGACCAATCTTTTGCTTTGCCCAAATCTTAGCTGAAAATCTAAAAAAAGTTCTAATTCAACTCCAAGAAGAAATATGATCTAATAATTACAAAGACGGGGGGGGGGTCAACAAAAATAGCAATAAATTGATGAATGTCTACATCTCCTGTTATCACAGATGGGTGTCATTTATGTATGTATGTATGTATACATGTTTTCATTCATTCAATTACTTATTCCTTCATGTAATTATGTATATCATGGCAAGTCACACATATTCCTGACTTGAAGACAGGAAAAGGAGGTTGGGGTCACCTAATACAAAGTACTCACTTACACTGCCTCGGGTACAGGGAGGGGTCTTTACACTCAGTAAGCACTCAATACATACGTGCTGCGCGGACGAGGCGTGCAGCGAAAGGCACTGAGGTCTGCTGCTGCCTCCATGATGCCCAGACTCATCCTTTTCAGTGGCCACCAGCTCTCCATTTCCAAAATGAGATCAGCAATTGGGAGATGTATGTGGCTCACCAAAACAAAATGTGTTTGCTTTTATTGCCTGTCTATCACCAATGACAAAGTATGTACTTTTTGTTATTTCTTAAGGGAAAACAAGTAAACACTGAAATGAATGGCTTCAAGTCTATTCAACAAGATTACTGCCCTAAATTCCTCAAAAATTACATAAATGTCACAACACACAAATAATTTACAGCAGTTATTTTAAAATGGGATGCACCCCCTCTATCTATATCTATGCTACTGTGGAGGTGAAGCTTTATGATTAGGGCTACAGGGGAGCTCTGAGCAAAAACACAGAGAACTCCTCTAATGGATTTATGGTCTGGCCTGAAATTGTTTAAGAAAAAAAAAAGTTTACCTAGGGAAAAAGTTCACAATTCTCCCCTGTAATTTTATCTTTTCCCTAAATTAGAGAAATGGAACTTTAGGTCTCTGGTACATATGAAATATGCTTCATCCCTCTATCCCTCTCTCCCTCCCTGCCTTCCATTTTCCCATCTAGTCAAGAATTCTTTATGGTGCCCCTACTATATGCTAAAAACATGACTAGGGTTTAGGACCTGCTATTCAAAGTGTGGGTCAGTAGCATCAGTACCCAGAACCACCTTATCAGAACCTGCACTTTATAACAAGACCCCAGGTGATTCATATTCGCATTAGGGAAGCGCTAGGAAGACACAGTGCCTTCCATCTGAAGTGTACAAAGTCTCTCAGAGGAAACAGCCAGGGCCACACCCAATCCAAACAGAGCTGCTGGGCACATTTTCTTTTGATGTTTTATTTATTTTTGAGAGAGAGAGAGAGAGGCAGCAATAGAGGGGGACAGAAGATCCGAAGCAGGCTCTGTGCAGACAGCAGTGAGCCCAATGTGGGGCTCAAAGTCATGAACTGTGAGCTCATGATTTGAGCTGAAGTCAGATGCTCAATCAACTGAGCTACTCAGGCGCTCCCGTCGGGCACATTTTTAAAAGGTACTGATCTCCAGATGGATGAAGCCCTGTGAGCACATGGTTTGGCAAGTGGAGGAGTTTTTGTGCAAATTAAAACAAGAAGTCTCTCCTTCCAGGCAGTCTAATCCATGTGCCTAGACTCAGGGCAGCAGAAAGCAGCATGCAGGCCAGAGCCGAGCAGTCAGGTTGACCTGTGCAGACAACAGTGCTGTACAGTGGGTCCCTGAGACAGACGTTTTCTCTTCCTCCCTCCCTCCCTTCCCTCCTCTCTCTGTTCCTCTTTCAAGAGAGATTGATACTACCTTCCCCGCTCGGCCCCCAAGGAGTGGGTTGTAAATATTCTGGGAAGACTGTATGTTATCTAAAGGCAACAGAGAACACATAGGGACACACCAAATTGTGCTAGATCAGGTTTGCTTTTCAGGACGATGACTCTGGTAGCAATGTAAGAAAAAAACGTAAGAGATATGTGAGGGAAGTCCCTAGAATTATCTAGGCAAGAGGGAATGAGGCCCTGGAGGAGGTCAAGGTCACCAAAGAGCAAAGACTCTCCACACAAATGGGCAGGTGGGGACAGGAAGGGGCAGAGTGGTGGTTTCTAATGGAGGAAATGTCGTAGGTGATGAGTCAAGAATACAAGCAATGAACGTCCACTGGGGAAAGAGAATTCATTCTGTTGGGAGTATCAGGTTGAATATGCCAAACAGAAGCCTGGAAGAAAGATGGAAACTCAGGAGCCAGTGCTGCTCCAGGAAGGAGAGGGCATATGAGTGGGTATGAGGGAGCTTGTCGATGAGGTCTGAGGCTCCTCAAAGGCATTCACACACTACATACCCACGTAATGCATCAACCGCACAGAGTAATGGCTAAAGGGTGTTAAGCACAGTTCTGTTTTGCTCAAGCATTTGACTCTTGCTCCTGCAGTCATGGCCGCAAAACGGTATGTTTGTGTAAATCATCTGGGAGCTGTTGAACGCCATAGAAAGAAAGCATGGAGGAGACTGCATCTGTCTGGCAGTCAAGACAGTCTGGAGTTGGACTCCTAGACATTTCACTTTCTGAATAGGATGCTGGGGCAAATTATTTATCCTCTCTAAACCTTAGTTTTGCTACCTATTCGATGGGAGGCTCTGATGTTCTTGTCTAGGAGTCAAAAATAAGATGACCTCATTTCCTGGTGTCTTTGTTTCTACCGATTGCCCCTAAGTAATTATTTTGTTTTCACCTTTGGAACTTACTTTTTAAAAAAAATTTTTTTACAATATGAAATTTATTGTCAGACTGGTTTCCATACAACACCCAGTCCTAAGTAATTATTAATAATGTCCCCTTTCATTCTAAGATGTGTCCAGTTTGAAAGAAAATTGTACGCTTACTTTTAGTCCCAGGGACATTAAACGACACAAGCTGGGTTTTTAGTCATCATTCTTCCTATCTGTAGAAGAAAGAAGAAGGGAAAATTGGCAGGATCTTCATTACTGCAGTTGCCCTTAATGACATACCTGGAATACAAAAGCATCACACACTCCTATTTCATGGACGCTTAGCTAAAGAATCACTTAGAAAAGTGCTTTACTGAGGGTAATTTAGGGGGGAAAATTTCACCTCCATTAGAAGAAAAGCACAATTCTTCATTTTTAGGTTACATGTAGAGAAAAGAAATTGATGGTAATTGACAAAAATACTGCTGAAAAGTACCATACTCTGTAGTCCAGGCTCACATGCTCCGATTTTTCTTCTCCATATAGAAATAGCCTAAAGGCAATGTGGATCATGATTATTCATATATGCAGTAATGTATATGCTAGTAATATATATGCTAGTAGTAATGCTAGATGTGCTAATTTTCTGTGTAGAATAACCTGGATTATTGATAAAACAATTGGCAAGGTCTAATTGTTCTAGTAAGTCTATTTGCATTTAAAACCCTACGAATGCCCTGATTTATATATATTGAAAACAAAGCTAAAATATTAATTCTTAACATTGAGAATGTTGTGGAAATGCAGCAGTATTACTCTGAGCACCAAAAAAAATGGTCTGGAAGCAGCAATATTCAACAGATGTATGGTATGTGTTATAGAAGATGGGTTGCTTATTCCTAGTTCTGCCACTATCTAACCATGAGATCCCAAGGGGGCATCTTTGGGCTTCAGTTTTCATTGGCTGTAACTTAAATGGTTGGTATGGTTTTGTTTCCAACAATTCTTCCATCACCAAAGTTCCATGAGTGCATGCTTGCTCAGTATAGAGATTACTAAGATATGACACATCTTTCAGGTTCCTCTACATCCTGAAGGCACATCAAAACCATTGCCCTTCCATGCCCACTAATTCCTTGCACTCACCAGGAGGGTGCCCATACAGGTATCTCATTGCTTTCTACCACTTTCTGCTGTGGGTTTCTTAATTCTCCTTGACATGCTCCCATACAGTCCCATTCAAACGACAAGGAGTTGCTAAGTAGAGGAGGAAAGACTGGAAGAATCAGGATGCTCTCTGTTCCTTTTTCACCTCTCTCCTCTGTCCTTCAAAAGGTAGCCTGTCTCCCTCTGAAATCATGCCAAATTTCTTTATAAGCTACAAAAAATAGAACACTTACTACTCAATCAATGAATCTGTTTTTGCTGCAATAACTTTCCTTAGTCAGATGATTTAAGCTGAAGCTCAAAGGTGATTTCCACTTGGGGCCAGTCAGCCAGGTCCCTTATACTGCTGACTGAGCTCTCAGGAGAACCAATTCTGAGTAAGTGGGTCATATGATTTTCACTTGCTGGTGCTGCCTTCGGGCTGTCATTCCTATGAGAGGCATGCATATAGGCTCTGAGTGATCTCAGGTGATACATACAGGTAGTGAGTTCTCCATTTCAGGAGGAGCGATGGACTAATGAAATCAGGAAGAAGCACTTCACTTGGCATGCACCAACTGTCCACAGAGGTGGAGGAATTCATCACCGCCAAGTACACTGACCAATTACATCAGGAATAAAGAAAAGCATATGCCAATTAAGCTTCCTGCCCAGGCTGTTAAAGTCACAGGATTAATTCTGCCCATCAATTCTCCCCACTCTTTGATTCATATGAAGTCTTGTTTACTCCATAGGAACAAACACACCAGAAGAATTAAATGTTGTATATAAAAAGTGACACACTTATTTCAAGAATATATTTAAAAGCACAGTGCTTGCTCTGATTGTGAATATCATATTTATAGCCCAAATGTGTCAGAGAGTGAACATTACAATTAGTACTCTGTCCTTGTCACACATTGAAGTCCTCTAGGATAATTAGTATGATTGCTTAAGACTGTGGGAGTATAACCCTCCTCTTTTTACTGCTGGAAATTTTGTTGTTGCTATTTGGGTCAAATATCTTAAAACTTCCCAGAAAGATTTTTCAAAAAGAATTCCGGGAGGCGAATGGAGGAATCACCAGGGAGATTCTGGAGAAGAAAGAGGCACTGATGAACTTAGACTGGGTCACTTTGGGATAGTTAATGAATTGAGGATTAAAAGCCTTCCCTAGATCAGAAATGAGAACCTCGTGCACCATCAGTAAGGGGGAGACAACTTGGAAAGAGGAGGAGAGGCGTCTCTGAGCCATTTTAAAGGGTATTGACATGAGAGGCCATTCTGGGTTCCTGAAGGCTGCTTGTCTGGAGGAAGAATCCCCAGGACAATGTCATTCCAAAGAGCAGCTCTGTCTTCAGCATCACCACATAACCTGACTGAGCTCAGTCTAAATGTTCTCAATTTTATTTTTTATTTTTTTTTAACATTTATTTATTTTTGAGAGACAGAGACAGAACACGAGTGGGGGAAGGGCAGAGAGAAAGAGACAGAATCAGAAGCAGGCTCCAGGCTCTGAGCTGTCAGCACAGAGCTGGTAACGGGACTCAAACGCACGAACCATGAGATCATGAACTGAACCAAAATCAGACACTTAATGGACTAAGCCACCTTGGTGCCACGAGTCCAAATGTTCTTCAGCACTAACAATCACATACACCTTGTTCTTAGTTGTTCAAAATTCACTAACATACCTAGGCATAGACAGGAAGTCATGACAGACAGTGCTACCGTAACCCAGGTGAGCCATGGATAATTGGGCCCTAAATTGATAAACTGTTGACAGATCAGGACAGAAGTCCTTGAGGAAGTAAAAGATACTGCAGGAACAAAGTGAAAGGCTGAATCAGTGGTTTAAGAAAGAGGAGGAAAGAACAACACTAGTGTCAAATTCTAGCTCAGATAGAATGATCAGGGCCTTCAAGTTCAAGCAGTATCATGAGGAGGAAAAAATTTGGTTTTGTAACCTATGGGACTCTGGAGATATAAAAAATAATGGAAAATGTTAGAAACTGGTAACATGGAAAAGCACTTGATGGGAATTGGGAAAATATGAAATTCATGCATCACATTGAAGTGACTTTTTCAGACCTAATACTGCAATTTAGGAATATAAACATATTGTCACCAAAACATTAAAGTTGGTTATTTGCTCACAAAATTTATGGAATTTTGGAGCATAAAACAGTATTTATGGAAGTAAAGACATGGAATGAAAAAGAAAAACCTAAAATCTTAAATCTTCTCATTCTAATGTGTGTGTTGGGGGTGGGGGGGGGGGAGGGTTGGAGATGGGCTTTGAAAAAAAATCCTCTCTGCAATCATTCATATTATAATCTTCCATTGTGTACGGTTTCTAAAAAACTCAAGAAAAGAAATAAAATCGCCTAAAAGCCAATAAACTCTTATTTAATATTGGCTTAATTTTCCCCCTGCACATACGTGTATTTATATTTTTGCATAGTTGTGACCATACTCTGTGCACATCTTTTTGTCTTCATTTCTGTTTTAACATGTCAGTTGCACATTCCAAAGTGATATCTACAGACCCCACTGAGAGTTGATAGATCTGGGACTAATTGAGGGAGAACTGTTTCATCCATACCAGAGTGGCATCTTCAGGAGTCAGCTAAGGACAGATGTTCCTGCAGGCAACAGTCAGGAAGAGAAACAGGTACAAGGAAAGGGGAGCAGGGGGGTCACGTCACTCAGCCCAGTACCGCAGGGTGATGTCCTAAAGGACAGCCAGAAGGGAGCACAATCTGAAGAGTTCTTGCAGATATTCTGAAAATGGCAGGGACAATTTAAAGGGTGAAGCTTTGTGCTTCAGGACCATCACCAAAAGAAGCTTTCAATGAATCTATTTCTGGTTAATTCATCTTTTCATTTCTCAAACACTTCCACAGCACTACGTATTCATGACACCTCTGTAAAGTGGATGATAAAATTATTCTCAGGATGCAGAGATGTAAAAAGTATTACATGTTTTTGCATTTCTCATCTCACATAAGGGCTCTGGGGTCTTAAGAAGCCAGAAGAACAGCCGTGTGGAATAAGTTTCGGAATTCCCTGAGCCTGCACCAAAGGGTTAACAAGACTTAGTATGAAAGTGTCCAGAATAGGTAAACGCCCCCAGCATAGAACAAAAGTGTAAGAGTGGGAAGTGGCTTTCACAGGACAGAAGTGTCCTGATTAGGTAAACAGGTAAACAAGGTGCTAGACCAAGGCAGCAGGGTGAAATTACTCAGAGCGGAGCTAATTAGCAAAAGAAAGGTGCCTTGTTGACCCTGAGGTAGCATGCTCTATCTATCTCATCCAATAGGCAAGTTAAGGTAGACAGACACGCGGGGATTTTGTTTTGTATTGACCCAAACCCCTAAAATCGTCTTTCTCTTGCACACAAGAGTTAATGATCACTGTTTCATTGTCTCTTTCTGCATGTCAGTCATGTTTGTAAGCCTTATGATCCTAATAAATATAGAACGAGGACCCTTACTGGGGGCTCTTTTCTCCTCCCGGACATTAGCCTCTCTCATATTCAATTCTCTGTCAGCTCTCTTGCTGGATAAGAGAGAACTCCAGACTCAAAGTCTGCAACAAATAGCAACATCCAATAGGTCTTCACTGTATTACTCATTTATTATACACACTTCCCATGCCTTCTCTTCCAAATCAGTAGCCATCACACGAACAAACTGATTCATAATTCTCCAGCTGGAAAAGTCCCCGGGCTTCTGTTTTGTTGACTTTATAAGCCGATATCAAGAACTACCAAAAATAAGGTTTAATAATAACTGCATTTGAGATAAACTATGATCTGAGGTTTTCAGATCTAAAATGACTTTTTCTCAGCCTGCCTCACACAAATCATTTATGGCAACAATGAAGAAAAAGGATATGAACAAAACTCAAGTCTCACAAAATGATGTAAGTGATATAAAGCACTAGGGGTAGCATCATATCCCCACATTCAAAAAACATAATGTAGTTGTTATGGTGGCAATGGCAAAAGAGTATCCTGGAATTATCTATCTAATTCTTATTGATTCTACTAATAGAATTTTTAGCACTTTCCTGCTTCACATTTTTTTGGAAGGAGCAATTGTTATAGAAAACGGTTGATTTTTATGTACCCGTAAAAAGAGCGCTACAAAAATGATTCCATTTGCTGGTAGCTATGGTTGGTGAAACAGCTCTGGATGGTACGGTCTCTCCTGCAGGTCTATCATTCCTGTAGTTCCCAGGAAGCATAAGACTGCAGATTAAAATGGAGAGACTGAACCATATGCCAGACAAAGGAATCATGCAACAGGAGAACTCAGACACTGGAGGCCTACTCTGTGTGTGTGAAGTCATGGAATAATAGGGTATCCATGCTTTCTACCTGCTGGGTCTGTATTTTTTCTTTAATTCTGGATTACTACTTATAATAGAAAACAGGATTCTGTTGAATGAATAAAAAATGTTCTTTTAATAGTTGTATTTTGCTTGTGAGTTTAAATACATATTGTGACATGTATCGATTGAGAAATAATTAAATATACAGAATTGTACTGAAAACATGTTCCTAGAGAGATCAAAACTCACTTGTAATGGACAAAGCCATCCTGAAGATCTAAGCTCAGACAAAAATATATTGGGACGATATGCCTGATTTATACAAACACTAACATTTTGGAGCTGAAATATTACCAGAGAGATAATCTATGAATCCATCATGTGTTGTCTTCCCTGCTATGAATATTAGCTGATATTCTGTCTCATGTTCTTAAAAGAATTTTTCCTTCTTTCTCTTCCTCTCTCCTTGTCCCTCTCACTCTCCTCTCTCATATGTATACACTTATTATATCACTTTTATAGCAGGACTCAAGATTATACAATTCCAAATATAATATATCTCTCACCCAGCACAGCTGTGCAAAAACAAAAGAATAATACTACCAGCTTAAAATGTGACTTCCAATTGCCTCTAAATATCAGCTACAAATGAGACCATAATAGTAATTTTCTGCATTATATTGCTAACCACTGAATTATTTAGCTAAAGAAAAAAGGAGTAAGAATGACATGAAACAAAATACCTAAAGGGGGAAAGAGTTGGATTGTGGCGAAAAAAAAAAAAAAAAAAAAGTGAAACGAGCATGCTCTGTATCTACGATGTCATTTGTCTTTTAATGCCTTTTGTTTTCTAAATCTCACTTTCCCAGTCTCTGATCAAGAACTCACTGGTAGTCTGTGCAATTTACACACTGATGTATCAACTCCAAATGATGCAAGCCCATGCCTCTCCAAATAAATAAAGGTGACTGTGAGTGACAAAAATATTTTACATTTATTGAGACTTGGACTTTTACACTTATGGTGTTCCATCATTCACAAGAGTGTTCTATATTAGAGCATGGCTGGACGATTTACAGAGGCTCTGCAGTATATAACAATGGTTCTCCAGGTGATAACCACATCAGCAGTTGTAGCAGCAGCACCTCGAAATGTAGAAATATAAACTTTCAGGCTCCCCAGCAGGTTTAAGAAACTCTAGGGATGGGGAGGTCAGAGAATTTGCATTTCTAACAAGTTTCCAACTGAGACCAATGCAGCTAATTCAGGGACCACACTTGGAGAACCAATGAATTGAAACATAGATTCTAAATCTAGGCTCAGCCCCTGACGACTGAATAAACCTGCAGAAGTTGTTTATCTCAATTTTCTCATCTGTGTAGGGGGAGGAGTTAGTACGTAACTTACGGAATTACTGGAAGGGTTGAATGAGTCAACTGCTTAAATTCTGCCTGACATCTAGTAGGTCCTATATATGTGATGGGAAAAAAATAAAATGTGTGAAATTGATTGCATCTGTTATATTTCACCCCCAGAGTCAACTTGTCTTACCTGCTTATACTCTGCCAGCAGGTTATTTCCAGGTGGCTGAAAGAAATCAGTTTAATGCAGTGGTTCCCAGTCCCTGCTGACTTTTAGCAGCACCTTGGAAGCTTTCTAAATTTGTTTGATTTCACGGTTTTGACTTGTTTGATCTAGGCTGGAGCCTAGGTTTTAGAAGACTTTAAATATTTCCCCAATCCAAGCTGAATTGGTATGTTTCTAGAATACAATGGTCATATTTGTGGATCCTCTGTTAATCAATATGAAGAACCTTATACTGCATAGAGCAAAGGTCTACTGCCATATAAGAGCTGTTTAAAAACTTGGACTGATTGCATAATATGCTCACACACTTAATAACGTCTGGAACTTGACATGTCTGAGGCCTTAGGATAAAATAAAGCATATCTATTCAGGGTTAAAAAAGGTATCCTTCCAAACACTCCAGTTTGACATGTACTGAATATTAAACACCTGTCCGATTGAAGAAGCAATCCTTCAATCTTGGCAACACTACTAAAAACAAAGTATAGCAGGTTCTTGGCATTTGAGGGTTTAACCTTACCATTTTTTCATCCTGAAGGTCCACAGCTATGGGGATATGGATTTACTGAAACAGATTTGAAGAATGCATGCCTTCGGGCTGGTGAACTGGATTCACGAGCTACTCTGCTAATGACTGAGCGTCACCCACCCACTGGACAGCATACTTCCTCACAGTCACATACCACGTTTTCCATGGACAAAAACATGGGAGGTTTGTAGATGGATGACAGGCAACACGTAAGAAATAAAGTGTTAGTGAAAGTTGAAAAGGTAGCTCTAAAAAGATACCCACAGCAAAAACTCAATTCTTAACAAAAGCAGAAGACTGTCCAAACGGTTTTATATTCCCAAGCCTGGAGATTTCTAAAGACCCTACAAATATTCCTTTTGAAGATACCAAGAATATAGTGTACACAGAGTTTGGATCTTCTATAATGCTTCATACTTTATTTAGATTTAATAAATCCCCAAGTTAATTAACTGTAAAAAAGCAGTGCTTCTTATATGAAATAGAAAATAAGTTGGATGCATTTTTCATCCACGTTATTATAAAAAACTGCTTCTAAGTGTCTATCCACTATAATTATTATCTCCCTATGCCTGAAGATAGATCTTATGAGAACTGAGTTTCACATACTCATTTATGTCTGCAGAAAACCTTCTGGGCAGAATGAAAGCCACAGATTAAATTGTGGTTTACCTGGGTTCTCCCTTGAGAAATGTTAGACCATATTTCTTATGAAGTACAAAAGCTAAAGAAGCAGCAGTTCTCAAAAGCAGCTGCCTCTCTTTGTGTTATCATGGGCGTGGCAGCCAGACGAAGCAGATCAGTTGGAGACACAGCTTTTTTCTTAATCCTAAATCGAGGTATCCATTGCATTTACGATGCAACCCTTTATGGCAGAAGGTTTGGTTAAAGGCATAACGTTAGCCAAAATGTTGTCAGGAAATTAAATGGTTTCTAATTGAATTAAACTAAACAGTGGCAACTATCAAAGCCATGTTCACTAGAAGCCAAGACTAGTTTTCCAAGCCACTACAGAAACAAGGTTTTGGAAAATTTCTTTTAGAGTAATTCCAGGGGAAAAAAAAAAACATTCAGAGGCAGGAAAGTTTGCGATTGATACCCACGATCTCTCAATGTTTTGTCTTCATGAGGCTGAGCACATGTTGTTTGGAATCTTCAACTCCAATCTTTAAAAGTCTTTTTTTTTTTTATTTTTTAAATATTTATTTTTGAGAGAGAGAGAGAGAATGGGGGAGGGGCAGAGAGAGAGGGAGACACAGAATCCGGAGCAGGCTCCAGGCTCTGAGCTGTCAGCACAGAGCCCAACGCAGGGCTCGAACTCAGGAGCCGCAAGATCACGACCTGAGCCGAACTGGGAAGCTTAACCCCCTGAGTGACCCAGGCGCCCCCTTGAAAGCCTTTTTCTTTAGCAAATGGTAAGTGATGGTATGCCAAACAATTCTGAACCTCCCATTCTCTATCCCACCTTCTTCTACTGCCTAATACCTAATCTCCAGCCCGCCTCCTCTTTTGGAGCTTTGCAGTTTTCAAGTCATTTATGCGTCAGACAAGAAGACTGTGAAGACTACTTGAGACAGTGCATGCAACCTGCCTCCCACAGGGTCTAGCTCTGAGCATGTCATAGTCATTGTCAGATTCCAACCTCTTTCTCAAGTTTCCACCCAGTGCTTCTCAGTATTTATCTGCATGCTGTTTTACAAAGTATTCTATGTGCAAAAATTGGTTTTGAAAATTATTCTCTTCAGAGCAAGAGACTTTGTTCTTTAAAGAATCAAGCAAGGTAAAAGGTCTCTCTGATAGAAATTCTACTTACATTCTACACTGATGAGAACAAAACTGGAACCCCTATTTGGAAATGGAGGGGAAAAAACGCTTGACTAACCTATTTAAGCTTCAAAGCTATGTGTATGTGTAATGAAGATTTTAGAGTTCTCCTTCCAGAAGCCACCTTCAAAGGTATTAATTTTATTTTCTCTTATTTTTCTTAAAACATTTTATTTCAGAGCTTTCTAGCAAGAATTTCCATTCTCATTGGTAGGGCAAGTGTTTTCAAACCTTTTCTTCTTACTACTTTCAATAGTACGTCACCCCCTACTGGAAATGCAGTATATAATATATGTCTGTGTTTCTCTGGTGAAGATTTAAAGGCAATCCAGGACACTTAAAATGATGTTTATACTCCTAATCAAAGACTGTGAACAGAGGCTTTCTGTAGGCAAACTAGATTTCTAAACTGTAATGAGTCTGTATTTGCCCAAGAATAAATTAGTCGATAGTTTTATAGTTTCAAAGACTTGTATCCCAATGTACAAATTGAAGATTATTTCCACTAGAAACTTATTTGATTTTTTATTGCATTTTCAAAGGATGGTATAACTATCAATGTAAATTATGGAATATAACTTTAGTAGATTACAATCTTCTTTTTGTCCAAGAAACTTGAGAGCTAAGGCATAGTCAACTAAGTAATACCCATGCTTTAGGTTATTTGAGCCCATTTGTAGAGGAAATTTGTAGAGCCCATTTGTGCCCACAAAATATGAAATTAATATTTACTTATATTGAATAGATGATATATACCATGACTATTCTGGGTGCTTTACAGATGTTATTCCTCTTAAAAATCTTCAAAAATACTTCAGAATAACAATGCTTAATAACTGTCTCTGTTTAGGAATTTACTTCTGGTTGATGATATACCATGTGAATGTTCTAACAAAAACACCAAGTATCAATGCAGTTATTCTTTCAAATCATATAAAAGCTTTATCACATTTACAAAATGAAATCAATAAATTCAATCTTACTGTTGATTCAACTTCACATTAGTACATCACAGACTCATATACATATGATCGTGTTTTTATTATAATAGAACTTTGCCACTGCATTACAACCTAAATTAATTGCTACTTTTATTGTTTTCTATCATTCTATGGAAATTTGATTACAAGTACTATTCTTGAAAGGATAAAACTCCAATCTTAGGTAAGTGGAAAATTGGCACTCAATACAAATTAGACAAAGGAAAAGTTATTTATTTGTATTAAGGTATGCTAATAGACTCTGGATTGCCCTCCAAAAGGTGTAATATATACTATATGCACTAATATAAATATTTAATATAAAACATTAACCCAGGAGGATAATTTTAAAAAAGGATTCTCTGGAATTATACATAGAAATTACAAACGGAGTCTGATTTTTACAGATAACTTTCAAACACATCATCAACAAATTTAAATATATATGTATCTTAAGCATTTTCATTATGTAAAAAGTTTTTGCAAGTGCTTTAAAATTAAATGTCCAACAACTAGAATGTGTAAATTATAAAATTAGGCAGGAATATTAATTCTTGCCCCACTTAACTTACAAGGCCATTTGGAGTACCAAAATAAAAAAGTACCTGAAAGTCCTTTCTGAAAGGCATTCACAAATTATAAAGAATTATAAAATTGTCAGGTGGTGTTACGTTTGTAGTCACATGAATTGTTTTGATAATTGAAGTACTTCTCATCATGAGTACTGAAGGCATCTACCAGGCTTATGAAAGCGTGCTAAACAATGAAACAGACATACCCCATTGGCTTTTCTGTTTCTGGCAAAAGGAAGTCAGTGAGAAGAGAGAACTAAACAGTTGATTTGGACAATTGTGGGGAGGGGTGGGAGGCTAGATGCTGATGTGCGTACATGATACCAATAATTAGACCTATTTACTAAACTGAACTGATCTGATTCATCAAATATCACTAAGTTCTGCACTGTACCTAGTCCAGTCTCGTCCTTGATTTTCTGAGACCTGCCAGGGTCTGATGCACATATTGGCAAAACATACTTTAACAATACATACGTAATATTTCTAAGACTGAAGTCAGGGCTACTGGAATTGACAACACATTTACGCTAGTGATATATGTATGTATAAAGCAGTAGGAAACCAACTTATTTTCAAGTTTATTTTGAAATCAGTACCATTTCCTTTATATAGATATATACTAGCCCTCTAAGGAATGCTTAATTATTCAGTAAGAGGGACTCAGAGCAAGCCACCTTGATTTTTAAATATATACTACTCATTTTGCTGAGCTAGTGAGAATTCTGCATTACTATTATTAACATTAGCTATGGTAACATTCTGAAGAAGGTCAGGAGAATTTACCCTTTATATAAGGCTTGGATGGCAAAACTGCAATTCAGATCAGTTTTATCTGTTTTTACAGATAATGATGGAATAATCAAGGCTCTGATCCAAATAATAAAAGAGAAGTAAAAATGATGTTTCTCTGGAAAAAAAAAACACATCAACTGAAGCGACTTTTACCAATGTCATGCTGTATTAATAACTTTATTAACATTAATAACCATATTAATAATCTTAGTTACTCATGTTTTAGTAAAAGACTTAGTATCCTTCAATGGCAAAGCCAGAAATGGATCCATATGGGGGACAAAAGGACAATAATTAATTAAATTTCGTTCAATCTCCACTCCTCAATGCATAACCAAAGTATAACCAAAAAGATCACTGAGATTCTAGAGCATATGTTACATAAAAATACTTAGACTAAAATTATCAGCCCTCCCTAGTATTCATGCAGAGGTAGACTGATTCTCTCTTAATTTTTCTAACCAGGCTAATTGCCAGGCTTTCTTGCCCATGCAAGTAATAAATATATTAAGTGGTGCATTTTGAGGTACCTATCATTACTCCCAGAACAGGGATAGCTGAGATTAAAAATCTGTCTTTAGGGACAAACATAACTCTATCAGTGTGCCATGCAAGTATGAATATTTATAATAGATGATCCCAAGTCATATCAACAACAGGTTAAACTGTGTTCAATACCTTCCTGCCAGCAATACCTTCTCACTCCCTGAGTCACTTTCATTTCCTTCATAAAACTTTATTGCCGCCTAAAATATATTCATTTGTTTATGGGTTTACTATCTATATCCCTGCGATAGAATAAAAGCAGCCTGAAGGTAGCGACTCAATCCATTTTATCCCCTGCTGTATCCCCAGAGCTTGGAACAGCGTCTGGCAAGTGTTCAAAGTAATGGGTTGGCCCATGGGGCGTGGATCTCCTCCTGCATTGTGAGAAGAAATATGTTCTGAACGCAAAGTAAAGAATTTTGTGATAAGGATGGTGATTTACATATTCAAAAGCACTGAAATTATGTGACTTAATGAAAAAGGCATAAGTACACGACAGTATAATACACCCACTTAAGCCACTGCAAAGCAAAGCATTGTCTCTTCATATGACTAACAGAATAACATTCTCTAACAATTAATATGGTTGATTAAAAGCATCATGTGGTGCAGTAAAATCATATAATTGGCAGCTACTTTGCAGCCTGAGACTCTCATTTTCATATCTAAATCCATTTGGGGTTGTTTGTTTTGAGAGGCTAAATAAAAGCCTCACTCAGAGTGAAACATTTTCACAAAATCACAATGAAAACCAACTAAAACCAAAATTAAAACCCAAAAACTCTGTTCATTACAAAGAAAAAAAAATCATCCTAGTCTTCTGGGAAATGCCAGGGAGACATTTTGACACAATTATAAATGGACATAAGTACCAATCATTGGGATTTTCAGAACAGAATCCTTGAATTGCTACATAGCACCTTGTACAAATAATGTGATGCCCCCCTTTGTTCTATTTATTTTTTTATTTTTAGTGTTTACTTATTTTTGAGAGAAGGAGAGAATCAGAGCAGGGGAAGGAGAGAATCAGAGCAGGGGAAGCTCAGAGAGGGAGGGAGACACAGAATCTGAAACAGACTCCAGGCTCTGAGCTGTCAGCACAGAGCCTGATGTGGGGCTCAAACTCACAATTCCTGAGATCACGACCTGAGCTGAAGTTGGATGCTTAACCTACTGAGCCACCCAGGTGCCCCCTGCCTTTGTTTTAATAGCCTTGTTTTACATTTGATGTTTCCATAAGGTAATCTGGAGATAATTCAATGCTCATGATAGTGGCAGAAATGCATCTGGAAAGTAAAGGTTGAGGATGGTAGTTCGTGAACTCTAACAGAATTTTCACCAGTCAGGAGGCTATAAATGAAAGCATAATTTTTAAATATCTAGTTAGTAGTTACTGTAGAGGAATGTGCGTAATACGACGGCATAACCACAACCTATTTTCAGAATGAAACAGTGCAGATGACTAAAAGTTACGTTTAATTCCATGCCAACGCGTTCTGAAAATGTGTTACTTCATGCAGGCCCTTCTTGATGTTGGTAAGAAATCTGTTTGTCATCTTTGTGTATCGTTGTATCTGGACTGACTCTGATAATTACAAACCATGCCACATTGCAAACGTCAACATGAAGCATTAAATGAATGGCCAACTCTCACCTAGGAACCATTTCTATCTCCATGAATTACTCTGGTAGTGAGACTGAATCATTTTGTCTAAACAACACATATGTGACATAAAAGAGTACCTTGCAGTTTCAAAATTTGTTTTCAAAGAATAATCTGAATAATTCTATTCAAATCATGTTTAAGAGAAGAGAGAAAAGGAGGTAAAAAAAAAAAACCCAAAAACCAAAAAACAAAAAATACCAAAACAGGGGAAGGATGTTCAGTGGCCTGTATTGCTGAAAGAGTTCATACCTTGTCTATGTATGAATTTCATGTTCACATTTTCTACTTTCTATTGTTATCACTTAATCACCCCTGAAAATTACTCAGGTTGCCCTGCTCAAACAGCCAGGATAGGTTCTTACACCTGATGACTGTAACCAAAACTCCCCCTTCAACTGGAGGCCTTTAGCACCCATGACAGCATCTGAAAAAGGATGTCCTACAGAAGCTGTTGCCCTACCCACCCCATCCCCTGCCTCTGCTTACGGTGCTGTTCTTGCAGTGCTCTTCCTTCTCTCTGTTCACCCGACAGTTCAGGCCACGAGACTGAGACCCTTGCATGTCTGCTGTGGCTTTTGGTATGGTCTTTCCTGAAAAGAGGTTATGTCTCCCCAGTAGCCCGCAAGGCCCCAATTTTTCTTTTTTGAGTTTCACTGTGTTTCACTAACAAAGCACATTACCATGATGGAAGGTGGTATTTGAAAACACATTTAGTTAATTTGATCAAGAGTGTTAATTCATTCCCGAAGCCACATATATATGTGTGAGAGCTCTTTAGTGAGAACGGATTCCCATAAGAAAACACCACAGCGGAGATGGGCTGAAATATGTGTTTAATCAACGGCTTCAATTTTAATCTGCTGGCAAATATCGTGGAAGCATTTTTTTTTATTAATCACAATAATCAAGCCATGAGTGCTTCCACTGAGTGTTATGGGCTAGTGATATAAACAATAAGAGGTAAACCCCCTGAAACAAAAATCAACTTAAAAAAAAAAACACTGAAGTTAAAAATGTGCTTTCCAGTTTAACTACAAAAATAGCAGATGCATTTGGTCATTTATGAAAAAGGAATGCTTAAATTAGAAGTCCATCAACACATATTTACTCTTTGCCTAGAGCAAGCTGCTGCTTTTTTTTTTAATTTTTTTTTTATGTTTTATTTATTTTTGAGACAGAGAGAGACAGAGCATGAACAGGGGAGGGTCAGAGAGAGAGGGAGACACAGAATCTGAAGCAGGCTCCAGGCTCTGAGCTGTCAGCACAGAGCCCGATGTGGGGCTCGAACTCACGGACTGTGAGATCATGACCTGAGCCGAAGTCGGACGCTCAACTGACTGAGCCACCCAGGCGCCCCAAGCTGCTGCTTTTAAGACAGAAGACACTTTTAAGATATAAGAGGCTCCTGGCAACCCCATTATTAATGTATTATCATGGAGCAAACAATGTATCTCCGCTAGCTCTAGAAACATGCGGGGCATGTACAGAGCAAGGGATAGCCAGAATCAGGATGATATTTTATGAAGAGAATGAAATGCAAATGCAAAAAGCAAGACTTGCCTATATGTAAGAAGCCAATGCCCTCAGGTAAACTTATGCATAACATTAAGAATTCCCTATTTGTAGGGGCACCTGGGTGGCTCAGTGGGTTAAGCATCTGACTTCGGCTCAGGTCATGATCTCGCAGTTCCTGAGTTCGAGCCCTGCATCGGGGTCTGTGCTGACATGACAGCTCAGAGCCTAGAACCTGCTTGGGATTCTGTGTCTCTTTCTCCCTCTGCCCCTTCCTGCTCACACTCTGTCTTTTTCTCTCTCTCTCAAAAATAAACATTAACAAAAAATTATATAAAAGATTTCCCTATTTGTAGGAGTAAATGTTTATGTAGTTTTAAGATTGTTCACATAGAAACATTTTTCATTTTCAGTTAAAAAAACACTTTTTACACACACACACACACACACACACACATTTTTTCTCTCAACAGTGAGATTTGTCTCCCTTAACATATCTTATTATACAAGGCTACACAATTTTCCGGGTCTGGAGTATGCTCAGCAAAAAGGTGAAGTTTGAGTGGACCAAAATATAAAAAGAAGATTAACAATAATAATAATGAAATTGCGGCTCAGAAAGGGAACATTTATGTAAACCTGATAGGACATACTCAGCGTTCATACAGTGATCTTACTTTCTGCTCTCACTGTGGTACAAAACCATAGGAGCAAAATATTCAATTGGAATAATCCTAATATAATCTTCATAACATATTAATTACAGAATTCTGCAGATCCCTTCACCTATGGATTGCGTACAGCTCATCTCCTACATAAGTAGGATTGTCACACAACTTGCAAATGCGGCCAGAAGGCTAAACAAGACCACTGAATATGCTGTTGCTAGAAATTTTCAACATTCTGGAAATGGCTCTGAAGGTGCATGGCTTGTTCCCAGTAGGAGTCTCTTAATTACTCTCTGCCATATGTTCATCTGGCGGAATCCATAGTTGCATCTAGGAACAAGGAAGCTAGGCAGTCCTACTTTTCTAGGAGGGCGTGGGATTCACTTTTTGTGAAACAAATAAATAACCCTTTGGTTGCCCTTTGAGTTACTTGGTAAACATTTTCATCCTCATGTGACACTGTAAGCTCAAGTCATCATAGAGCCTTTGCTCAGGGAGCAAGCTTCCAGGAAAACATGTAGGTAAGAAGACTCACACAAAAGGGAGCACAATAAACTTCTGAAACAACGTAAGCCAGAAGATTCCTGAGACCCCATTCCCATTTTGCCTCCTCCATAATCAGGCCAATATGTAGGAGCTTAAATTCCAATTAAACAATACTCATAACTTGTGCTTCACCTTTAGATTCAAGGATTATTCAGGGTCAGTAACCTTATTTCATCTTATTAATTAATATCAGGCACCTGCTTAAATACCAGCAAGGACACTAACCCTACCTTGCTCTTGCTCCGGACCATAAAGCAAACATGGTTATTTATAAAACAAGTGAAAATTCTACTGCTAACTAGCTGAAATTCTGTTTTTCTTTTATTGTCGGGGGACGGTGGCTAAAAAACAAAAAGAGAATCTTTCTCAACAGTTAAGTCCCAGTAAGGTTTTCAATTATACTGATTTATTAAAGGATTTCAAATGACACTAGTTTATAAGTAGTAAACATTTTACTGTTTAATTACAACAGTATTCAAGATTGATGATAAAGTAATTCTGAAAGATTTAAAGTCAATTTGTTAGCAATAAAATACAAGATTAATGATAAGATATAAGATATTTATCAAACTTGTGATCGATACTGAGCTCAATTCTTGGTGTGTGTCTATACATGAATGCATGTTTCTTTTTTGTTTCCAGTTTTACTGGGATACCTTTTACATATATAACATTGTGTACTTTTAATATGTACAATGTGAGGGTTTGATATCCTTATATTATTGCAATATGATTCCAACAACAAGCTTAGTTAACACCTCCATCACCTAACATAAGTTATATGTGTGTGTGTGTGTGTGCGCGCGCACGTGTGTGCACACACATAGCATTTAATATCTTTTTAGTAAATTTCAAATATATACTACAATGTTGTTAACTATAGTCATCATGCTGTACATTATATCCCCAGAACTTTTTCATATTATAACTGCAAGTTTGTACCCTTTGACCAGCATCTTGTTGGAAACAATATCACTGACATCAAAAAGAAAGCACTTGTATGTAATAATACTGCAAACAATGCTATTTTTCTCTATATAGTCTTATTTTCAACATCCATTGCAAGCTGTAAAATGCAAAAGTAAAACGATGCTTGGAAATATTTTGCTCCTGTAAAGCTAATGCAGAGGGAACAAGTCACCTTGAGAAAGCTCATTAAAAACTGAAGAGTGGGGGCGCCTGGGTGGCTCAGTTGGTTAAGTGTCTGACATCAGCTCAGGTCATGATCTCATGGTTTGTGAGTTTGAGCCCTGCGTCGAGCTCTGTGTTGACAGCTCAAAACCTGGAGCCTGCTTCAGATTCTGTGTCTCCCTGTCTCTCTGCCCCTCCCCGGCTCACGCCCTGTCTCTCTTTGTCTCTCAAAAATAAATAAATGTTAAAAAAATTTTTTTAAAAACTGAAGAGTGATACAGAATTAATACGGTTTACTTTTCAGCCAATGGAAAATTTCAATTACTTCTAAATCAAAATACTGAAAGAAATCAATTGTAATTATCCATTTTATTATATAATCACTGGATCATATAATCATATACATATAATATATAATCATATCATATCATATATAATCATATAACCACTGAATCTCCCTATACATGAATTTCTAAATATAATAACTTGTACTATCTTACTTGTAATACTTACTCAGTATCTTCTTTAAGAATGATATGGTTTTTTTTTAATTTTTTTTTAATGTTTATTTATTTTGGGGACAGAGAGAGACAGAGCATGAATGGGGGAGGGGCAGAGAGAGAGGGAGACACAGAATCGGAAGCAGGCTCCAGGCTCTGAGCCCTCAGCCCAGAGCCTGACGCGGGGCTCGAACTCACGGACCGCGAGATCGTGACCCGAGCCAAAGTCGGACACTTAACCGACTGAGCCACCCAGGTGCCCCAAGAATGATATGTTTTGAAAAATAATTATGTAGACTTGATTGACATGATCATGTCTTTTTGGTGATTTTTTTTTTCCAGGAAAAACTTTTGTGCTGTGCAGTGCTTCTCAGAAGCTTGTAATAATTGCTGAATTGATGGTAACAATGAGTGATATATACCATATTATTGTATGGGGAAGGGATAAACTATAAGATGGCACTGATTTGATCTGGCTGGAATTACTCTGACAGAACTAAATTGACAAAACAAAACCATGGATGAGTTTTTTTTTTTTTTTTAAGGTTTTGGGCAGTGTGATCACTAGTGAGAAAATGGAAGTATAAAAATAGTTTATTGAATGTTTCTTCTTTAGAGATACTCTACCTTTCAGACAATTGCTAGCAATCTTGGTTTTCTATTAAAGAGCACTTCAGGAACTGTTTAATACACTTAGATACAGAGATAGTTTATACTCTGGGCAACTCAGAGAAGGTTAAACCAGATTAGACAAATGAAACATTAACATTTTGAAGCAAAGTGGTGGTGAGCTTTTTGATTATCCTACGATTGATGTTTGACTACATTAATTTATCAAATTGTACCTTTTCTAAGACTTCTCTAACAGTGTTGAGATAGTAATTACAAATTTACAAAGTATACATTTCCCAAATATTTACAACTGCCTCATTTATCTTATTTAAGCCTCAATTTACTTTACTATAACATTTATAATGAAATATCAATTTCATAAGGTTAGTTTCAGGTTTATTTAATTCATGCAAAGCACTTAACCCAGTGCTTAGAACATAACAAGCACTCAATTAATGGCAACTACTTTATTTAACTATTATCAGTAAGGGACCTAAATCTGACTCTTCCATTCAAACTTTAGGTGGAATCCAGAGAAGAGTCAGTAATTAACTGACAAATGGATAATTTGATAATTAGGTATAAATAAGCATAAAACATATAAATGATTAGAAGTCTAAATCTTCAAATAGAGTATATTAAATGCCTTTTTATCTCTGTCCTTCTATGAATATGTCCATTCTTTGTCCTTGTGCTCATAAAAACATTCTCCCATCAATCCTTGATACTTTCCCAAATACAGTATGTAGTTTCTAAGTTTTTCATGCAAAACGTTGTCTATTTCATATAACGTGATCAAAACGTGATCACATTTCATATAAAGTAAAAAATAAATGGCAGATGACCAGGGATTTATTAGAGACGAGACACATCCCACCAGACTCTGCGCAGTCTATAACTGAGCCTGATTTAGCCTGCACCAGACTTTCTCCTATGGTGACCAGTCAGATCTAAACCTCTGGCAGACATTAACTTTAAGAAATTGACATGTGCCACACCTTACTTTATGATTTTAGCCTGAGAATCTGTGCAAGAGAAGATTCTCCTGGAAATGTTTCGTCATTTGCCAATTCCAGGTTCACAAATGCAATTTATAATAATAATCTCCTCATGCATGCATAAAAGAAAGGAAAAGATGGAATGCTCTATGTAACTTTTATAGGTAATGACCTGGAAATGAAAAGAATACATTACATTCAAAATAGAATTGTCACATACTCGTGTGAACCAATGTATTTATTCACTTATAAAAGGAGAATTCTTATTTCATTGTCATTGGTAAACCATGTAATTTTGAGAATTATGTAAGACTTCACAAAGGCACTACATCCCTGGAAACTGTGGTAAAATGTGGTCCAGTATTAGTTAAAACAAAAACAAAAACAAAACAAAAAACATTGCTAACAAAGGACACATCTATTTTTCTCTGTATTGTTACCAGCATGCCAAAGAAGGAGAAAGGGACAGCAGTGCCTTTCAAAACAAACAAACAAACAAACAAACAAACAAACAAACAAAAAAACAAAAAAAAACTTTCTCAAAGAAACCTGTTTGAAAAGGAGAGCTGGAAATGCCAGGGTAAAAAAAAAAAAAATTCAATGTAATTATTTCATTTGTATCAACTGCTAAAGAAACATTAGCAGAGAGTCTTCCAATCAGTTTGTGGGAGGTAGAATTAAGGCTTATTTTAGATGTATACAGCTGCATGACTCACAGGGTGAGGGGGAATAAATGTGTTGATTTACCAATATGTTATATCAATTATAGACAGTGTTCTGCCCAAATGCTCTTGAGATCTGTATGCTTTAGAGAGAATTAATTTAAATCTGTCCAGGTGCACATTTAGGGTTGCGTGTGCAAGGTAAAGTTAAACCCATATCATAAAATAAAGGCTTTTTAAAACATTTTATTTGTTTTGAGAGAGCATACAGACGAATGCAGGAGGACCAGAAGCAGGGGGACAGAGAGAATCCCAAGCAGGCTCTGCACTGTTTGTGTGTGTGGGGGGGGGGGCTCGATCTCACGAGAAGAAGCTTGAGATCATGACCTGAGCTGGTACCAAGAGTCCCACGCTCAACTGTTTGAGCCACCCAGGCACCCCAGGAATTTTTTGAAGGGGAAATTCTAAGTAATTAAAAAGCTTGAAGGACACTAATGGATAGGTTCTGAGTGTAGAAAATGAAACGTGAATGTCATTGGTCCCTTTCAAAATTAAAATACTGATCAAGAATCATTTCTAATTTTTGCAGAACTCTGCAATAAGTAGATGTGGAATGTGTGTGGGGGGGTGGTAATTTCACACTTTCTCACACTTTCTCTTAATAATGATCCCTTTTGGTGAATAATCTTGTATAAATTTGTTTTTTTGTTATTTTTTCCTCCCGGACTCGCAAAAGTAGAGTTAAAGATTTGGATGTCACTTGCCTTTTCCTTGTTTTCTGCACCCCATCAGTGCCATCCCCACCTCATAATAACTCCAGAAGAATCAATTAGTATATACCAACTGCTATGTTGGGTGACCTAGTTAAATCATCTCAGGTACTTCTCTCTCCAGGACTTTAAGGTACATATCATTATGGTCTTCTTGTTACCTCTGGCTTTCCAGGTGAGAAAACTGTCTTAAAGAAGTCTCCTAAGTTGTCCAAGGTCACACAGCTAGTAAGGCGCAGTGTGATCATCTGATCCCTGGTAGCTTGGTGCTGAGCCCTGTGAATTTATCACCAAACCATGAATGTACCAATTCTCACAAACATCCAACTCAAAAATCAATGTTCTTCATATAGTCTACAAATGTGGTGCTATCTACCCTTCAAGTTAGAGGAGAAAGACTGCCTTTCATTGGGAAGAAGGTAAATCAATCTGTCTTTATGATTTTTTTTAAGTGCATATAGAAATAGAGGACTGCTGGTTGCCAGGAATTAAGGGATGGGGGGTGGAGCAGGAGGGAACTAGATGTGGCTATAAAAGGACAATATGAGAGATCCTTCAGAGGACAGAAATATTCTGTATGTTGAGTCTGCCAATACCCTGTGCTACAAATTGAATATTTGTGCCCCTCCAAAATTCTTTTTTTTTTCTAAAAATTTATTAATGTTTATTTACTTTTGAAAGAGAGAGAGAAAGAGATAGAGAGAGAGCAGGGGAGAGGCAGAGAAAGAGGGAGACACAGAATCCAAAGCAGGCTCCAGTCTCCAGGCTCCAATCTACCAGCACAGAGCCTGATGCAGGGCTTCAACTCACAAACCATGAGATGATGACCTGAGGCAAAGTTGTACCTGTAACTGACTAAGCCACCCTGGCGCCTCAAGTGTCCCTGCAAAATTCTTATGTTGAAAGCTAATCACCAATGGGGATTTTCCAATGGATATTTCTAATGGAGTCCTTCCTCCTACGTTTATAATAGGAATTCCTCAACAAGAAAGTTTTTGTTTAACCCCCTTATCTACTTATTCAATTATTTATTTATTTATATCAGTATAGGCTTGTGGCTATTTATTGTTTTCATTGGATCCTAATGGAATACTATCATTGTTCTGTCACTCAAGCTCTTCCAAGTTGGGAAGATGCCTCATCCCCCATCCTGTTTTTAGCAACTCTCACTTTCTAGCGTCACAAGATGCTCTAAACTCGTGTTTTTTTCCCTGCCCCAATCCTGGCATCAACAAACCGACCAAGTAGATTCCAGGGCTTATGCACAGTTCTTGTGGACCTCGCTTACAGTATCTGGTCAAAACTCTGCTTTTCCCAAAGTTAGTCACATCCTCTTCAATGTGGCTACGTGGTTCATAGGTAATACAGTTGGAGTCATCTGTCATGGTCTTCATTCTATCTTTCCTCTCATCTTTGATTTTTTTTTTTTAATTACAAAGTAAGATCCACTCTTTGTGGTGTTCAGTTCTGTAGATTTTGACCAAGGCACAGAACTGTGTTTCAGTCTCCACAATCCACACAGAACAGTTTCTTCAACCCCTGAATTTCTCGGAACTACCTTTGTATAAATAGCCCTTCTCCCAAACACTGACCAAAGCAAGCTTTAACTTCAATTATCCTCATATATGGTTTGGAATTAATTAGAATTAAATAGAGCATTTTAACCATGTTATAATAATAATGCATCTCAAAGTCAAAAGAGACAAAGTCTAATCTGTAAAGCTCCAAACTGCTGTTGTTCTAAACAACGTTAGTGCTGAGATTTGGCCTTTAATTGGATCTAAATAGCTCAAAACTTACACCATGGATTTTTTGTCATTGTTAATTTTTCCTTCTTCGATTGCTTACATTTGGAATCTTCTAAGTAGTCTATATAGTTCAGCATTACTATTTACGGAAAAGGACGGAAATACTCGTTTGCGCCTTTATTCTTCCATGTGGTAGACAACCATGTTTCGGGAAAGCAGTTGGTTATTTGCCAAAGATCCCTAGAAAATCTGCCATATCTACTCCCACTGAACCCCTCTAAAGAGTGTGCTGACAGCAAATGGCTCATGCATAGTGTGCTAGTGCAGTTTTGTGTAAACTCATGATTGTGTGATTATTGTGGGTAACAGTGGATAATGGTGAAGTGGAGCGAAAAGGAAGTGCCTGGAGCGTGTTCACAGATGGAAATAAAAAGAAATATGTAGCACTATTTTAACAGCAAAACAAATTTTAAAAACCACTTGTAATTATCCTTATCATGATGTGATGATCACTCATTGGCCTTTTTCTATGCCTAAACAGCAATTTCTCCAAGTGTACTTCCTGGTAGTTACTACCTGTGGCTGGCTATAAAGATATAAATGAAATAATGAATAATGAGTGAAATGATCATGAAATAATTAATAAAAATTAACCACCCTTTGAGAAGACTCTCTGTATCCTTAAAGAGGAGGAGGTAACATCCAAAGCACAGACTTTACAGTTGCCCTGGACCAGCTGTTATGTGATTCTGCACAACCTACTATGTCCCTCACTGAGTTTTCTTCATAAAATAAGCCATATAATACATAACTACCAAGGTTGTTATAATAATTAAGCAAGTTCGAGCATTTGCAGTACCTAGAACATGCACATATTTTCTTAGATGATAGGGAAATCTGATTATATGAGAGTAGTGGTGTTTAATATTTTCATCCATATATTTTTATTAAATAACTATGATTCCAAGGAAGTTCAGTGTGGTCAGATCATTCAGATAAACTTAGTAGTGCTCGTCTTTCAGAAATGATGAGATAATATGTACTGATATGTCTAAATTTTTCTCTGTGGTTGCTATTTTATAGACTGTGCAAATTCCTAGAAGACTGACCCATGCCTGTTTCTTGTTTGTATGTATATGTCTTCCAACAGTAGGCATACAAAACCACTGTAACAAGTGAATAATAAATGTTCATATCATGGTAAGACCAATATATAAGGTGGAAGATAGTCAGGAAATACACTGGGCACATTAAAAATGTCCATGATTTAAGTTCTTTGAGGAATCAGAGTGACACTCTGTCTTGGGATGAGTGAGTATGTTGTAGCTCATTTGAGTCTATACTTTTTTTTCTTTTGAGGTAAAATTCGAATATTAGTTTTAGGTGCAGAACATAGTAATTAGGTATTTGTATATACTACAAAATAATCAGCACAATAAGCCTACTTAACTTCTGTCACCATACAACTGACCCCCTTCATCCATTTTGCCCACACTTCAACCCATTTCCCCTCTGATAACCACCAGTCTTTGCTTGGTTTCTATAAGTTTTGTTTTCTGGATTCCACATAAAAGTGAAATCATACAGTATTTTTCTTTCCTGTGTGACCTATTTCATTATTAACATAATGCCCTCAAGATCCATCCATGTTGTTGCAAGTGGCAGTGAATCTTCCTTTTATTACAGCTGGGCAGTATTCTACCGTGTGTGTGTGTGTGTGTGTGTGTGTGTGTGTGTGTGTGTGTGTCTGTAGTCACGTGTGTCTCTTCATCCATTCACCCACCAATGGACATGTAGGTTGTTTCCATATTGCGGCTATTGTAAACAATTCTGCAATAAACATGAGGGATGCATTTATAATTTCAAACAAGTATTTTTGTTTTCTTTGTTCATTTCCAAAAGTGGAATTGCTGGATCATATGGTAGTCCTATTTTTAATTTTTTGAGGAACATCCATACTGTTTTCCAAAGTGGCTGCACCAATTTACATTCCCACCCACAGAGCACAAGAGTTCCTTTTTCTCCACATCCTTGCCAATGCTTGTTATTTCTTGTCTTTTTGATAATAGCTATTTAACAGGTGTGAGATGATATCACATTATGGCTTCGATTTGCATTTCCCTGATAATTAGGGATGTTGAACATTTTTTCATGATTGTTGGCCAACTGTATGTGTTGTTTGGAAAAATGACTATTTAGATCCTCTGTCCATTTTTTAACTGTTCTTTTTTTTTTTTTTTTGCTTTTTGCTATTGACTTGAGTTCTTTATACATTTTGATTATTAATACCTTACCAGATATATGATTTGCAAATATTTTTTCCCATTCAGTAGGTTGCCTTTTTATTTTGTTAATGGTTTCCTCTACTGTGCAAAGCCTTTTTAGCTTTGGTGTAGTCCCCTTGTCCATTTTTGCTATTGTTTTCTTTGCTTTTGAAGTCAGATCCAAGAATTCAATGCTAAGAATGATGTCAAGGAGTTTACTTTGCATGTTTTCTTCCAGAAGTTTTATGGTTTCAGGTCTTACTTTCAATTCTTAAACCATTTTGACTTAATTCTTGCGTATGATGTGAGACAATGGTCTAGTTTCATGGTTTGTTTTTGTTTTGTTTTGTTTTGTTTTTTTGTTTTTTGCATGTGGCTATCAGTGTTCCAAACACCATTTATTGAAGAGAGCCTCTTTTCCCCACGGAATATTCTTAGCTCCAACATCATAAAGTAATTGACCATACATGCATGGGGTTATTTCTGGGCTCTCTATTCTATTCCATTAATCTATCTGTCTGTTTTTATGCTGATACTATACTGTTTTGATTACTATAGAGTTGTAGTACATCTTCAAATTGGGAAGCATGATATCTCCAACTCTGTTTCTTTTTTCCTGAAGATTGTTTTTATTATTTAGGTCTTTGGTGATTCTATACAAAAGTGTGGACTGGGTAGTATGGACAAAATAATATTAATTCTTCCAATCCATGAGTGCAGAGTATCTTTCCATTTTGTTTGTGTCTCCTTTAATTTCTTTTATCAATGCCTTACAGTTTTCAGTGTACAGTCCTTTCACCTGTTTGGTTAAATTTATTCCCAAGTATTTTATTCTTTTCAAGGCCATTATAAATGGGATTTTTTTTCTTAATTTCTCTTTTTGATAGCTCAATATAAGTGTATGGAACCAAAATAGACTTCTATATATTGATTTTGTATCCTACAACTTCACTGAATTCATTTATTAGCTCTAAAAGTTTTTTGGTAAGGTGTTTAGAGTTTTTCTGTATGTATTATCATGTCATCTGCAAATAGTGACAGTTTTATTCTTCCTTTCCAATTTAGATTATTTTATTTCTTTTTCTCACCATATTTCTCTGGCTAGGGCTTCCAATACTATGCTGAATAAAAGTGACAAGAGAGGGCATCCTGGTCATGTTCCTGATCTTAGAGAAAAATCATTTAGCTTTTCACAACTGAGTGTAATGTTAGCTGTGGGCTTGTCATGTATGGCCTTTATCATGTTGAGGTACATTCTCTCTATACCCACTTTTTTGAGAGTTTTAATAAAACTGACATTGAATTTTGTCAAATGACTTTTCTGTATCTTTTCTATATGAGATAATCATATGATTTTTATCCTTCATTTGTTAATGTGATATATCATGTTGATTAATTTGTAGATGCTGAATCATCTTGCATCCCTGGAACAAATCCCACTTGATCACAGTGAATGAATCTTAGCATATTATTGAATTTGGTTTGTTGATATTTTGTTGAGTATTTTTGTGTCCATGTAGATCAGGGATACTGAGGTGTAATTTTTTTTTTTTTATTGGTGTCCATGTTTGAGTTCGGTACCAGAGTAATACTGGCCTCACGAAAAGAGTTTGGAAGCACTCCTTCAACTTTTTGGAATAGTTTTAGAAGAAAACATAGTACAACTTCTTTGAATGTTTGGTAGAATTCACCAGTGAAACAGTGTTATCCTGGACTTTTTTCTATTGGGAGGTTTCAAATTACTGTTTCAATCTTCTCACTAGTAATCAATCTATTCTGATTTTCTATTTATTCATGATTTAGTCTTAAAAGATTGTATGTTCTTAGTAATTTATCCATTTCTTCTGTTTTTTCAATATGTTGTTCAATATGTTCAATATGTTGTTTTTTCAATGTGAGTAATTATTCACAGAAGTCTCTTATGATCCTTTGTATTTCTGTGGTATCACTTGTAACTTCCTATCTTTCATTTCTGATTTTACTCATTTCTTTCCTCTCTTTGTGAGTCTACCAAGTTTTGTCAATTTTGTTCTGTCTTTTCAAAGAAACAGCTCTTGGTTTTATTGATCTTTTATTTTCTAATCTCTATTTCATTTATTTCTGCTCTGATCCTTATTATTTTCTTCTTTCTACTAATGTTGAGGTTTATTTATTCTTCCTTTCCTAGTTTTCCAGGCATAAAGTTAGATTGTTTGAGATTTTTCTTGTTTATTGAGGTAGGCCTATATCATATAAACTTCCCTCTTAGAACTGCTTATGCTGTATTCTATAGATTTTGGATCATTGTATTTCCATTTTCATTTCTTTCAAATTATTTTTTAATTTCTTCTTTGGTTTCTTAATTGACTTACTGATTGTTCAACAGTATATTATTTAATTTTCACACATTTCTGGTTTTCTATTTTTTTCTAATTGATTTTTAGTTTTCTACCATTGTGGCTGGAGAAGATGGTTGATTTTAATCTTCTTAAATTTACTGAGTGTTGTTTTGTAGCCTAACATGTTATCTATCCTTGTGAATGTTCTAGGTGCACTTGAGAAAAATGTGTATTTTGCTGCTTTTGGATAGAATGTGCTGTATATGTATCTATTAAGATCATCAGTCTAATGTGTCATTTAAAGACAATATTTCCTCATTGATTTTCTGTCAAGATGATCTATCCACTAATGAAAGTAAGGTATTAAATCCCCTACTATTGTATCACTGTCAATCTTTCCCTTTATGTCTGTTAATATTTGCTTATATATTTAGGTGCTCCTATGTTGGGTGTATAAATATTTATAAATGTTATATCTTCTTATGGAATTGACTCCTTTATCATTATGTAATGTCCTTCTTCATATTTTATTACAGTCTTTGTTTTTGAAGTCTATTTTTCTGGTATAAATATAGCTATACCAGCTTTATTTCCATTTGTTTGTAATATCTTTTTCCGTAGATTTTCAGTCTGTGTGCCCTTAGATCTAAAGTGAGTCTCCTGTAGGCAACATATGGATATCTTGATTTTTTTTTTATTCATTTAGCACTTCATGTGTTTTAGAGAATTTAGTCCGTTTACATTTAAAGTAATTATTATAGGTGTGTATTTATTCCTATTTATTCATTCTTTTCTGGCTGTTGCTATGGTGACACTGTTCCTTTCTTCTCTTACTCTCTTCCTTTGTGGTTTGGTGACTTTCTTTAGTGTTATGTACAGTTTTTTTCTCTCATTTTTTGTGTACCCACTGTAAGCATTTGCTTTGTGGTTACCATGAATTTCACATATAATAGTCTATATATAAAAAACAGCCTATTTTAATTTAGCAACAGCTTAAATTTGAATACATAGTAAAAACTCTACATTTTTGTTCTACCCACATTGTTTCTGATGTCATGTTTTACATCATTTTATTTTTTATACATCTTAGCTAGTTATTGTAGTTACAGTAATTTTACTACTTTTGATTTAACCTTCACATTCGTTTTATAAGTGGCTATTTTGACTGCATATTCACCTTTATCAGTGAGGTTTTTACTTTTATATATTTTCTTTTTTTTTAAATTTTTTTTCAACGTTTATTTATTTTTGGGACAGAGAGAGACAGAGCATGAACGGGGGAGGAGCAGAGAGAGAGGGAGACACAGAATCGGAAACAGGCTCCAGGCTCTGAGCCATCAGCCCAGAGCCTGATGCAGGGCTCGAACTCACGGACCGCGAGATCGTGACCTGGCTGAAGTCGGACGCTTAACCGACTGCACCACCCAGGCGCCCCTATATATTTTCTTATTATTAGCTAGTGCCTTTTATTTTCAGCTTAATGAAATCCTTTTAAGATTTCTTATAAGACCAGTTTAGTGGTGATGAGTTACTTTAGCTTTTGCTTGTCTGGAAAATTCTCTTTCCTTCAATTCTGAATGATAACCTTGTGGAATAGAGTATTCTTAGTTAGAAGCTTTTTCCTTTCAGCACTTTTAACATCTCATGCTATTCCCTTCCAGCCTGCAAGGTTTCTGCTGAAAAATCAGCTGATAGCTTATGGGGGTTCCCTTGTATGCAAAAAGTTGTTTTTCTCTAGCTGCTTCTAAGATTCTATATTTATCTTTAACATTTGGCATTTTCATTTTAATGTGTCTTCATGTGGATTTCTTTGAGTTCATCTTATATGGAACTCTCTTGGCTTCCTGGACCTGGATGTTTGTTTCCTTCTCCAGCTTAGGAAAGTTTACAGCCATTATTTCTTCAAATAAGTTTTCTGCCCCTTTCTCTCTCTCTTCTCCTTTTGGAATCCCAATAAAATGAATGTTATTCTGCTTGATGGTGCCCCAGGGTCCCCTTAAGGTATTATCACTTTTTAAAATTCTTTTTTTTTTTTTTTGTTTGCTACTTTGGGTGCATTCCACTGCCCTCTTTTCCAGGTCACTGATCTGTTCTGCTCCATCTGGTAGGCTGTTAAATCCCTCTAGTGCCTTTTTCAGTTCATATATTGTATTCTTCAGCTCTTTGACTTTTCTTTGGTACCTTGTTATATTTTCTATTGCTTTGTTGAAGTTCTCACTGTGTTCATTTATCTTCCCAAGTTCAGGGAGGCTTTTTTGTGGCCATTATTTTGAATTCTTTATCAGGTAGGCAACTTACCTCTGTTTCATTAAAGTCTTTCTTTGAAGTTGTCTTGTTCTTCCATTTGGAACATATTCCCCTCTTTACTCATTCTGTTTGACTTTGTATTTGTTTCCGTGTATTATGTGAAACACCTATCTCTCCCAGTTTTGAAAGAGTGCCCAGTGTAGGAAATGAGCCTCCCTATACAACCCTGCCCCAGCTCTTGGTTGTCTCCTGAGCCTTTGTGATTGTCTAATCAGCCTGATATATTCTTGATAGGTTCCAGTTGTTGAGGGTATGAGTAGGCCTGTCAGTGTCCCAAAGGGAGAATCTCAGTCAGCACATAGTTTCAGGCTGACTGGAAGCCAGATCCTCAAGTAGCAGCTTTTAAAGTATGCCAATATACACAACCCTGTGGGACTACAGTTGTAAGCCCTGCTGATCTCCACCCCAGAGTATCTGGAGGTGTTCCTGTTTGATTTTTACAAAAATTGGGCTTTAGATGATTGTATACACTCCTTTCTGGGAGTTACAAGCAAGCTGTGGCAAGGCAAAGGGAAAGCTCAAAGATGGCACTTCTCTGCCTATGCTCCCTAAGAGCTCCTTTACGGCCTCTAGGTGTGTGGCAAACCTAAAGCCTGTCCCTCAGGTTGAAGTTACAGGACAAGTAGATGGGCTTTTTTTCACAGGCAGACCGGTGGTGTATTTGAGTCTACTCTTTGTGCAGTGCCCTCACTGGAGTAGCCTGCCAGAATAGTTTTTCTGATTGTTACAGTCCTGTGGGGCCCAGAAACACAAGCCTCTCCAGCCACAAATGATGGCCAGATGATGAAAGGCATTCTCTGTGTGGATTGTGTTTGCTGGCTTTCTTGAGGCTGTGGGACGGTTCCGGAGCAGGCCATGTCTGTGAGTTTCATGAGCGGGGGAAGACCACTAGAGGCAGGACAAATGAACAGCTGTTAGGAGGCCAGGAAACCATGCTGCAGGGGAGGCACACTTGGGGTTTTCAGGAGTCCAGAAATGAGTGCTGGGGGCAGAGCATGACTATGGCTGTAATGAGGCTGTGTCCATGAATATCTGCCTGCACTAGCAAGGTAGAAGGAGAGTGCAAAACGGTGCTCACCAGTGCCCCTGTCTCCCCAAAAAAGTCCGAACCTGTCCCTGCCCCTCCAGAAGACACTTATTAACAGAGAAATGTCTTTCACATATAACACAGTCATGTCTTCAAGTGTTGCCTTTGCACTGGGTCCCAGCATGAGTGAGTCTGCACGTGAGCTTCTCCAAAGCAGTATCTTATATCCCCACAGCCTCGCCAGGGTCCCATGGCCATAAACCCCATTGGTTTCTTTAAAAAAAAATTTTTTTTTTTGGAGGGGGACCTGGGTGGCTCAGTTGGTTAAGCATCCGACTTTGGCTCAGGTCATGATCTCACAGTTCATGAGTTCTAACCTCGTGTCAGGCTCTGTGCTGACAGCTCAGAGCCTGGAGCCTGATTCGGATTCTGTGTCTCCTTCTCTCTCTGCCTCTCCTCCACTCACACTCTGTGTCTCTCTCTCTCTCAGAAATAAACATTAAAATATTAAAAAAAAACAAATAAAATTAAAAAAAATGTTTATGTATTTTTGATAGAGAGAGAGAAACAGAACACAAGTGGGGGTGGGACAGAGAGACAGAGAGAGGGAGACATAAAATCTGAAGCAGGCTCCAGGCTTTGAGCTGTCAACACAGAGCCTGACATAGGGCTCAAACTCATGGACCGTGAGATCATGACCTGAGCCGAAGTCAGACGTTCAACTGAATGAGCCACCTAGGTGCTCCAAGCCCCACTGGTTTCTAAAGCTAGATGTTTGGGGCACCTTTTCTCTATGGTACAGGATTACAGTGACAGTGAATAAAGTTCTAAGTATTTTATATAGAGGCACAAACCCAAACATCATCATCATAGAGGTCCCAGCTTAAGACTATGATACTATCACTGTGAGTTTTGGCCAACTTATGCAAATTTGACCTGCTAGCACAGTGGACCTCCAGCACTTACTATATTAGGCATTTATAACTCAGATAACTTGGATTGATCCCCCAAACTAACCTCTTCTCTACTGTGTGATGAAATAGAGCAGGATGGGAGGAAAACATTCTCCCATATCATAGGCAAGGAACCAGAATGGGATAAATGGGATACAGTGTTTTGAAGGTTTCATAGATTATAGGCCCTTATGCCTCCTTGAAGCATCTGTAGCATGGGAGCTCAGCAGCACAGGGGCCAGGGAAGAATCCAAAACACTGGGGAGCTTTCCTACGATTCGGCAACAGACCTCACTCAAAGAGGCAGGCACAGAAAGGGAGCCAATGACAGACTCCAGACAGGTACTGACTGCATTTGTTTATGAGAACAAATGAAAGCCTTCCTTCTCTGGGGATTCCTAAATGCCACTGCTGGTGACATGACTTGGGTAGGAGTCAGCAAGATAGGGATTGTCACTATGAATGCCATCCCATTTCAAACGCCAGGTTAGGTAGCCTTATGAAGTCTGAGGGATCCAGAAATGTAATTAACTTTGCAAGAAGACAATAAAATTGGCATTAAAAAAAATTCCCTTTCTTCAAGGGCAGTTTTAGAAATAACATTTTCATTAGCAAATATACTGCATTGTTAGAGAGAACAAGCATTTATTTCATGTTTCCTGTTTCAGGCACTATTATGCCATATAATGTTCCTATGAACTTGCATGAAGTAGAGTCAGCTTATCTTACAGATAAAGCATGTGGAAATTAAAGACATGAATTTTTTTTCAGAAGTTCATGTTCTTACCTTATATAAAAGGACAGACTTAGAAGGATCTTCAAAAGATCATGTGGCCTTGTCCTGCCATTACTCTGTTTTACAAATAAGGCATGGATGCTTAGACATTTCCTCCTTGTTTTTATTAATTTATTTCAAGATTAATTCTTGTTACTGAGTAGGAATTCAAACTTGTGTGTTTACATTGGGACCACAAAGGCACAACTAAAAACAAAATGCTGCAAAAGGTTTCCAAAGCAGAACAACGTCCTGCTTTCTGACAAAAATAGAGAGATTCTCACTTTAGCAAATCAAGGACACTTGGGATAATTACACACTAAAGGGACTGAATCATGGTCCTGATAAGAGGAAAGCAAAAGCCTACATAATTAAACAGAACAAAAGCAGAGAATTTTTTTTTTTTTAAAGTTCAGAAACAGCAGACCTGGTGCTTTGGGCAACGATCCAAATTCATTTCTGGTAAACAGGAATTATAAATACTTCATAAATAGAACATCCCAAATGAAAAAAAAAAAACAGATCTGAAAGGGAAGAAAGCATGTCAGACAGACAGTCTATACTAACAGCATGCTTCAAGCCATAAATTCATTCACTTACTTCACAGGTGAAAGCAAATTAGGCTCCCCTTTATCCACACACACACACACACACACACAAACACACACACACACACACACAAATGTATAAAGCTTCCATTTGGGAAGCATCAATCTGAGACGAGGCACTTTTCATTAAGTGATTGCTTCCTTCTCTCCTACCGGTGAGACTTCACTGAAGGAGCACGGCACTCTTAAATGGAAACAACTCCACGATATGTGTGCACCATGAATAAAGAAATTATGCGGGGGCGCCCGGGTGGCTCAGTCAGTTAAGCATCTGACTTTGGCTCAGGTCATGATCTCGCCGTCTGTGACTTCGAACCCCATGTCAGGCTCCGTGTTGACAGCTCAGAGCCTGGAGCCTGCTACAGATTCTTTGTCTCCCTCTCTCTCTGCCCCTCCCCCACTCAGGCTCTATCTGTCTCTCCAAAATCAATAAACTTAAAAAAATTTTTTTTAATAAATACATAAATAACGTGCATTCAAGTCCATGGGCAAGGAACATAACCCATGGACAGAGAAATGGGTGGGTCATGCAATGTGATACATGCTCTTCAGAGTTTGGAGGACGCAGGGGATTGGGATAAGCACACAGCTGAAATTGTTTAAATGCTCAACAGACCTCCTAGAACCTGCAGGAGGAGGTGAGAGTATTAACAGTGAGAGGTGGACCCTTGAGAAAGGAAGCCAACCTTGCCTTCTCCTGAAAGTGACTCCGCCCATGTGGACCAATGGATGGGAGAAGCTACCAGATGGAAAGCACCGGCAGTCAGGTACCGAGGGGGAGTTATTTGTTGGGGGCTGAATGGAGGGGCCTTGAGCACGGGAGAGAGACTTGGAACACCCCAGGGAAGGGCTCCTGGAGAAAACCACAAAAGCACCACACAAGGAAAAAAATTGCATTTGGATCTCTAGCTGTCTCAGAGGGCACCTTCTCAGAGGGCCCTATTTTCTCTTTTCCTCTCCCCTGTCTCATCTATCTCATCTAACTCTCCAAAGCACAGACAGCCTAGTGAGTGTAAGAGGAGGCAAACAGTGAAGAAGCTAAGGGAAGCCAGAGCAGGGGAAGACAGGAACTTGCAAGCTAGTTAAAGAATGAAGATTTGACATTAGACTGCAGGGCACTTTTTATTGCCTGAAAAACAAAACCACTTTTTTAGTGCCTGGAGTGAATGCACAAGCGGTGGGAACTGCAAGGAATTTTAGCCAGGAGCATGACGGAAAGATACTAACATTAAAGAATAAAGATGCGTGCCCCCTACTGTGTTCAGCTAGTTCAATAAATCAGTTACAACTGCATTTTCACATTGAAGTGTAAATATTGGATGAACAACCTTGTTAGTCCACTGTTGTTATCTGGACACATGCTGACAATAATAAGCTTCCATTTCTCTTATCATCAGGACTTCATGGCTGCCAATTTACAGAGCTCTGTATTTCCCTTACTGATCTGCCTCCACATATCCACACAGAGAGAAATGTATATAGTTACACACACACAAGTAATAGGAATCCAGTTTTCGAAAAGTAAATGAGAAGAAATCCAACAGGCAGGGTCAAGTCAGGCAGTGCCTATTCTTTTAACATCAATTCAGCAACTGTTTTTCAACCAATGCCTGTGTGTCCACGGTCACAAACAGATCAGAGATACTGGAAAGTTAAATCATGGTTATGCAACCTAACACATTTTGTAACATTTGCAAATTGAAACTATTAATAAGAAAAAATTATAATACCCACTGGAAGGCAGCATTTTTTCTTTTGTTCACTTCATGCTTAATCTATTGAAAAGTGAGTTTTTTGGTGTTGAATAAAATAATGCCATATCAGGTGAGATAGAAAATGCTCTGATTTAAAAATCATCATAATTAGGGACATCTGGATGGCTCGGTCGATTAAGTGTCCGACCTCAGCAAATCATGATCTCACAGTTTGTGAATTCGAGCCCCATATCAGGCTCACTGTTGTCAGCCTGTCAGTGCAGAACCCACTTTGGATCCTCTGTCCCTCTTTCTTTGGCCCTCCCCTGCTTGCGTGCTCTCAAAAATAAATATTTAAAAAATTAAAAATATAAAAATCGTGATAATTATACACAAATTTTCTAACACCAAACTAATTTTAATCTGTTCGTGAAATTTTGAGGGTGCTTTACACACTCCACATCCATATCAATATTTGATTAACAATATGTATTACATTTTCCTATTTATAAGTCTGATACAAGAATTTCCACTTGTTGAAGAGGATATTTTTAGCAATTAAAGGTATCTGAAACAATCATAAACCCAGAAGTAAGTGGAGAAAGGGCCTCTTTCATAAAATCACAGAGCTAATGTAAATTATGTTAAGGAGACTATGAAAATTCTTAGACTATAGGGAACTTCAGTTGTGCCTACATTATATGAACTGGCTTAACAGGATTAGTCTTTTGGCTAGATTAAAGGAAAGAGAGGTAAATATGAGGGGTGGACAATAGGGCTACTTGAAGGATAAAAATACATTTTTCACATTTAGAGAAAGGAAAATACTTGAATACAATCTCCAATTGGAAAAAAAGGAACATGTTGGGGCACCTGGGTGGCTCAGTTGATTAAGCATCTGACTGCAGCCCAGGTCATGATCTCATGGTTTGTGGGTTTGAGCTCCATGTTGGACTCGAGGCTGACAGATTAGAGCCTGGAACCTACTTCTGATTCTGCGTCTTCCTCTCTCTCTGCCCCTCCCCCACTCATGCCATGTGTCTCTCTGTCTTTCAAAAATAAATAAACATTTAAAAAAATTAAAAAGTTTTAAAAAGAAAAAAAAAAAGAACATGTAAAAAGAAAGCAGAAAGACCAACACAAGTCTGCTGATAAAAATACCCAAAAAATGTACACCCCTTAAAGGCTTCTTAGGTATTTCAGGGACGCCTGGGTGGCTCAGTCAGTTGAGCATCCAACTTCGGCTCAGGTCATGATCTCATGGTTCGTGAGTTTGAGCCCCGCGTTGGGCTCTGTGCTGACAGCTCAGAGCCTGGAGCCTGCTTCAGATTCTGGGTCCCCCTCTCTCTCTGCCCCACCCCTGCTTGTGCTCTGACTCTGTCTTGCAAAAATGAATAAACATTAAAAAAATTAAAGGCTTCTGAGTTATTTCAGTACAGAAAAAAATCCAAAACAATAAAAATGTATTTTCTGATAATGATCTTTGTTCATCATAAAAATGTTTGCTGATATTCAGAATAATATATTTCAAAAATTCATACACATATAAATGTGTTCTAGAAAGATGTATTAGAGAAAACTTACTAAAATAAAAAAAAGCACTTTTTTTAAATTTTTTTATTAAAAAAAAATTTTTTTTTTCAACGTTTATTTTTTTTTGGGACAGAGAGAAACAGAACATGAACGGGGGAGGGGCAGAGAGAGAGGGAGACACAGAATCGGAAACAGGCTCCAGGCTCTGAGCCATCAGCCCAGAGCCTGACGCGGGGCTCGAACTCACGGACCGCGAGATCGTGACCTGGCTGAAGTCGGACGCTTAACCGACTGCGCCACCCAGGCGCCCCTAAAAAAAAAAGCACTTTTAAGGAAATAATACTTTATCATCTAAAATATTCATTTATATTTATTATCTAATTCCTTAATAATTCCATAAAAATTAGATGTTGCTACATGTGATGATCCAAAGTGATTTTATTATTTTTCTTGTCATTGATGGCTAAGTGATAATACCTGCTTATAACATGGAATTTATATTAATTAGCCTTAGGGCGGTACAAATGAGTTTTGAGAAAAGAGAAAGATAGATATATTTTCCTATGCATACATTTCCATAAAATGCTAACACAGCAGAGTAACATTTTTAAAATAACAGAACGGGATCCAGTGAAAAAAGATGAGTTGCCTGCCCAATATTTGCTTATTCTCACTTGAGTACATATGTAGGAAGATGAGGAACTGAGAAATGATCATCTTTACTGATGATAAAATGTACAGCCCCCAAATACAAAATAAAGTAACACAAAGGAGACAAAATAGTACTTTTGAATAAAGTAATCCCTTGTTATATAAGGAAACAGAGACACAAATAGTCAGGTTTTGAGTGCATTATGTTTCCTCACATATTGAGTGGGAACTTGCAGCACTGAAAATAAACGAAGCTCCTCACTTCTATCACCTCTGTTTCTATGACAAATACAATTCCTTCTTTAAAAAAAAAAAAAAAAGGTTCTCAAAGATCAGTGGTTGCCAGGGGTTGGAGGGTGGAATAACAAGAGGAACACAGAGGATTTTTAGGGCAGTAAACATACCGTGTATGATACTATAGTGATGGATCTTTGTCATTATTATTTGCCTAAACCTATAGTATATACAACATGGTGGGTGAACTGTAAACCCTGGACTTTGAGTGATTATGATACACCAGTGTAGACTCAGCAATTGTTACAAACATGCCATTCTGATGGAGGATGTGGATGGGGAGGCTATGCATATGTGGGGGCAGAGGGCAGATGAGAAGTCTCTGTACCTTCCTCTCAATTTTTCTGCGAACTTAAAACTGCTCTCAAAAAAATAAAGTCTTAAAAAAAGATGTCCAGTATCTCAGGAGAAGGGCTGTCACCCAAGCGCATGAGAGTAATTAAACACACCACACTTCTGTAATTAAAAAACTAATGTTTATTCTACGTTTGTTGAAGCCTTTTTATAAGTACAGCCCAAAATGTGAGAACATATGTTCCCACCCTTGCCCCACCCCTACTCAACCATCCATGATCTTTGGGGATAAAACACAATATACTCAACATGAAAACAATCATTTTTTAAAAATCAGTAGACAAGGACTTTGGTCAGATTCTTTAATTTAGAGATTAGCACTAATGGGATTTATTTATAAGCTCTCATAACAATAGAAGAAGAGAGATTCCTTTCACAGCATTCAGTACCAAAGATAAAGCATTATAAGAAAATATTTCATTAGATCAAACATATGATTTGAAATAAACTCCACTGTGTTTTGGATTTATGTCTGAATAAAATATACTAGCAACTGCTTCTCAAAGTCGCCATATTCTAAATCCCTTGTATTGATTTTCTTACAGATTCATGTCTTTAAAAATGTAATTAACCACACTGCAATGATCAATAACTTGTTACGTTCAAAAAGTCAAAGCCCTTTTTCACACAAAAGTAAAAATTCAGCAATCTCCCCTAAATGCCATTTCTGCTGAGCTTTTGAAAAGTGACCGTCATCATCATAACTCCATGAACCTCCAATACAGATGATTAACACTGCCACTTGGGTTTCCATTAGCCTGGACTCGGGTGAGAAATAAAATCTCCCCCATATTCCTAGAATGTGCACTGGTCTGTGGGTGTTTCTGGGAGAAATACTACGCTTCCATGTAGAATGTCTTCAGGATTTACTTCTGATGAAACGCACATAAGTAGAGATAATTTCTAGTTTTAGCAATGACTTGAACTTTCCTTCCTTAATTCCTCTGTCAAATAGTTGTAGCAAATATGTGAAAAGAGGCAAAAAATAGAGGTTGGGTACAAGATGCTGTTTTGAGATATCATGCAACATATCTAATTTAATCTTCGTACTATGCCTTTGGGGTATATAGTGTTCAATTCGAAAACAAGGGCTTGGAGATTCTAAAAGATTGACTAAGACTGCACTGGAAGTGAAGCATCTTGGACGCACTCAGCTCTTTTCTGCCTAAGTGCTTCCCATAATTTTTAGGTATTAACGGAATGAAACAATACAGATGGTCCTTTTTAAAGAAGCCAATCTGTTCAGCTCAGCATACACTGACTCCTGGTCTTGATTATTTTCCAAGAATTACATTAAATAATTGCTGAAATTTTGTTTACTTTCCCAGATTTTACCTAATATCCTAAGAACGGGGCCAACACATTATCAACAAAATAATGTGCTTGTTACAAAGTACCTTGCTTGCAGAAATAAACTTTGAGAAGAAAGAGATTCCAGCTTCAGTTGGAAATTCACAGAATTCACAGAATTCACAGAAATTCACAGAAATAGGCCCAGGTATAAAACAGTCTCAAAGTCAATGTGGCTGAAGTCCTTACTAGGCACTAGTCCCCTACAGGCACTGTGCGGGTAATGGGCAGAATAGATCTCACCGAGCTTACAGAGCAGTGGAGATGCCCTGGTCATACAGAGGGATGGGTACACGGTGCAATGAGAGTGTGTAACAGAGGTGTGATCTAGTTAGAGGGTAAGGAAAGGCTGCCTTAGTGAGGTGGTTAGTATTATATAACTATATTATATTATATATGACTGCATTTGAAGATAAAAAGAAAGGATACATTAAAAATCTCATAGGTTGAAAATTGGGAGTTCATCTACTTTCAACTTTTGATTTTATAGATGAATAAACGGACAGCCAATCGACTCATCTTGGCCTCACAGCCATTAAATGGATTGAGTTGTTTGTGGCTTTTGGCATCAGCCTTATGATACATAGACAGACAGGTAGATGTATGTATGTATGTCTATACACACACATTTTGTGCAAATGTTGAAGTGTATGTATATGTGTATAAACATTCAGGTGTATTTCTTTAGCGCTGAAAATATTTTCCCGAGCATGGCTAACCATAATCTTGCCAAAAACAAACAAACAAAAAAATTAATGGTCATAACACCACTTGGATCATTAGAAGGAAGCCAGGGAGAGAAATGTTAGCCTTCTAATTCATGTACTGATGCTGTACCCACAGATCTCTTTGCTTTCAATACGTATTTTAAAAGCACACAAGCCATCGTGAGTAATGACCATTCATTTGAAACTTGTGCCAAGTGTTTCATATGAATGCCTGGTTTCCTCATAACATCTCTATGCAACAAGTATGCCTATTATTCTATTTTTACGGAAGAAAAAGTAAAGATATACGAAGACTGAGCTGTGTGTCTAAATTCAGGCCCTTAGTAAGCGTCAAATTCAGTGTTTGAACCCACGTCTGAAAGATTGACATCAATATTCTTATATTCTTGTGATCTTCTTCGGCCTCTCTCTAAAACCATTTTCCACAAAACCTGGAGCAGGACTACATTCTACATATAAGAACATCATTGAAATCATGAATGCAAGTAGCAAAAATATTTGCTTTTAAACCTAACAAAACATTCTGTTTTCCCAATGCTGACGTTTATCCCAATGCCAAAAATTTAAAATACCACAGCCAGATACAATCCTTGTGAGAGGTGGCTTCAAGTCTTTTAAAAAAGAAAGTTCCATTTGTCTAATTACATCTATGGGGGCATAACGTATATTTGAAAGGAAACATTCTTTTTAAAAGAGATGACAGCCATACAGGTCGGACATCAATGTCTAAGGAAAGCCTTTCTGGTCTCCACTTGGAGCTTTGTCCTCTTTACCGTCTCCCCACCAGCTGGGGAAAACGGAGGATGAATGTTGTCACGGGTCTCAGAGGGAAACGAGAAAAAGGCAGAGAAGAACGGGGTCCCGCTTCAAACATAGCAGCTCCTGCTATACAGGCAATGCTTTTCATTTGATGTTTGCTAGAAACTTTCACAAACATAATCTCATCAATCCTCAGAATAACATTTGCAGGAAAAGGGATCTCAGTACTTAATGCCCTGCTTTGATGACTACAGTATATTAGACAAGGGAGCCCAGAGGGGTGGGTGATTAAAGAGGCTGACAGGGAATACAAGGTTGGGGTCAAGTACCAGTGGATCCATCTTATCCTCCAAGGCTCTGGTTGTCATTCCTGATGGTCACGGCAGTTTTCCAGACAGATGCCTGTCTTTCTCCCTCTCCTCTGGATCCCAGCTGGGCATCAACAAAGGTTCAAGCGCTGAGCAAAACAATCAGGCCTGCTTTGATGAAGTCAGTAGGAATTTACTTTGGGGTTCTGCATTTTGGTTTTCTAAGGTCCAGTTATTCATCCTCCCGCCACATGGTTTTTAACCCATTGCTTCTATTCCTAGAATAGTGGCCAGGGAGCAATCTGGCTCAACAAGGACTGGTTAGAGCAAAAAGTACAAGTAATATGTATGCTTTCTGAAAATCTGATAAAGTGAAGCATCACCGCCCACTGGTAACAAAACAGATGTGTGAAGCTTTGAAAGTCTTTACCAACGATCTCAGGACTGAATCCCTGTTTAATCCCAGAGTGATTTATCACTGAGATGGGGCAGCTCTGCAGAGATCACAACATGCGTTCCTTTATGCGGCAGCTCTATAGCCAAGCACTCACTGTTAATTTTCCTGGAACAACACGCAGACCCAGGGAGTAAAAGCATCACGGCATGATGAGCAGAGAAAATTTATGGAAATGATATGTGGGGTTCCTGAAGCCCTAGCTGGTAGGCTGGCAAGGAGGCATTTCTGACTCAGGCACCAAGGACAGGACAGGTAAAGTTGTACTGATTGTTCTCTGGCACACATGGAAGATGTGGAGCCAGATGGCCTGACTGAAAAGCCTGTTGCAACCATGCATAAGCTATTTCACCTGGGGTGAGTTCTCTGCGTTCTCTATCTCAGCTTCCTAGTCTGCAAAATGGAAACAATACTTCAAAACTTCAAAGTGTTACAGGGTGGCTAAAGAGAATGCACGTAAGTTACTTAGTAAGTGCTCAAAGATGTTAGCTGTTTTGACTACCTACTCACTTTAAATTTTCCTGAGAAATGGTCTTACTAGAAGGTTTCTATTTGGTCTATACAATAAAACGCCAAAAATTTTTCTTCAGGATGATTTCTGAATTAAAAAGGGATATAAATACATATATAAATATATGTGTGTAGACACACACATGTATGTTAAAACTACTAAGTTAATTAAAAAGGCACACACGTGGGGCGCCTGGGTGGTGCAGTCGGTTAAGCGTCCGACTTCAGCCAGGTCACGATCTCGCGGTCCGTGAGTTCGAGCCCCGCGTCGGGCTCTGGGCTGATGGCTCGGAGCCTGGAGCCTGTTTCCGATTCTGCGTCTCCCTCTCTCTCTGCCCCTCCCCCGTTCATGCTCTGTCTCTCTCTGTCCCAAAAATAAATAAATGTTGAAAAAAAAATTTAAAAAAAAAGGCACACACAAAAGTCAGGTATCATGAATAAGATCTTAGAGTGGGTAATCTGGATACTTCTGGATCATCTCTCCTGATATTCAGACTTCTCTGACAATTTCAAATTATTGGTACAGAGCATCTGCTTAAAACAAAATATCATATACACTAAGAAAGAATTTTCCAGCTTTTCTTCTTGCCTACCTTGAACTAAACATACCGTCCTGAATAGTGGAGAAAATTAATTATATTTCATGCATCATTTACACAGAGCATACATGACATTGCTGGACCAACATGTCCATGAGGAGAACTTCCATGTTTATCTCCTAGCTTCGTTTAAAATTCTTACTTTGGCTTTTGCTATACTCTAGCCATGTGATGGTATCTAGCTACTTCAAATTAGAAGGCAGGGGCACTGCTTGAAATTAAAACAAACTCCAGCATCATCAGGGATATGGAGGATGGGGAGAATTTTAAAAATTTGCAAAGCAGGGGCGCCTGGGTGGCGCAGTCGGTTAAGCGTCCGACTTCAGCCAGGTCACGATCTCGCGGTCCGTGAGTTCGAGCCCCGCATCGGGCTCTGGGCTGATGGCTCAGAGCCTGGACCCTGTTTCTGATTCTGTGTCTCCCTCTCTCTCTGCCCCTCCCCCGTTCATGCTCTGTCTCTCTCTGTCCCAAAAAAATAAATAAAGGTTAAAAAAAAAAAATTTTTGCAAAGCAGGCCTCAAGTCTCCCCAGCAAGCTGTATCCCTCTAACTATTGTCACTGTTTTTCCTAGTTTAAAATCTTTAACTCCAGGGAACAACTATTACACTCCACCCCCAATCATGTTACATTTAAATCGTGAAGGAATAATGTAGCATTCTTAGGAAGAAGACATGCTTTTTATAATGAGAGTAAAAAAAGTAAAATCCTGCGTGTATGTATCTAAATATACACGTACTTCTTTAGAACATTTGTAAAGAGCGTATATAGAAATATTTCCAAAAATATTAATCTCAAGAAAATGTTGAACCATTTACGTCTGACATTATCTATGGTTATGTATTCATATATTCACTCATTCATACACAAGCATATATTCCTACCTTACTCCACAAGACTCAGAATAGCCACATGAAAAGGAACAGTCCTTTTGCTTGAGGGCCTTTAAAGCTAGTTAAGGAATAAGGAATGTTCTCAGTTAATCATTATGTGGTGCAGCATGGGATAGAGCCACCGAACAGAAACTGAGGAATATAGAATTTCGAAAAAAAAGGATTCACTTACAGCTGTTCTGAAGCCAGATGCCAAGGTACGTGGTACAAAAGAGGACAGGCAAGGTTCATGGACAAGGCTGCATCTGAGTCTGCTATTGACAGCCCTCCATAAGTCATTATAGAGGAAAGGCATTCCAGGTATAGGAAAAGAGATATGCGGGGTGCCAGGCAGCAGTGGCATCAAGTGTGGTACTAAAGTGGGAAGTAGTTAATTCAAAGCAAGGCTGGAACCATGAAAGCGGCAGACAAAGCATAATTGCAAACAAGGCATGAATCCTGTGCTTGTGGAGTAGGTATATAGACAACGGGAAGAGTCAAAGATTACAAAGACTTTAAGCCTCCATAGCCAAGATGGTGGGGCAGGGATGATACCCTTAAAACAAACAGGAAAATCAGGTTAAACACAAATAATACTTTTTGGAAACCAGGACAGCTTTAGGTTTTAGATCACTGAATTTGAGGTGCTAGGAAAGCAAAAGAAACAATCACAAATAAGGTGAATAAATTATGTCAGCCCATATGAAAAACACCTAAGATGAGACACCTTCTTCTTATGCCTTAGTCTCGTACCACTGACCCTGTCTTCCTCAGAGATGGTACAGAAAGTCCTGTTCCATTTTCCCCCAGGCACTCCTGCTTACTTCACGTTTTGAATTTTAATATGTATCTCTAACTGATTGGCCTTTATCCTACTATGTGCTGAGCATTTTGAGATAAAGGCTTATATGTTTTATCACTATATTCTTCATGGTGCTTAGCAAAAGGTCTTCTCCATGTAACAGTCCCTTGCAAAGTAAAAGCTCTAACGAATTGGGGAAGAAGACAAGTCTACCTCAGGAACCTAAAGCAAATCAAGAGAAAATGCACAGAGAGGAAGTACGGTATATTCAAAAAGGAGTTCTTCCAGAGAGTGAAGACTACTGCACAAACTGAATTCACTAAAGTATATGATATAGAAATACAGCCAATCTCTTTGAATTGTATACTGCTTTTTGCATTATCACTGCATTTCAATTCGTTGTAAAGTATTGTTAACACCAGAATGTTAAAAACAAAACAGGGTTTTGAGTTTTGTTTTGTTTTTTTGTTTTTTCATTTATTTTTGAGAGAGAGAGACACACACAGAGTGTGATCAGGGTAGGGGTAGAGAGAGAGGGAGACACAGAATCTGAAGCAGGCGCCAGGCTCTGAGCTGTCAGGACAGAGGCTGACAAAGAGCCTGAACCCAACGTACTGAGAGATCATGACCTGAGCCGAAGCAGGATACTTAACCAACTAAGCCACCCAGGCACGCCCCACCTTTTTAAAAATTTTTTTAAATTTATTTTTGAGAGAGACACACACAGAATGTGAGGTTTTTTGTTTTTTTTTTTTTTAATTTTAGATCCAAGATCACAAAGAAAAAGGTATGTTTACATTTTGTAAAAGCAAGAAGAAAATAAAGAGTTGAGTATATCACTGGGCCTAGAATATTTTACACACATATAAGGTAGATATACCATAATATCCTTATGCTGTTGTTAAAAAAAAAATGTAACCATACTTTTAAAACAAATGGTATAGCACCTCAATGTGTATTAGACTTTTAGTGTCAAAAGTGCTTTATGCCATTTCATCCTGACAACATCCCAATAAAAGAGGAATTTTTTAAATATCTTCTTTTTTTAAATGTTTGTTTCTTTTGAGAGGGAGACAGAGCATGAATGGGGGAGGGGCAGAGAGAGAGGGAGACACAGAATCCGAGGCAGGCTCCAGGCTCTGAGCTGTCAGCACAGAGCCCAACGTGGGGCTCAAACTCATGAACTACGAGATCATGACCTGAGCTGAAGTCTGACCCACCCAGGCATCCCAAAAGAGGAATTTTTTTTAATGTTTATTTATTTTGAGAGAGAGAGAGAGAGAGAGAGAGAGAGAGAGAGAATCCCAAGCAGGCTCCCTGCTGTCAACACAGAGCTCAACACATGGGACTCAATCTCATTAACTTTGAAATCATGACCTGAGCCAAAATCAAAAGTCAGACACTTAACTGACTGAGCCACCCAGGTGCCCCTACAAGAAGAATTCTTAATTCATTTACAAATGATGACAGTGAACCTCAGGGTAAGTCCCCCAAAGTTATGTGGCTACTGAATCAAACACCATGATAAGTAATCCCCTTCTTTGAATTTTTCTTATTGTTATGTATTTATTTAACTCCAACTGGCTATTCTCAAAAATTCAGCTTTCCTCCTCATTTAGTATAAAAGCAAAGCTTCCAGCTGCATTCAATAACCACCGAATCCTAAACATAGAAGCAATATTTTTGTGTGGCAGTACTGAACATTTATGACACTGCTAGGTTAATGTAAAAATCAAAGGAAAGAACAGTCTTACAACCTTTAATAAATTATTTCTTCTCTCAAGAGCATTTACTAGAACAAACTGTTTCCTACCCCCAAAACCAAAAAACAGGAGTATTCCAAGTATTTTCCACACACATACAGTTGGATCTTTTATACTGACGTTTGGGGGAATTATGGAGCAACTTTATATTGTATCAAGATTTTACAGTCACTTTAAGTGAGCTAATTTCATTACTCCCAAATCTATTTTTCTGTATTGTTCTAGTTTTATTTTACTCTGTTGCTGTATCTTTTAGAAATGTCTACCACACTTTTTAGAAATGGTAGTGCACCATTATGGAAAATAAATGATAGCTGAATTCTAGCTGAAGGAGAACTATTAGACTGTCCAACGTCATATCATTTTACTAGGACACAGACAAGGAAACAAAAAGTCAATGAACTAAAAAGGTCTGATTTCCCACTTGGAGAATATTGCACTTTCCGTAGGACTTCTGCAAACTTGAGTTTGTCACTTCAAATCTCTGTATCTCATTTCTCCCTATATGTGAGGTTTATTATGAGAATAAAAATAAATGTGAATATGCTTTGAGGTTTATTACGATAATAAAAAAAGTAAATGTGAATATGCTTTGAAAACTATATACAGTGTCCTAACATGAAAATTTGGGAGGATACTATTATAGTTTATTTCAATACAACTTTGTCAGTGGTGCTATTTTTCTACTCATCTATACATCTATACTTTGGTCCTGTACTGTGGGGTGAAGTGAAGCTGTTTAGTTTTCTCACACAGACACGGTGGGTGTTTTCATTCATTTCATTCACATCCAGGCTGTTCAAGGGATGGACTCAAATTTCTTCCTGACAATATGCAAACATCAAGCTTGAAAATTAATTTTCAATGAAAACTTTCATTCATTTCCATGCAAACATCTAAATTTAAAAGATTACGCCACACAAAAAACTAGTTAGTTTTTCACTTAATGTGCTACTTCTGTTGTACAGTTATCAAAATATGCCTTTGATAATTTTCCAGTTAGCTAAGAAACAAAAGATGTGCTTAGGAGGTTCCGTATATCTTCATAGTGATATTACCGAGGGAACACGGCATTGATTTATCGACAGTGCTGGGTATCAGGCTGACTTCCAAGCTATTAAGCTGTACCATATTAAAAAATATAGTGAAAAGGCATTACATACGAACACACTGACATCTGACAAAAGCCCGTGAAACCTCAAAACCCTTCCCCTACAATTGAAAATGAATCAACTCTAAGTGACTTCCAGTCTTTACTAAGGTATCAATAAAACAGATACGAGTTTGAAAGCAGTCGAAATCTGACTGTTTTTATTGTGTTTATTCCTAGCCAGTTTTATTTTGGCTGCTGAAGACAGCTTTAACACTACTGAGATTTATCTTACTTTTATTAACATTTCAACAGTATTGAAGAGCTGTATATTTTCCCCAAGTAGTAAAAGCTGAATTTATTTTTCTAAAACTATAATAAATAAGTCAAGAGTTACAGCCTCTAGCCAAATGAATGAGTAGTGACCTTAAAATTATTTTCTAGTTTCAACCTCAATAAAATCAATCGCATTTAATTGTTTCAAAACTGCATTATGACTTCAATAATTAACTCCATGTTTGTATCTAGAAGATTTTTTTTATTTGATGATTTTAAGAAAGCAAAATAAATAGAAAACATACTATGATGAAACAGGGAAATCTGGATTTGGAGGGTTCATTCAAGCAAACATCTTTTGCTTTTCAATCACTGCGCCCAATTCTTGGCTCAGTTTTGGCTGAAAACCGGATAAATCCCACTCCCTTTACTAGCAAGCAGCCTGGTAATACAATCAGTATCATCAATTCCAGGAACAACTCAAACTGCTTGATCACTTTAGTAGCTCCCTTTTCTTTTAACATTATATGACAATGAGTACATAACAATAATCCAAATGAAATGATAATAACAAATACGCAGGCTCTTCATGAAAGTCATCTATACATCTTTCACATATCTATCATATATATACACATATGATTTTCATGAAGAGAAACATTTGCATACATAGCAATCCCATTGGCTCACTGAATGAAAAGATGTTTCTGAAGTTCTGAAGAATGCTATGCTTGTAAGACAGCTCATCAACTCTAAAATCCAATTTTCCATTATGTTTATTATTGATAATTTTTCTTGGACTTGTTATTTCTTGTTTTCTTAGACATTTTTTTTTTATGACCTAGGAACTGTCAACCAAAATCTTAATTTAGGAGAGAAAAGATTGGTGAGAAGAAAAGGAATATAAATGTAAGTGGTAGATAATTATTGTTTTCCAAACTCTAAGATTCCTACCTACTAGCTTCATCTAAAGCACAGTCCACAATATGTTGTGTTTCCTGGAACTTCAATCTAATGAGAACACTAATAGTGAGAAGTCAAATGATAAATGATACACTATGCAAATACAGCCATGAAATTATATAAACGTTAAAGAGCCAAGTCAACAAAGATTCATATGCATACACTTGCCAAATAAGACTTGGCACATCAAAAAGAAAAAAAGAATTCTTTGAGAAAATTGCTCCTTATAAGTTTTTCTTATATCTTTGTTTAATATAATTAATGAAATTCAAATGTATATTTTATTTCTGCCTGTTCTTTTGGTTGCAAATCGATATTAATGATAATTTCCTCCTTTGTAGCCTCCTATCTTCAAATCCATTTATCTCCCATGGCTGGGAAGATGATATACAGGCTGTGTGTCCATGTGTTCATACACAGTCCCTATGATGTTAAGCCTGAACTGGGACACATCTGTCACTGTAATACCATTCACCATCCAATGAGCTAACTAGTACTTATGTTTTCAATTTCTGCAACCTTGATTTAAAGGTTAAACCCTGGAGCCTAACAGAGAATAGGACTTTCTATGACAACCTGCCTACAAACAGAATGAAATATATGCCTATCTTTTGGGTATTTCATCCATTTATTTATTCATTCAAAAATAATTATTGAGTTCTAGCCTGGTAAGGCACTCTAGTACTAGATCGTGTAGATGTTCAATTGAATAAAGCTAGATCCCTTTCCTCAGCTGGCATGCTTTATAGTGGTTACTGAACTACCCTTATAAGTCACTCTTTACCCCCCACTTGGAACTGTAGTTTTTCTTTCAGAAAGGATAAAACATAAGCATGAATTAATTATACATACAATCAAAAAAGTCTCATAAACCTTGTGTTTTTGACACATGATAATTCTAAGCTCTCGATGAACAAAATCAACAAAATACAGAAGTCATCATAGTATGTAAATATTACTGTTAACAAGGTTTTAAACTCTAAGTTATCTGAAGTAGAGTGAACTTATGTTCTCACTGGTGTGTGTGTGTGTGTGTGTGTGTGTGCGCGCGCGCGCGTGTGTGTGTCAATGCTTTAAATTGAGTGGAATTTCTCATTTTCCCTTTGAAGGAAGCCAATATGGATAATTATTGCAAATACTTCTAAAGATGGCTACCCACTCACCTCCTCTTTCTATAGGCATGGCCTTTGATGTCTAATAGTGTATGTGCTCCAAACCTGCTCCCTGACCAGAGCTCAGTAAACCCAGGATAAACACCCTGGTTTCAAGCTGGAGCATTCGGATTCTCTCTCCTAGGAATTTAAAATTTGAAAATCACTGGCAGTCAACTATTGTAGATGGCCAGTAACTCCTACTGCTGTGGCATTCAGAATTATCCTTGTTCTTGGCTTATTTATGCATGTTGCTCAGCAATTTCCTCACAAAGCAAACCATCCAGTCTTTTCTAATTAAATCCCCTGATGCTGAAGTGGGCTATAGTCAATTTATATAACCTGCAAGACACTGAACTTAGAACATGTAAGTAATGTGGTGGAGGGCAGGAATGAAGACACAAAATAAAAGTACTTAACCTCTGGTCTGTGTTCATTAGAGATGATATTACCAAATGTGAGATGACAATTACCTTTTTAAAGAGCCTGTTTAGAAAATAGGAAACTGTGAAGAAAATTGAGAGCACTAATATAAAACAATACAAAACAAAACAAGACAAAGCAAAAGGTACAGAGCATCTCCCTCCCTTTTTTTAACTTAAAAAAAAAATCGTTCTCAGTCTACTTAACTTAAAGCTGTGAGGTTAAAGAAAACTCATTTTAGTGAATTTTTTTCGTTTATGAATATTTTAGAGTTAAAAGTTTAGACAACATATAAGCATTCCTATACAAAATCATTGTATAAATTGTAAATAGTATGTGAGTATTTAAAAGAATCTTTCTCATTTAAGCCATACTTCTAACCATTTTAAACAAGTAGCAACAGACTACAGTAGAGAGAAATAAAGGATATGTATGAAACAATGAATGTCTGACTGCATAAATATTACCAATTATGGCAGGAGGGAGGTCTGAGGGAAAAGGGGAAAATATCTTATGAATAAGGGAAAAAGTTCTAGGGTTTGACAATGTCAAATCTCTAATTTATCTTCCTCCAACTGCCATCATTTGTGGAGAAAGACAGAATGAGGGCTGAAAAGGCTTACTTGAACAGTCGGCCATGCTATAGGGACTGTGTGTACATGAGACAAATAGGCATCCAAATGACCTGCAGAAAAATAAGTGTCCCTGGAGTTTGTGAGACTAAGAAGAAAATATAGAACAAGAGACAAAAAAGGATCTGAGGTTTAAGATAAAACTCATGGTAAGTCCTGAAGACCGAAAAATTAAATAACAGATATTAGAAAGAGAAAATGGAAGTGCAATTGGGATGAAAGATGTATAGAAATAATTGACTCTACAAAATTTCCAGTTTTTGTACTTAAATATATCATATCCTAGAGTATAGAGAAAAATTAAAACTCATCAAACTAATAAATATCTTAATGAATGAATGAAATGTATTTAGAATGCTGGATATAATTAGGCAAATTATGAGATTGGTCACTAAATGGTTGCAGGGACATGTGCCAGCCTTGAAGAAGTTTTCAATGCGGGGCGCCTGGGTGGCGCAGTCGGTTAAGCGTCCAACTTCAGCCAGGTCACGATCTCGCGGTCCGTGAGTTCGAGCCCCGCGTCGGGCTCTGGGCTGATGGCTCAGAGCCTGGAGCCTGTTTCCGATTCTGTGTCTCCCTCTCTCTCTGCCCCTCGCCCGTTCATGCTCTGTCTCTGTCTGTCCCATAAATAAATAAAAACGTTGAAAAAAAAATTTAAAAAAAAAAAAAAGAAGAAGTTTTCAATGATCTGTGGGTAAATGAAAAAATACAATTATAGTGTATGGACTATATATATATTTATTTGCATGTGTGTGTGTGCATAGAGATGTCTACCGTCTTTTTTTTAAAAAGGACTAATTTTCATTAAATTATTTTTTTAATATTAAAATTATGATATAGTAAGAGCATATGTTAATGTTTTTCTGTTTTCTTGAATATCTCTTTTGTGAAAATAAAAGACCTTTAATTCTAAAAAAAGAGAAAAATTAAATACTGTTGAGATATGTATTCAACTATACCTTATTTAAAAAAAAACGACTCCAAAATAAATATGTATTTGCTGTTCTGTTTGATGTTTACTAAAATTTAGATGCTTTAAGGATAGATGAATTCTTATAGGCACTATACCTTACCATATACACAGACTATTCACAAAGATACTTCTTTCTTTTTAAAAAAATTTTTTAATGTTTATTTTTGAGAGAAAGACAGAGCATAAATGGGGGAAGGGCAGAGAAAGACATGGAGACACAGAATCCGAAGAAGGATCCAGGCTCTTAGCTGTCAGCACAAAGCCTGACACGGGGCCTGAACCCAGGAACCGTGAGATCATGACCTGAGCTGAAGTCGGACGCTTAACTGACTGAGTCACCCAAGCCTCCTACAGAGACACTGATTCAGAGGGTATCTGGTCTAATCTTTCTTAGAGGACACTGCAAACAAGAGGACTAGTTTTTCCATGTTTGTACTGAAGATTTCTTGAAGTCTGGGAGTTATACACTACTGGTTTTGGGTCCAGTTTTGCAAATAACTACTTTTATGCATTTGGGCATTTTCATTAACCTGAAATATCTCTATTTCATTCACTTAACATGCATTTTCAATGAATTTCTACTGGAAACAAGAGCCTCTATTAATTTGTAATGTGAATTCCTCTGATAAATATGTATAACAATGTTTGTAGCCACTTTCCTGAAAAAAAAAAACCTTGCGGATAATTCACGTAAAATACCTGAGTGTGGATAAGGAATACAGCAGCGCCAGACAATACAAGAATGTTGGCATACTTGACCTTGAGGGTCATTTCTGGTCTTGACATAAGCACTTAATAAAATGTTTTTAATCAGTAAATAAATCACTGAATGAATATATATAAGACTATCAGAACAATCTTGCTTTTTTAAGTTTTATTTATTTGTTTATTGTGTGTGTGTGAGAGTGAGAGAGAGAGAGAAAGCAAGCGAGCATGAGCAGAGGAGGGGCAGAGAGAGAGGGAGAGAGAGAGAATCCCAAGCAGGCTCCTCGCTACCAGCATGGAGCCTGATGAGGGGCTCCAAGTCACGAACTGACCATGAGATCACGACCTGAGCTGAAACCAAGAGTCGGTTGCTTAAAAGACTGAGCCATGCAGGGACCCATATCAGAACAATCTTTAGCAACTAATTAAACTGACTTGGCCATAGCCTTACTTGTTTAACACCTCATTTATGAGGAACTAGGTCTTTGAGGGGCAGTTCAGTGTGGTCTCTCAGCTCAGACTGCCTGTCCTGCCCGCTCTGACACCTACTAGCTTTGTGATCTTAGGAAAGTTACTTCTGGATTCTGGTTTCTTTATCTGTAAAATGGACTTAATAATAATTCCCATCTCCTTGTGTTTTTGTAAAGATTCAATGAAATAATACATAGAAAGTGCTTAACACAGTATCTAGCATTTAGAGAGTGGTCAATAAGTGTTAATTTTTTTTTTCAACGTTTATTTATTTTTGGGACAGAGAGAGACAGAGCATGAACGGGCGAGGGGCAGAGAGAGAGGGAGACACAGAATCGGAAACAGGCTCCAGGCTCTGAGCCATCAGCCCAGAGCCCGACGCAGGGCTCGAACTCACAGACCGCGAGATCGTGACCTGGCTGAAGTCGGACGCTTAACTGACTGCGCCACCCAGGCGCCCCAATAAGTGTTAATTATTTTTAATACATTCTACTGGCTCACCTAAAGTGAAAGATCAGCTCTTTAAGCTAGACCCTGATAATGGAAGACTAAATAAATTGACTACAAACATCACATACCACCATAACTGATTAAAGCTCTCAGAAAATATTTTATAGAACTATGTTATTCAAGACTATGCTGTTCATAAGAAATATAGTATGGGCTGATCCTGTTTCCTATTTTCTACCCAGATTTTTCTGCTTGGCATCCCTTTTGCCCTGCTATATTCCTTCCAACAAACACTGAGGGATGCTAAGTGACAAATATTTTTAAGTTAGGAAAAGAGTAGAAATTCTGTTACATAGTTTTTTGAGCATTAGAGGAGCAGTATTTTTCTTACAGTGTTTTCCTGTTTGTTACTAACAAATAGGAAATTGGCACAACTGAAGACCGCCCATCCTGTGAGCACCTGGGCCATAATTTATAGTCAGAAGCATCCATTCAAAGCAGCAGAGAGACGCTTCAGTAATTATGAAATCTTGTGAAAGTGAAATAGGCAATTAGTGGATTTCCATTTTATTTTTTAATTTTCATGGGAAACTCAAGTGTATTCAATTCCTTCACTTGCAATTATAGGGCTAATTGACAGGAATTGGTAGTGCTCTGTGTATGATAATGACACTTAGTTGTGGGTTGGAAAACCAATAATGAATTACAAATGAAATCAAATTTAATGTGAAAACAGGCCACAATGAAGAAGGGGTGAGAAGAGGAGCTGTCATCTTAAATATTACTTATTTATACAGAATATACATTTACAGTTGCCTGGACATTTACGAGCCAAGGACCTAGTTATTCACTGGGACAGTTATTCATAGAGTGACAAACATTAAAGTTTCACAAACCTAAACTATGGCTGAGATTTGTTTCCCAAAAATGTCCTCAATTATTTTTGGGAACCTCTCCGACATTAAATTATTCAACGATGCTTTATTGTGACAGATACCTGGAACCCAAATATGAGCAAAATACATTCTATGGCTCTGATACACAACTGGGTAAAAAAAGAATGAGAAAGAAAGAAAGAAAGAAAGAAAGAAAGAAAGAAAGAAAGAAAGAAAGAAAAAGGGAAGAAACAAAGAAAGAAAGAAAGAAAGAAAGAAAGGGAAGAAAGAGATACACCAACATCCATAATCATTCATATTCTTTTTTTTTTTTTTAATTTTTTTTTCAACGTTTATTTATTTTTGGGACAGAGAGAGACAGAGCATGAACGGGGGAGGAGCAGAGAGAGAGGGAGACACAGAATCGGAAACAGGCTCCAGGCTCTGAGCCATCAGCCCAGAGCCTGACGAGGGGCTCGAACTCACGGACCGTGAGATCGTGACCTGGCTGAAGTCGGACGCTTAACCGACTGCGCCACCCAGGCGCCCCATCACTCATATTCTTAACCTCTACCGTCATCATTCCTCTCACCTTCTTGTCTAATGTCTCTCACAAGGGCACCTCTTTTCCTGGAACCTTCTTGAGAAATGGCTCTTTCCCCTCCTAAGAGCTCAGTACCATCAAGTACAGAAGTCTGGTAGGTATCTTAACTGCCACTGCTCTTGTTCCCCCTTTTCCCTCCACAAAAACAGCCACTTGAGAATTTGCTATCATCAAATTATATCTACTATATCTTCTTGTCACAGTCAACTATGGCAACTCTGGATGACTGTCCCTCTATCTCTGAAAATTTTAGTTTCTGGTGGTCAGGTAAAAATATCTGGAGTCATCTTTAACTCCTCTCTTCTTCTCACACACACACTTTCAATTCTTCAGTAAATTCTGTTGACCTGTTTAAAATATATCCAGCCCCTGGTGCCTGGGTGGCTCAGTTGGTTGAGCATTCAACTTCGGTTCCTGTCATGATCTCACATTTCATGAGTTTGAGCCCCACATTGGGCTCTGTGCTGACAGCCTGGAGTCTGGAGCCTGCTTCAGATTCTGTGTCTCCCTCTCTCTCTGACCCTCTCTCTCTCTCTCTCTCTCTCTCTCTCAAAAATAAATAAACATTTAAAAATTAAAAAAAAATAAGTATCCAGCATAGGGGCACGTGGGTGGCTGTCGGTTGAGTGTCAGACTTCAGGTCAGCTCATGATTTCATGGTTCGTGAGTTTGAGTCCTGCATCAGGCTTTGTGCTGACAGTGCAGAGCCTGCTTCGGATTCTCTCTCCCCTCTCTCTGCCCCTTGCCCACTAGTGCTCTCTCAAAAGTGAATAAAACATTTTTTAAAAACTTAAAAAAAAAATAAAAAATAAATAAAGCATATCTAGCATGTACACTTCTCACCACTTGTCCTGCTGACACCCTAATCCAAACTGTCATCTCCTCTGTGGGTTGATGGATTCCTGCTTCTGGCGTTGCCTCATTAGGGTATTTTCAACACACCATCTCCTACTACTCTCCTCCTTGTTCACTGCGTACCTTTTTCACATAGTAACCTTTTTGTTATTCCCAGAATAATCCAGACACAAGCCAGGGATTTTGCCCTGACTTTTCCCTCTGCCAGGAATGTTCTTCCTCCAGAGCCACATGGTTGACACTCTCAGAGTGGATGGTAGTTATTGTATCATAATACAGAAGAAGGGATCCAATAAACTGTTTAGAAAAAAGATGGCAAGAACATGAAGATGGTAAGATGATTTAGTAGGTATGAAAACTAAAGAAACAAATATAGGGCAGAAGCTAAGGAAAAAATCCAGAGAAAAGCATGTCCCATCATACCCCTGTAAGGATCTCTCTAATTGACAGATATGTCCTTAAAAATATAGATAGATCCATAGGGTCTAGCAGTTTGATCTTGATAGTGTTACATATTTGAGTCACACAACTTACCACCTTCATATTTCATGCTTTCCATGAAACTATCTAAGAATTCCTATTTTCATGTAGCTTTCCATTCCAGTACAGAATGCCCTAGTCACTGAATGTTAATGCCCATCTACTAAGTGTTCATTCTACTCAGTGTTTCAGGCAGTCACCACTGTTGTTATAATTTAGTATCTCAGGCACTGGCCTACAGGCAAAGAGTGTAGTGATCACTGATGTATATATGTTGCATTTGATATTGTACATATTTCTAATTAATAAGGGGCCATTTTGGCATCAGCTGCAGTAAGTTTATTTTGTTTCAAGAAAAGACTGCTCATCGATATATTGACTTAATGTTGGTGTTTGCTGACAAAACATGGTACGGCCATAAGTCCAAAAGTAAAAGCTGCTTTGTAGGGTCTCTTGTATACAGTCCCCTTTTAGTGCTTTCTGCCTCACCACTCACCATAGTGTGTTTCCATTTCAAAATCACAATGAGTGTGAATAAAACCTCAAGGAAAATTTCTATACTCATGGGATGTCAGGCTGGCACATACTCTGTTGAATTTATGATTTACTGCAGCAGAAAATAATCACATAGCAAAACGACACTTTGAAATAATATATTTGGTCTTAGAGTGTCATAGTTTTTTGCATGGAGGGTAACAGGACTGAGGTGGAGGTCAAATCAAAAGAACATAAATTCCAAATTTACACCTAAAATAACATTATTTCGTCTAATTACTCAAAGACATTGCTTTCCTTCCCATCTCCCTCCTGGTTATATACTTGGAACAACTTGAATTCTTCTAAATGCACATTTCTACCCCAAAAAGTTTGTTTTATAGAAATAGCCTAGATCCATGCTTTTATTTCATAGCTATTTGAAAAGTCAGGAAAGAAAACAAAATTTCATTATCTCAAAGAGTCATACGATTAGAAAATATTTGAGGGCCCACTGTGTGTAAACCACTCTATTACATTTGTAAAGGATGTGCCAATTTTTCAAAAGGTCTCTGCACTCACACCTATTACAAAACAGAAAGGTAGAGGTATATCTAATAAAAATATAGAAAGTGGCCAAGTCACAGAGAAATGTACAGGGTACAAAATGATTGTGATATATAAAAGGGAGAGAGCTATTTTGCCAATGGAATTAGAGAAGGTTTTAGGAAAGCCCTACTTGGGAGTTTTAGCAAACTACAATGCAACAACTTTAGCAAAGAACCATTTGCCATTCACACCCACTACAACTTGGATTGTACAAGATGCATATTAAAACGATAAAAATAAAATGCAAGCAGGGCAACCGACCTAAGTGTTAACTCCCAAAATTCTCACGCCCTGTTAGGAAACACATTTGTTCTATTAATAGGCCATTCAAAAGGAATCTAGCACCCTGGTCTGGCTGGCAGTAGCCCAGGCACAGGAAGAAACAACACCCTCCTGGAAGTAGCCACCGTAAGCCTATCATAGATTCTGGGTCCTGGACGGTGCCGAAGAAATGTCAGGACCCTGAGTAGTATCTAGCCCCGCATTTCAGGCCTTTCCCTGTCCTGAAAGGAAGCTTACACACTCAGAGAGGACTCCTTATTTTCTTCAGGGAAAAGATAGATTATACAATGAAAATTACCTAAAAACGTCAGGGTACTTGTGCAAGTTAAATACAAATTAGAAATACAAAAAGGAGACTAGGTAAGTCTTTACATACCCGAGGGTTGGGTGAAATTCCCAGAGAGATGAGGAAAGCTCTCCTTTGGTTTTTCCTCACATTCTTTTTGGGGGGTGGTCAAGCCCTACGGTCCCAAACACCCAAGTTCCACTTTGTTTCGAGAGCAGAGCAGCATAGAAATAATATTGGACTTACAGTGAAGGGTCCTAAGTTCAGATTTCAGATGTGCTACTAATTTGTTGTGGACCTCTGTTCAAGTCACTTAGCTTTTATGCTCATTAGTTCTTTTATTCAAAAGGAGGGAGGCTGACCAAAAGGTTCCTATGTACCTATCATGCTCTGTCATTGTGGGGGTGGCAAAAGATTATACTCAGAGTGTTCTGAAATAATACCCAGTATAGTTATACATGAAATCAATAGGAAGAGAAAAATTTGGTTAGGAGCTCAATAATCACCTAAGTATCCTCTAAAATATAATAAAAGAAAGAAAAAAACAAATGGGAATATTAAAAAGGAAGTAATTTTAATAATAATAATTTCTATGCTCCAAAAGAAGCATAGAAAAGACTGATTTGAGGGCCTATGGAGAAATGAGGGTGGAGATTCATGACTTTTTGGATTGGTGCAGTCTCAGGACATGGTGTGTCCAATTTTCGGTGTATTTGCCATGGCAGAAGCCAGTATGTGTTTGGGAATAATGAGTTAACGCAATACAACTGAAAAAGCACTAGGGAGATCTTAGTATAATATAAAGCAACCTGAACAAGGAAATTGTTTAGAATTAGGAAAATTTGGGCCATGAACCAATGTGACAAGGGAGGGTTCTCTGTATGAATGAGACATTTCAGTTAGTAAGATGGAATCTCACCAAACTGGAAAAATGAATGAATAGTTCTGATTAAACACTGATGTCATATAATAAATTTAGGAACATATTAACAAAGTGGATGAAATGTCAATCTAGAAGTACAATTTTTCTCTGATTCTTCTACCCTGTGGTTTAATGTGGCGATAGCTTGAGGATTCTTACACTTAACCAGCTTTTCTTGATTTACAAAGTTAATCAGTAAGGTTTTCAAGGACACACTTTAGTAGTCTGATCTCCATCAGTTTCTCATATGCACCCAAGAACAAGAAGCTGCCCCAGGGGAAAGTGTTACATAAAGGATGGACATTAGTGAACTCCAGACCACTAGCGAACAACTTCATTTCATATGAGATGGCTTAAAATTCCTGTAATCAGAATTTTCTAGGAAAAGAAACAGATGAAGGCCCACTGACCTCCAGAACTTTTTTTTTTTTGTATTTGTTTTTATTAGAATTAGACAGGGAGCCGAGAGCTACTGCTAATTGTTCAATGAATATTCAAATATTGTTTAAAAAGGACTTCACAAGCCAGTTCTAAAGGTCAATGTTGTTGCTAGCCTGCCACGGAGTTCTTCCTTCAAAGTGACTTTATTCTTTCAAATAATCAACATCAAGTTCTTGTTTTAAGGGCCAATCCAAACAACCATTGCAAAAAACAACAGATTTCTAAATAAATACAATTTTTCTGAGGCATTTGCATCTGTTGACTCAGTAGTGGCAAAATAATGGACTTCTTCCAGATGAATGAGTTACAGAAAGCAAGTTCTGTTCAGAGCATATGCAGGAAATCATTCCGCATACAGTAAAGAGGAGAAGAAAAAGAAACTGCTCTTGCAAACTGATATATGCAAAGCATAAACTATACATGGATCCCTGACTGTTCAAAATAAAAATATTCCCCCTAGGCAGCTTCTCAGGCACTTCCATAAACTTAACACAAAAAGGCAGCAACAGAAGAAAGGAACGGAAAACAGTGTTTCATATGCAGCATGGTTATTTGGTAACCTCTCCAGTTTTTCTCTTTTCTCATGGTAATGACTTTGGACTTAACTTTCTAGACCCTGCACATTACTTGGAAGAATTCTGGGAGCAGCCCTTGCCCTTGGGAACTCTCTCAGATTTGATCCTAGGTAAAGATTCAGGCATGTGCATATTTAAACATCATATATTCATTATGTAAAACGTGAAGTCAACGAAGAGCAGGGAAGATTTCCATCTGTTTCCCAAATTAAGTAAAATTATTTGAACTGTTTCGAAATTCTTAACATGTGTCACAGTAGATTTGCTTCTGAGACATGCCTAGAGCAAGTGAAGAACATTTCAAAACCACCTCCTTTCCTCCAAACACAAAACGGAGAGCCAATGAAGAACTGGAGAAATAGACCTCACCTCCAGTCGTGGCTCAGCCACTGCATAATCATGTGCAAATTCCGTAACCTAATGTCAACCTTAACTTCTCCATGCAAGTTGGACCTTATACCTACCTGACAGTCCTGTTGCAGGGACGGGAAATAATATGTGTAAAACACCTGGCAAGTTTCCGACAGAGTATGCATACTTAAAAATAATTACTAGTAATACTAGTATATAAGAATATCTATCAGCTTATGGGCTAATGATGGAAATATTTTTTTAATGTAAAAATGTCTCCAGTCCAAAGGACAAGTCAGTTTTTTCTAAGTCTTCGTTACCACACCTCTGTGTTAATTTGCCAAGCCTCCTGTAATTCCTTTTTCTATAGAGCCTGAATAGAAACACCTATTTAGGGTGATTGCTTCTACAGTCATCTTCAAGTAATTTACTGCTAGAAACCTCCTAAACAACATTCACTTCCCTAATTATCCAGGAAATGGAAATATACTAGTTTTAGAAAAAGACTGGGTACACTTTTCAGATATTTAATACAACAATAACAATGACAGGTTCCCAAGAAGAAAGATGGGAATTTAGGAGAAAAAGAGGTAAGAGAGATACAGAACTCCTCAGATGTATGTTTGAGATGTCGCAACAATAATAAATCAGATGAAAACCATTTTAGTACAGTGGAAATTGTACTAGTGAAATACATCCAATATTGGACTTTCTGACATTGGTGCATAAGTATTAATTAAAGTGTGGCTCCAAAAACCTCCCTCCTTTTTTCCTGTCTTCTTTCCTTCCTTCCTCCCTCCCAAAGACTTCATGCTCACTGCAGAACCCCATGCGGGCCTTGAACTCATGACCCTGAGATAAGATCTGAGCTGAGATCAAGAGTCAGATGCTAGGGGCGCCTGGGTGGCGCAGTCGGTTAAGCGTCCGACTTCAGCCAGGTCACGATCTTGCGGTCCGTGAGTTCGAGCCCCGCGTCGGGCTCTGGGCTGATGGCTCGGAGCCTGGAGCCTGTTTCCGATTCTGTGTCTCCCTCTCTCTCTGCCCCTCCCCCGTTCATGCTCTGTCTCTCTCTGTCCCAAAAATAAATAAACGTTGAAAAAAAAAATTAAAAAAAAAAAGAGTCAGATGCTTAACCGACTGAGCCAGCCAGGTGCCCCTACTGGCTATTGTAAAATCATACAGCTCACTCATTTATACTGAAAGTTCTTACTTTGTTACTTTATTTTCAGCTCTTTCCCGCTCATCAAATCCAATACCTGACGAGTTTCGGGCCAGTAGACAATTCACTAAATTATTACTCAGATATTTGAGTATACCCATCTTTTAAAATTATGCTGTTTCAAAAAGCTGAGAAAATAAATTTAAAAATCAAAATAATACAAATTCCCAGTTATAAAATAAGTCATTTAGGGGCACCTGCATGGCTCGTCAGTTACGCATCTGACTCTTGATTTCGGCTCAGGTCATGATTTCATGGTTCATGAGTTCAAGCCCCATATCAGACTCTGCACTGACAGCACAGACCCTCCTTGGGATTCTGTCTCTCTCTCTGTGCCTGCCCCCCACCCTGTCTCTTTCTTTCTCTCAAAATAAATAAATAAAGTTAAAAAAAATCATCAGGATATAATTTACAGGCATGGTAACTATAGTTAATAATACTGTTTGCATATCTGTAAGTTTCTAATTGAGTGAACCTTAAATACCCTCATCACAAAATTTTTTTTAAATGTAGTTATTTAATATAGAAGACCAAGTTCTATTGTTGAATCTTAAGAAATTTTGAAATGCAAGAAAGAAAAGAATGCTAAAAGGAACCACACTCAACAAAATCCAGGAGCTATTTATTATCCACTGAATGCAAAATTATTTTTAAGTAGAAATCTGTTTCTTATTAGGCACTGACTCCTATTTGAAAAAAAAAAATCCTTATTTTCTCAACATGCTTTAAAAAAATGGACAGGAGGAGAGGAGTTAATACATACCTTAAAAATATGGTCATTATTTATTTCAGTCTGTTATACAAAGAGCTTGAACAATTTATTCACTGGAAAAACCTCTTCATAAACTCTGTCAAATATGCAAATTATGAAAACAAATATAATATGTGCTAACCTCTAGGAAATATTTAGAAATTGGGTTTCTACTTTGTAGAAAGATGGATTTCCTTGTACTTTCATTCCTTTTTTAAGTGTGGCACAGATTCTAGATTTATGTAACAAAACAGCTACATACGGGAATTTTAAAGTCACAATTTACTACACATTATCACTTTCTTTACTCTTATAACAGTTCAATCTGTCATACATCTGGCATACATATCCATTCTTTGACGTGAATAAATTAATTCTGTACTGGTAATTGTTTTGAGAATTGTCTCACCTCTTGGAAAACTCAGTAACATTCTGTGGTACTCCTAAAATCGAATAGGAATTTCTAGTTTACAGAGTAGTTGCACTAGGCAGAAAAATGGCCCCAAAATATATTCATATCAAGTTCCTGAAACTTACGAATGTTACCTTATTTGGATAACAGGGTCTTTGCAGATGAACTAAATTAAGCATTGGGAAATGACATCATGCTGAATTATCTGGTTGGGTCCTGTATTAGTCATTAGTCAGCGTTCTCCAGTGAAATAGAATAAATATAATATGTATAAATAGAGAAAGAGAGAGAGGTTTAAGGAATTGACTCATGCAGTTGTAGGGTCTGGCAAGTCTGAAATCTGTAGAGCAGGCTGAAAATTCAGGTAAGACTTAACACAGTCTTAAGTCTCAAATTTGGAGGGCATGCCAGCATGCTGGAAACTCAGGCAGGTTTTTATGTTACAGCCTTGAAAACAGAAATCTTTCTTCAGGAAACCTCAGCTTTTGCTCTTGAGGGCTTCAGCTAAAAACATGAGGCCCACCCACATTATTGAGGATAATCTTGAAGTCAACTGATTACAAATGTTAATCACATCTACAAAACACCTACACTAGATACATCCAGACTAGCAGTTGACTAAACAATGGAGCACCAGAGCCTTGCCAGGTTTACACATAAATTAACCCAAGTGTCCTTAAGGACACACAGAAAAGAACAGACAGAAAAAAAGCCCTATGAAGGTAAAGCAGAAAGCAGTGGCCACAAGCCAAGGAAGGTGGCAATAACCAGAAGCTAGAAGTGGCGAAGAAGAGATTCAGTCATGGAGCCTCAGCGGGAGTGCCCTACCAACATCCTGATTTTAGAAGTCCGGCCCCCAGAACTGTAAGAGAACAAATTTCTGTTGCTTTAAGGCACCCAGTTTGTGGGATAGACTGTAACAGCCACAGAAAACTAATTCAGTAGCTATAAATAGAAAATTAATATCTACCTCATCTCAGAAAATTGCTTTTAGCCATTTAATCTAAACTTCTTCTCATGTCATTTTAGGATATGATAATAGGATTTTTATCATCCCCTGTCCATCTTTTATCTTCCCACACCTAAAGGATAATTAACTGATACAATATTTTTAAAGCAATGAGAGTCTTGCATCTAGATCTGATAATAAAAAGTAATTTGATCAATGGACACAGACGGTTAAATACAGTGTTAGCATGGAAAAAGAAAATCAGAAATTGAAGATATTATCCAGAGTCATGACAGGTATGGAAAAGAAGGAATATATAAGGAGAGTCATTCCATGGCCGTTAGAGTGGAAGGAATACAATGAGAGGTACCTTAAAGGAAGAGCCACTAAGATTTAGTTGCCTGCTGAATGAATGGATGGAAGAGATTAGGATTGGGTGATTAGAAACACAAAGGCACATCTGAGAAGGATGTTGGTGTGTGGCTATGTGTGCTAACTCAGGGGGAGTAAGGGGAGGGTTGGCGGAGATGACAGGTGGAGGGAAAGAAACATACATGAGGACTTAAGTTTAGAGTATATTGAATTCGAGGGGTTGGATAAACATCTCGGTATGAATATTTTCATCAACAGAGTTAACCCTGAAGAAGACACAAAAAGAAAGCAAGACAAGAATTATAGACAATTCCACGACTAGTCTTTTTACATTTACATTAAAGGGCATTGTCATTCAATGCATGTAAAGACTTAATGCAAACTTTTTTTTTTGGCTATCAGCTCTGAAAATGAATAAAAATGCTACAAATAGTATCACTGAGCCATGCTATTAATGACAAATATTATTGTTATGGGAGTATGAAAATATTTTCCTTCCCAAAGTAGCACATCACATATTTGGTACTTTTTATACTGATCCATCCAAAGGAAGGAAAATGATTTTAACTTCAGAAAACAATGATACTCATAAAAGGAATGACTGTTTAATTTCCATGTTTCCTAATAAGAATTGGGGGAGTTATTTAGCAATCATTTATGACACATGATGTCATAACCATAAAATATATTTTACAAACAACTTCAGAAATCATTTCATTTTATACAGTCTAAGAACTTCAGCTTCCCCCAAATTTCAGGTGATTTCCTTTAAAAGAAACATTAATTGCAAACACACACACACACACACACACACACACACATATATAGTCCTTCCATATATACAATAGTCATTGTTCCATGTGCTTTCTGTGTATTGACCCATGTGGTCCTCTTAACAATCATATCAAGTGGATAAAATTATTATTCCTAGTTTATATATGAGGACATGGAGTCACAGGGCAATTAAGGATCTTGCCCAAGGCCACAAAGCTAAGAAAGGGTTTACGCCAGGATTTTACACATGATCCCAGTCACTAAACTATACTCCTCTATGCTGTGCCTGCTATAAATACAGGCTGATATTCACTTTAGCAGAATGTAATAGGTATGTACACTTAGGTGCTTTCTTTTTTACATTTATGGAAGTGGCAACTGGCTGTAAAACAAAAATATCAATTATGAAAGTCAAGCTTCCATTTATCCTTTGCTTTTCTACTGAGATCAGTGAAGATTCACCTTTGGCTCCTTTTGAAATGCCTTTTCTTTCCTTCAAAGGAAATTCTGAAATTTCCTTTTTTCTTACACAGTGCTATTACCCAACTCTATCAAAGCTCTTTAAGCAAAAGAAAAAAAGCCCAAAGATGGGAACCATAATAAATGGAAGGCTGTCATTTTAACAAAAGGGCAACACATTTTAAATTGAACTGAACACTGAGATCTGTTAAATAAACTGCTCGAGTTTTTTTTTTTTTTTCCTTTTAAACTTTTGCTTCTGATGAACCAGAACTTTCTTTAACTGGCTGAGTCAGAGAGTTTGTTTAAGAGCCAAATCAATGCCATCAGATAATTTCTGGGTCAATGAATTGTATCCAACCCAGCGAAATTAGGATGTGCAAAGGAAAGAAACTGCAGCATGAGGTTTTCAAGGCATGTCACCCAAACCTCAGATGGGGTATTGCAAGCATTCCCCTCTTCTGCTAAGGAGAATCTTAATAAGCACCAAATCGGAGGTGATGTTAATACTTAGGAGGTCAAAAGGGAAAGAAAATCAACATCAATTCTCTTCACCCTTTCACACCTTTCTACTGGTATCATTTTTATCAAATGTCATTTCTTGGTGTTGGTGATGAGTTGCCACAATGACAGCTCTGCAAGGGAGGTACGAAAGGGTCACTGCCATCACCCTGCATGAGCTCAGACATTGAATAGATCATCTCGTCAAAATGCCCAGGACTCACTGGCACCCTGCTTGGAAAATTGAGTCCACTCACACCGTGGTGCTTCTGGCTGTTGTCGCTGTGCTACCAAGCTCCTGGGCAAACTCTCATCTGGGACGTGGAGGCAGCATTCAGATACTGTTAGGTGCTGTGTTCTCTCATCTGCTCATGCCGACTTTCTTCCCTTAAAGACATTATTTCATCCCACGAAAACAATTAAGACAACTCAGTAAGCTAAGTAACAGTTGAAGAAACCCTCACGTCTCTTCCAACATTTCATTAGTACCAAAGAGCCAAGGACTTAAGATGTTTTCCACTTGCTTCCAACTCTTATTTCCAAATTTGTGAGTGAAAATCTTAGCTCACAAGGAAAAATCTATACTCTGGTATCAACGGACACATTCAGACACCAGGGCCACATATCATAAGCTAGAGAACGGAACAAACATCTTATCTTTATAACACTTTTGTGGACTGCCAAACCCGCAGCTAAAAATGACCCTTTTGACACGGGGCAAATACTAAATACCTACTGGGAGAGAAGAGGACAGTTAACAAAGCACAATGGTTTGTCAAACAGAATTATGCAACTTGCATTCAAAACAATCAATGACGATCTCCCAGGTGAGAGAGCACAGGCTATACTTTACTTTCTCATCATAAAGCCCTACAAATGACATAAAACATAGAGACCCACAAGCAGACATGCTCCCAACAGGAGCATGAAAAGTAGTGGTATCAGATTGGAGCAGTGGGGGGAGTCTTCCACGTGTGCACATACATACACTTGGAGAAAGAACTATCATGTTCTCCCATCCACATCTCCAGACTCCACCCACCCCCGTGGAACAGTAAATGTGGGTCTCAAGCAGCTGACTGCATTCTGGAGCAGCCCCATACTTAGAAGATAAACTACTAGTATACTCCCCAGCAGCACAGCCTAACATCTCATACAATCACTAGAGGCTGGCTACCATAAAATGCTTCAGTAGTCACATAATATTAACAGCTACTATCTATTGGTACTAAACATTTCATTACTCTCCTAACATTAAAAGTGAAGACTTATTGGGTGGTAGGGGTAAGGTAAGGGGATAGCCTGCCTTCCAAAAGCTTTGCATATATTCATCATCTAATTATCACAAAAACCCTGTGAGGTAGGGATATAACTTCCTGCATTATATACATGAGGAAACTGAAACACAGAAATGTCAAGTCACATCCTAGGCCATGGGGCTCCGGACTTCATGCTCTTAACCACTTCACTAAACCTTTTCTTGAGCTAACAAAAAAAATCTCAATGACGAAGGTGAGCACACAGGAAAGCCAACACCGTGAAAAACAGGTAATAAATATTAATAAGTATGGAAACAAAGTTAACAGAAAAATCTGTTCAAGAATTTAGATTAAGTATAATTAATGTCATCAGGGAAATAAGAGGCTGTAACATCCATAGCAAAGAATTGACTAGTTTGCAGAGAAATGACAAGAATGATCATTGACATTTAAATCCCATTGGACAAGCTATATAAGAGAATGGGCACAGCTGAGGAACAAACTGGAATGAATCAAGGAATCCTCACAGAAGCAGTTAAAATTACAAAGACACAGAAAGAATGAAAGGGAAGCCAAAGGATGTCAAGGACTGAGTCCAGTATTTGACAATACACTTTGCAGAAAGAGAAGAGAATAAAACAAGGGAACATGTAAATAAAACAAAATGTTCCAAAACTCAGGAAAGTTTTAGAGTCTCAGATTTACAAGTCCCAGTGAATGCTGGGTAAATGAGTAAAATGGACACATCTTGACACATTATGACAAACTTTTCAGATTTACTAAATGTTTGCATTTTCACTGGTTTTGGTCACCTCCAAGTTAATGTAACTAAGACTTGTATCTCAAACTGAGCTTATCTAATGTAAACAGACGCATTTTAATTTCCCCATTTCTGTCACCAACATTAATATTCTTCCAATCCCCCAGTCTCCAAATGCAATGCATTCTTTAACTTTTTCCTGACTGCTGCTCTGCTGCTGACTGAATCATGACCCCTGCAAAGTTAAATGTTGAAATTTTAACACTCAAAGTGATGATTTTTGAAGATGAGGCCTCTGAAAGAAAAAGAGTGTCAGATGAGGTCATGAGGGCAGGGCACTCATGATGGGATTAGTGTCCTTATAAGCAGAAACACCAGAGAGTTTGTGCACATGCACGCTCTCTTGCGCGTGCTCACTCTCACTCTCTCTCTCTCTCCAATATAGTGAGAAGGCAGCTGTCTACAATCCAGGTAGAGAGTTCTTACCAGAACCTGAATATACTGGCATCCTGATTGCAAACTTGTAGCTCTAGAACTGTGAGAAAACATATTTCTGTTGTGTGAGCCACACTGTTTATGGGATTTTTGTTATGCAGGCCAAGCTGACAGAGACATTTGACCACACTTACTCATTATCTAGGGCTCTTCTCATTATAAAGAACAGAAATTCACTCAGGTCAGTAGAGTCAATGTAAAGACATGTGAAGTGATAAAGGTGATGTAATCATATGGAAGTTCACAATTCAAAGACTTCACAAGCCTGAGCTCACAGTCAGGAACTGGAAGAGAGTTGTAGAACCAAGGCAGAAACTATAGATCTGAGACTCATCAACATAAGGAATGATCATCATCATTAAAATTCAATTCTATTCCATGAATTCCTTCTATAGATCTGCCTACCTGGCCTTGCTACCTCCAGTGCATTAATTCTTATCTTTCATTCTATATCACTTCCCCTCAATCATAGTTCTTGATTCCTTATAACTTTGAGTTGCTGTGCCCCATTTTGGTCCTGACTCTGTCTCTGCCCTCATTGTCTATAACATTCCTTTGCTGCTTAAAATCAACCACCTCCTACCTCTGGTTTTACTGACTTAGTGTCCCTACAGTCCTAATCTCCTTTAGGAGGAAGAGTGTGTAAATAGTAGCTATTTTTCCTTTCACAACAAACTCTGTTCTAATTTCTCAATTTAGCGCAAGGAAAATAGCTTACTCTCCCACCATGCTGACTTTATGGAACGGAAGAACCTTATTTCCTCCCATTTGTGAACTCTTAAGGAACAGACATGGTTGTGGACAATATCTCAATTACGGACATGCGAATATATGTAGGAAATGTTTTATTAGTGATTGATTGCTGGCTGTTGAAGAGAACCACCCAGTTATGCACTAATTAATAAGTGTATCAAATAGCATTTTACCATGACATTTACAAGGCAAATCCTAATGGAGGAGTTTATCCTCATTCTTTATCAGTTAAGTAAGCTTATTCTGTAAGAAGAGTACTCTGACAGCCTCTCTTTCAATTAAAACAATATAGATTCCATGTCACATAAACACCTCGAAAGGTTTTTCCCAGAAGTCTAGTTAGACTTCCTAACGTTTGAGGAGCTGCTACATGGGTAGCCTTTGGCTCTGTGTGACTTGTAAGGGAACATCTGAGAATGATTTCTTGTTCTTTTTCATGGCATGTGCCAGCTATTTGTCGGCAAAATGTGAGCGGACACATCTTTAACAAATTATTTTCTTTCACAAGAGAGCCCTGTACTACGCAAGCATGTTCCCAGCTGACATAAAGGGAAGCGCCAGTCTCTGTCAATGAAAGCATTAAAAAAAAAAAATATCTATCTATCTATCTATCTATCTATCTATCTATCTATCTATCTATCTTCTTGGAGCAATAATTTCTTTCCAACCATGAAAACCAAAATTCCCAACACTGGCCAGATAACTGTCATATTTTGTCAGTTATTTAGAAATTCTACACCAAGTTCTAAAGTGAGAGGTTAGAGATTTATTAACACATCTGACAATGGAGGGTCAGATTATAAATGTTGTCAATTATGCAACCACGATCCCATCTCTTTCCCTGCAACTGTGGGAATGGGAAATTAGGGCCGACTATAGGGTTTGGCTCACAATCCAAGTCTTCATATGTATCCTTACCATCTCACCCCAATGCTGAAAGAAGTTGGGGCAAGATAAGAACTTGGAGAAAAGGTAAATAACAAGAGTAAAGAAGAAGAAGGAAAAAAAAAAAAAACAGAGGAGAAGCAAGAGAAAGAAAGGAAAAAAAAAAAAAAAAGGAGAAATGTGCCAGGGTAATTTACCCAGATCTGGACATGGTGTGTTCCCTAATTGAAGACAGGAATACACTTAGAGACCTGCAGAGACAAGGCTCTGTCTGCCCAGTTCTGCCTCCACCGCAAGCTGAGCTCCACACATTTGAGGGGACGTAGAATAAAAAGAATCATATCTGCTGAAGTAATTATATGTAGGATGATCATTTTTCAGGGACACATGTTGAAAATTGTGTAGAGAGCAGTTATATATTTTACTGTATATTAACAAAACTTCTTTTTAAACTTTTCCCTCCTGTGTTGTTTTGCTTCTCTCTCTTTTATATTTTTTATTATTTTTTAATGTTTATTTATTTTGAGAGACTGTGCACGTGCATGAGTGGGGGAGGGGCAGAGAGCAAGGGAGAGAGAGAATCCCAAGCAGGCTCCATGCAAGGAGCCCGACACAGGGAGTTTCCTTCTCTTTTAAAGCCCTATGTTTGCAAAGGAGATACAGCTATCCTTCATTTAAATTTTTCTTTATTTTAAGAAATCTCTACCCTGAGATGAAGAGCCTCATGCTCTTCCCACTGAGCCAGCCAGATGCCCCAGGTTATGCTTTATTTAAACTGAAGAAGGGAAGAAAAAGAATGGCTACTCCTTAGATTTTCAAGTTAAAAGAAACAAAAACGTGGCAACATAGTCTATTCCGTAAGCACATACAGTGAAACGTTACACTGAAATATGAGTTCACAAAAGCAATTAAACAACTACACATCTCTACATGTATGAAACAACAGTAGCATGGTATCTGATTTGATGAGATAATGACAGAAGGGAAAAGGGCTGCAGATGTTAACGGGTTGGTCTTTAGTTCTCGTTTCTAGAGTTCAAATGCAATTAGATATTATTGTTGCTTTGCCACTAGTGAGAGTTCAGTATGTTGCTGAGGGTTTTTAGAATACACTGTGTAAGAAGTATGTTATCTTTGAACTTTATTCACCTCAGCTGAAACCAACAGGAATTTTCCTGTTATAAAGAAGTGGGATCTGGACAGAAAAAAAACCCGGAGGATGAACAGAGGATTATGAAGATCTTCAGGTGGCCAATGAATTCCTTGTCTCAACTCTTTTGGGAAACAGGTTTTTCCTATATAAAGTATTTAACTTGTAATTGGTCAGATCCTTGTATTTGTAAGATCCTGTGGCTGGAGGGGTCTGTCTGGTTTCTCTTGATATCATACTCAGAGCACTTTATATGGCAAACCATATGGTATATGGTACTTTATACACAGTAGATAAAAAAAATAAGTGTTTGTTGAATGAATGAATGAATGACTCCTCCCCATTCCTAAAAGTAGTTAAATCTTAATGGAGAAATATCAGATAACAGGTGAGGTGAGCTAAAGTCATTTCATGTGAATATGAAAGATCACGTTGGTCAATGACAAAACTAAAACTATTTCCTCTCTTATTTTTATTATCCCAAGGTTTCTGCAGAACCAGATCTTACAACTTCTCAAATAAACTTTTAAATTTGACTTATTTTATTTTTGTTGAATGTACAGAAGATATGGGAATACCTGTACTCACTGAAACAGAATAGGAGAAACAATGCCATGTTTTAAACTTTTAATGATTTTAGTAAATCTTATAATTTTTTTTTGTTAAAAAAATTTTTTTTTACGTTTATTTATTTTTGAGACAGAGAGAGACAGAGCATGAACGGGGGAGGGGCAGAGAGAGAGGGATACACAGAATTGGAAGCCGGCTCCAGGCTCCGAGCCATCAGCCCAGAGCCCGACGCGGGGCTTGAACTCACGGACCGCGAGATCGTGACCTGAGCTGAAGTCGGACGCTCAACTGACTGAGCCACTCAGGCGCCCCTCTTATAGTTAATTTAATAATGAATTTTAAAAATCTAATTTCTTCCAAACAGATAATAGGCAAATACACTGAACTTGTTTACAAGTAAGCTGGCACCTAAAAGGTCACAAAAAGTCTGAATTTCTAGACCGTTTAATACTGAATTCAAAAATTAAAATTCTGATTTCATATGGAGGTCTCTGAAGATTATTTATTGATGCTTAGATCTCCCATTTGTGAGGTCTGCCCGACACTCTGCTCCTGAGATTAGGTTCCCTGGTCTTCCATTGTAGGTGGTTAGAGTGTTACAATTGCCAACTGATTGTATCTTTTAGATGGTAAGTTCACTCAAATCAAGATACATGTCATATTTAATATTGTATCTGTAGGAACAGCTTCCCTCAAATTAGCTGTTCAACAGATATTTGTGATAATCACAAGATCAACTCTATTAGCCTACAAGCTTAAGGTCACGGTAAAAAATATCAAGTTTGGAAGCACCTTAATAATGAGCAAGGTTTTTTTTTTCTTTCAAGATGAACATCCAGCCATCTCTTCAAACCTTAACCAGTTACTGTAGCATACATAGCACAAATGGCATTTAGTTTTTAACCAGTTTAAATTTTGATACAAATAACATAGTTCCCCTTCATTTCTATGCTACATTGCTTCCCTATCTTCAAGGAGACTAGGATGCAAGAAATCTAAGTTTCAAATGCAGTGTCATTTGTACTTAAATATAATGTAATAATAATAAAGGGGCCTCCCTGGGCCAGTACTTTTTTTCCCCTTTGATGAGGTAATTTTAAAGACATTAGTATAATAACATGAGTTATAATAGTTGTTTCCCACTCTGTAGCCTTAGCAGCCTTGGTAGAGTTGAGACTGTTACTTTTACAAAATGGGCAGTAAAGGAGACTGAAGTCGTAACAAATGAGACACGGTTGTCAAGAGCTCAGCAGGGCTAGACATTCATGAGCGTTCATTCCCTTTACTGCTGGCCCTGCCACTGAGCGCAGGGAATTTTCCATAAACAATCAGGTTCAAAGCATACCTTGGCAGAGTTGGGAACCTTGATCCATTCTGAGTGAGCAAAGGGTATTCATATTTGCTGACATAAGAGTGACATATTTTCTGTCTCAGATGACTCACCAGATTTCACAGGATCCAGACGGAAGGAAGCTAATTAAGAGAGGAGTGCAGAAGGCTTCCACATTCTTCACCGCTAATAACAATCCCAAAGCCAGGGCATCACCATATACTCTCATGGAGAGTACCAAATCTTCCACAGCAGATTAATTTCCAGGGATACAGACAGAACGGATTAGTCTTCCTTCCACAGTGATGGGACAAATTTCATCCCGGGCCCACATCCCGGGCCACCAGCAAAAAGCAAACCTCTCAGATCCTATTGCCCTACCTTTAATGCATAGTTTGTCCTGTGCACATGTGCTAAATCGCCACTCCTCTACTCTTTTCTCAATGCTCCAATGTGCCCTTTAAAACCCTGTACCCATGATCGCTAAACTTTCCTCTACCCTCAATCTCTTCTTTAACATTTCATTCACCTAGCTATACCTAAATTGCAACGTACCCTGAGCACATTGTTTTTGTCATTTATGTTAACCAGCCTGCCCTAGAAAAGCCTTTAAAATTCCTTTGAGTATGGCCAAACACAAAGTTATATTAGTTTCAGGTGTACAAAATAGTGATTCAATGTGTCTCTATGTTATGCTCACCACAAATTTACATACAATACTTTTACAATACCAATGATTGTATTTCCTACGCTGTGCCCTTCACTTCCATAATTTATTCATTCCATAACCTGAAGTCTGAATCTTCCACTCCCTTCACACATTTTCCCCATCTTCCCCACACTCCCTCCTCTAGCAACCATCAGATTGCTCTGTATTTACAGGTCTGATTTTGCTTTTTGTTTATTCATGTGTTTTACTTTTTAGATTTCACATATAAGTGGATTCATATGGTATTTGTCTTTCCCTAAGTTATTTCACCTAGCATAACACCCTCTAGGTCCATCCATGTTGCCACAAATGGTAAGATCTCATCCTTTATAATGACTGCATAATATTCCTCTCTCTCTCTCTCTCTCTCTCTCTCTCTCTCTCTCTCTGTGTGTGTGTGTGTGTGTGTGTGTGTGTGTGTGTGTGAGAGAGAGACAGAGAGAGAGAGAGAGAGAGAGAGAGAGAGAGAGAGAGATCAATCTTTATCTGTTCATCTATCAATGAATACTTTGGGTTTCATATCTTATCCATATCTTGGCTACTGTACATAAATGTACCATGTATCTTTTGGAATCATTGTTTTTGTTTTCTTTGGATAAATACCTACTAGTGGAATTATGGGGTCTTATGATATTTCTATTTTTAATTTTTTGAGGAAGTTTCATGGCATTTTTCATAATGGTAGTACCAATTTACATTCCCACCAACAATGCACGACAGTTCCTTTTTTCCCCACATATTTGCCTACACTTATTTCTTATCTTTTTTATTTTAGCCATCCTAGTGAATGCTTTTTTATTTTCTTTTTATATTCTACCTGTTTCAGGGCCAGGAAGTGTTAATGAGTATTTTGCTTCCCCATTTGTAATTTGGCAAGTCCCACTAAAATCCCTAATTCCTAATGCCACCCAAATATGTCACCCATTATACCTTCTCACCAGTGTCATTTATCAAAGGTGGGTCATGCATTGACAACATAGGTATCTTCTTCTCTGCCACCCTTCAACATGTGAATATCCATCCAACACCGTGATGTCTTAATGCCTTGATTTCATCACCCAATAATCTTTTTCTATTCCGCTTCTCAGCCTCCACTCTCATAGTAACGTCCCAGTTCTGGTTTTCATCTGGAAATATGCCACTTCCTCCATCTGGCATATAGGCATCTTACTCTGACTACACCCTTCTAAACTTTTCATTTACTCAAATATATAATTTTAAAGTTCTACTACCTCATAATGATTTTCACTGACCCTTCCACATTTTCACTGCCTATTACCATCCTCTGAGATTCACTTATTTCCTTACATGGCTTTAATTCCATGGTCCATCATTATAGTCACTGCCTCATAAATATTTCCAATGTCTTGGCCACCCAGAAAAATCCTGACCTAGTTTCAACAAAGTTTTCTGTCATTATCTGCATCTGTACTCGAGCATCTAACACTGCTGGAAGAAATCACACAATGGTACCACATTCGATTCACAACAACAAACATCACACAGCACTCAGAATTGCCAGAACATTCTTTTAGGGTTCCTAATAAACTCAATTTTCTACTCTTAAAAATTATTATTTAACACGTTTTATTCTCTAAACTGTACTAGTTCCTGTTCCTACTCATTCTTATTCAGTGATTATACTTTCATTATTATTATTTTGAGAGAGAGACAGAGAGAGAGAGAGAGAGAGAGAGAGAGAGAGAGAGAGAGAATGCATGTGTACACGTGAGTGGGGGAGGGAAAGAGAGTAAGAATTTTAGGCAGGCTCCATGCTAAGTATGGAGCCTGAGGCAGGGCTAGATGTGGGGCTCAATCTCATGACCATGAGATCATGGCCTGAGCCTAAATCAAGAGTCGGATGTTTAACCAACTGAGCCAGCCAAGTGCCCCAGATTATACCTTTTATTTTACTGAGAGCACAGAAGCTATCAGGTGAGAATACTCCATTTTCCTATCAGTGAATTAATAAATCTGCTTGTATGTGTGCCCATCTTCTGTGCCTCCCCTCTCGTCACTATGGAGGAGGAGTTTTCTTCTTTTACTAACGGCCGATTTTTCCAGTTGGGCTCTAGTCCATCTTCTCTTGTTTCCTCTAGGATTTTGTTCTTATAAAATAATATCTTCACCTTGTACCATGAATTTTTCCTTTCTATTAGGTCACCTAATCAGTATGCAAAAACATGGCTAAGAATTTTATATCTTTAAAAAATACGTATCTCCTTTGACCTCATATTCTCTCCAGTATCTGTTTTTCTTCTCCCTGCTTCCAAGCAAAGTTTGACTTAACTTTCTTTCTGTCCCTTTTTTCTCCTACTAATCATGCCTCAGGACACTCCAATCTGATGTCGGTCTACCATGCTCTCTGAAACTTCTCATCAAGGTCACCTCCAAAAACCCATGCTGCAAACCTCAGTCACATTGTCTCTCGCTTCACCTTCTAGCCACAGCAGACACAGCTGACCTCCTTCCCCCCTTTCTTGAAACAGTCTAGTCTGTTGCTCTCCATGGTACTGCACTTGCTGGTTTTTATCTGGCACTATTAGCAACTCCTTGGTATCATTTCCTTGTTCTTTCTCCTCTACTTGACCTCCAAATGATGGAAGTTCTCCATAAGTTTTCCTGGACCTTTCACACTTTCCCCCTCTGTGCTGTCTTCTTTAAGTAACCTTAACTGATCCCAGGCCTTTAATTGCCATCTATATACACTCTACCCATGTACATCTATATACACATATATTTTAGTTTATATCTTTCCTACTCAGATCTATTCTTTAAGCGATAGTCTCCAGCCAGTCGTGCATGTAACGCCTCCATACTTATAGCTACCATGAATTGCACCCTCAGCATGGCCAAATCCGAGTTTTGATTCATGCCTTGATACTGCCCCCCAGTCCAACCTGTCTCCAGCCTCCACCTCCTCAATAAATGACACCACCATAAGCGCAGTTTTTCTTTTAAAAAAAAAGAAAGAAACCCTTAATTTGTTTCCTCTTTCTTTCTAATTTAGCAAGTCCCACTGGTTTTATCTCCAAAAGTATCACTAAGCCATCAATTTTCATCTATTGCCACTGTCACTGCATTCATCTGCGTGCATCTCAGCAGCCTAACTAATCTACCCTGCTTCCACCCTTGTTCCCCCATCATAATTTTCCAGACAGAGCCGGAGAGTCTCATAAAAACACTAATTAGAATACAATGCTGCTATGCTTAAAAAATTCTAAATGACTTTCCACTCTTCTGACAAGGAAACCTTCACAACTGTCTACAATACCTTGTGAGATGTGGGCACTGCCTACCCGTCTGGCCTCATGCTCCACAGTCTCACCTTTGCCTGGTATGCCCTGGTGACCTGGCCTTCTTGCCTTGCCTCAACTCCAGCTATCACACCTAGCTATGGCAGGTTCCTCACTCAGCAGCTCGCTTCAAGTAGCTTCTTCCTATTACTTTCTGTTCCATCACCTATTTAACTCTCTTCAATGCATTTTTAAGATTCACATTTATCTTGTTTGCTTTCTGGTTTATTTGACTCCTCTAACAGGTTGTCAGTTTCACAAAAGCAGGGGTCTGCTCTCCTGTTAACCTCAATGATCCCAGCACTCAGCAGGGTGAAGAGCACAGAGTAGGTGCTCAATAAATATTTGCTTAATGAGCAAAATGAATGAAGTATGAGATCACCAAATTCATGTTCCAAGTTCTGATTTAGGGTATATCCAAAGCCCAAAACTGAAAAAAGAAGCCATGCATGGTGAAATGTTTTTTTAACATAAAAATACACTGCTCTTGAATCTAGAATTAAATGGTAACTAAATGCAGAAGCCAATATTTTTCTCCAAGTTAAGTTTTAAAGGCTGATCTGTTTCCAAGATTTTGAGCACAACCATAAACATGGTAAAATTTGTACATACATCAGGTGGTTTTCCAAAGATATCTCCAACTACTTCTGCTTCATGAAATCAAATGCAATAAACAGATAACCAGCATTATATGTGACTTAATTCCACGTTAGAAGGCAAAACACCGTGGAGTGGTACAGCAAATGATACTTGTGCTGTCACTGTCCTCCATTGAAGATGGATGTGGAGGGAGTGTGTGCCTTAAACCTGTCTGCCAAAACAGAAAATGCAAACAGACCTATGTAGGTAAGATTGTGATATCAGGGAAATATCTCAAGTAAATTGCTGCCTACCTCCAATTCCTAGCTCCTCAATTCTTTGGACATCTGAATGCATTCAAAACCCTCCTTCCGATCTCTATGCCTTTGTCAAAATGTATCTTTGGGAAAAGTTCTGATCACCCACCTGGTATTATAAATTGTAGGATAAGCCTATTTGAACATTTCATAGAATCTGAACATTTAACAGTAAAGTTCCCTTTCAGCACAGGAAACAAAACAAAGTATAAAAAACAACAAAAAGCAATCTTTAAAAAAATTTTTTTAATGTTTATTACTAAGAGAGAGAGAGCTAGAGAGAGAGAAAGAGCAAGCTGGGGAGGGGCAGAGAGAGAGAGGGAGACACTAAATGCAAAGCAGGCTCCAGGCTCTGAGCTGTCTGCACAGAGGCCAACACAGGGCTCAAACCCACGAACCACGAGATCATGACCTGAGCCAAAGTCGGGATGCTCAACTGACTGAGCCACCCAGGCGCACCCCTCCCCCAAATAATCTTTTAAAAAGGGAGATTTTTGCATTTCTGACCCAGTTAGTGGAGGCAGTGTTGAATGAAGAAGGCCTGCTTATTAACATAAAGTTTCTATAACAAGATTTTGTATCAACATTAAGGAAAACATCTCAGTCTGCTCACTGGGTCAGCAGTATTTCTACATAAGTTTCACGTTTTCGGATAACTACCTGAGGCCAGCTATTTGACTCCCTATAATCAAAGCTGGTTGTGTCATTTCCTGAGGTAGAATTCTGTAAGTTACTATCGTGAGCCTGCTGAGGAACCAGAAAATCAAACTCCTTTTCTGAGTACATTTTTGTATTTCTACTAATGAGGGTTATATAATATATGCCATTAAAACAAGCAGAAACTCCTCCAGGGTCCTACACCCTAGGAACAAAGTAATATATTAATGTTTATTGGGTATATGAAGAGGGAGGAAAATTAAAGACAGCAATGCCCCCCTTTGTCCCTTATTAACTCTATCCTGCTAACTGTAATGGTTATATATTACCCTACAGGGGAAGCAAATGATTAACTATATCTGTAAAGCATCATCATTTTAAAAATTACGAACAAAATCTTAAAAAGTATCTTTATCAAACTTAGGACATCAACACTATATATCTTAACCCAAAACATGTAAGCAATGAAACGCTGTTTCATATATTCAGGGTGCTGATCAAAGTGATGAGCTATGTTTGTTACAAACAGTAGACAGAACTGATACCACAATGAGAATTTATCATTTTAAAATTCTAATAGGAGGTGCAAATAATTCAAAATTAGAGTGTAAGAATATTTATTTTGCCTTGATCTAATTAAAGATTTGCCTGAATAATTACTGTCTTGGGGGAAATGCATATTAGTTAGATGCTATGCTACAATAAATTTATATGCAAATTAAAATCTAGACAGTAGAAATGATATCTGGTAACAAAAGAGATTCTTGAATCTTAATTTCAAGCTTCCTTAAAATTTCATAGGAAGTTTTTTTATCATTTCTACCACTGTTACCCTTTCTGTGCTCTTCGCAATTTATAAAGACCCAGGCATCCTTAAAAGATGTGTTAAAATTTTTTACATTTCTTAAAATTTATAATGCAATCACCATGCATTTAATTTCCATCAATGCACTGTTTATCTTCACCTATATTAAAATATAACTTCAGGGGCGCCTGGGTGGCGCAGTCGGTTAAGCGTCCGACTTCAGCCAGGTCACGATCTCACGGTCCGTGAGTTCGAGCCCCGCGTCAGGCTCTGGGCTGATGGCTCGGAGCCTGGAGCCTGTTTCCGATTCTGTGTCTCCCTCTCTCTCTGCCCCTCCCCCGTTCATGCTCTGTCTCTGTCTGTCCCATAAATAAATAAAAAAAAAAAGTTGAAAAAAAAATAAAATATAACTTCATGGCTTTCAAATTAAAAGACGACAGAAAAAGAAAATTAAATGACCCACACGCCTGTATTTTAAAGCCACTATTTGTGCCTTTTTCATTGAGCCTCATCTTTACAGAATTAGGATACACTTTTTGAGAAAACACTCATTTTTATTATTCTGTCAGTTTAGTATGATGATTAGAGCTAAGGGGCGGATGGCTTTTTGTTCACATCTGGTGTCTCTTCCATTTGATACTAGCAACGTGATAGTGTAGGTGAATAAATGCAGCATTCACCTTTGTCTTCAGTTCTATTGCCTAGAGGCAGGTTCAGGTGCACATGCCTTATGAGGGGAGCGCTCTTGGGGAAAAGGAAGTAAGAGAAGCGTTTACAGCAGAAGGACCTAAGCTTGGTGTGGTCTACCTGGAGTCTAGCTCCAGCCTGACTGCTTGGGCAGCAATGGGTGCCATTGCACAGCAGAGTGCATTCCACCTTGAAGCAAAGGGGCCACCTTCTATATCCGGATGTTCCTCAGTCCTTGGGTCAGGAAGGAAGCATAACCTCTAAGAGGGGTAAGACAACTCTTGTTATGCCACGTGCAGTTCTCGAGAGAAAAAAGACAGCTTGACCTGTTGGCAGTCAACACTTAGAGGAGTTTGCTGCCTGGCTCGATGATGGTACAGGTGGGGATCTCAACTCCATTGCAACAGCTCAGACAGTTAAAATCTTCATTAGTTGTCATATCTGTTAATCAGCACTGATTTTCTGCCATTCAAGAAATAGCCAATATTTCTGTTTGAGATTAATCAATACTATTTTCTCTTCTGAAAATAAATAGACCACTTTGTGTATTTAATTATATAGGTGGCGCCTCAAAGTGATCTGTATGCAATGCACACTGAAAGTGTTCAGGAAGAATACTGAAAAGAACCACTTTTTCACTTTCTTCAAGAACTAATGTCAGCTTAGGTTGACAACTATTCATTTAGGTATTTGACGTAGAATCAGTTTCTCTGAAACCTAACCATTTGCTCATTTTGAAGGCCCATGAAGTTTCAAATAGTTTATCTTCCTAATTTCCATCATTATGGTAGCATATTATGATTTACAGCTTTCCATGACAGAATATTAAAAAAAAAACACTAGAGCCATAGAGGATTTATCACAGAACATTTGAGTAAATGTCCTGCTGATTTGAGACTTCCTCACCACTTCGAAATTAAATACGGTCAAAGAAAGGCAGTTTTGACAGTTCAAACCTTTTCCACAGCCTCAAATTCACATTATTACATGTCTGAACAATTTGGGGGAGTACATTTTAGAATGAATACTTTGTCACACAATATGGAAATTGGTACTCTGGAAGCCTGATGACAATGTACTGCTGATAGCTGGACAAAGAAAGCTTTCCCTACGACTTGATTTCACACGTTATACTCGAAATGCAAGACAATGATTCAATGTTTCCATGAAGATGGTCACTGATTAGTGGTTGAAACTGAATTTATTTTGAAAGCGGCTTTAACTCAGATTTAATGGAAAGACACCTAAAGGCTCTGATTAAAGCTCAGGTGGTCAGGGCTTGCAAGGACCCAGCTGCTTCACAATCAGTGATGTGGTCAAGAGAGCACAAAACCCTGGTCTATAGTTCAAAATGTTTACAGACAACTTCACTTTCCACAAAGAAGAGACGGACTGGTTTCACCATTACCAACCTCCCTAAAACTACGGCATTGATGTGAAACTGAACAATTTAAAATTAATATCTAGGACCTTTCAAATGGGAACCCTGGAAAATCAAGTATCATAAAAAGATTAGGGAACCACAAATTTGTTCTTAAGAATAAATCCTTTTGCCACAGCTGCTATTTAGGATTAGAAAGTGTTTATACTAAGGAGAAAAATTCTAGAACCCAGACAATAAATATGAAACAATCTTGTAAAATGTTTAACACTCAATAACATAACCTCATGAATATTATGAAATAATTACAGAGCTGTCACTCCTCTCCACCCCTCCCCCCTGCCATACACACATACCAATCTATCATTTGTTTTTATTCTGTGACATTGGCTGCTGCTGGAACTGTATCCTAGTAGATGCTCTAAAAAATTGTAAGGTCCTACAAAGGTAATCTGCTACACATTTGCCATCTTCTTCTTGGTGAATCTTTAATTAGAGACAGTTATATCAGACAAGCGTTTTGAAAATTTTTTAACTCTAATCTCCAAATTTTTCAATTTTTTTCTCTGTCTCTAATAATTTTTAGGAACCATTATGTTGCAGAATCTACATTTCAGCATTTGTTTTAGCAGTGCTTCTGTGTCTTTTCCTTTTGATAACTAGAAGTATATTTAAGCATAATAGATGGGAAAATAGACTAGGAAGTAAGCATAATCTAGTTAACAATGCTTGCTTCTCCTCCTTCCTAAGGACTTCTGTTCCAGGGCTACTAAAACCCAGCATTCACTCTCATCCACAATAATGGTGTACATATTGTTTAGTGCACTGCAGAGAAACATTCCCTATCCAGCCTGCGGCACACCCATTGTCTTCTCTTGCAGATGTAGGGGGAATTAATCATTTGGCAAAGGAATAAAAGATGAAAATGGTCAAATAGTGCTCTATGGAGAAGAAGGTAGAGAGAGAGTCCCTACAAAAGAAATAGCTGCCTCACAGCATCCCTAAGGCTTTGATGTACTTCAGTCTTTCCGAAGCTCTGTATGCAGGGTGCAAACCTCTGCATGCAAATCTGTATATTACTTCATTGTCAAATATAAGAGGAAGTTTATCAGACCTTTTTTTTTTCTTTTGGGTCATAATTATGACTAAGAATAGTGTAGGGACCACAGGCAGGCTGCCCTAAAATGTGCCACATTGGAGTATTGATTATTTTAAAGTTATGCAAGAAACAGCCACTGCAAGACACTCAGACCCTCCTCTGTTGCCCTGAAAGTAGGAAACAAATGTCCCATATGAAACAAGCCCTCCCTATACTAAGAAGTAAAAAGATATCCTAATCACCAGAGATAAGGACTTTAAAGTAGAAAAAACAGTAGAGACAAACTTCATTACTAGTGTTTTTGTTTGTTTGTTTGTTTGTTTTCACCTAGTACCTCAGCCTAAATTCTGCTCAGGATTCCCTGCTAATTAAAGCTCCCAAACACCTGTTTTCTTTATCCTCTCAACTCCTCACAAATTTATTGTCTCTTTGTCTAAAATGTATAAAAAGCTGCCGACCTTGGCCATTTACTTAGACTTCAATTTAAATATTGGCCTCTGTGCCTGTTAACCAGTCTTATGTAAGTTTAATTCTTAGTCCAGCTGGAAGACCTTGAAGGGTAGGGGAAGAATTTTTCCTTCCCTACAATAGGATAGTATTCCTGTGGGTTAAAAAGTATTTTCAAGTATTTGGGTCAGTTGATTAAGCATCTGACTCTTGATCTCATGGTCAGGTCTTGATCTCATGGTCAAGAGTTCAAGCCCCACATTGGACACTGGGTGTTGGGCACTGGGTGATGGGCATGAAGCCTACTTAAGAAAAAAAAAGAAGTATTTTCAAGTTTAATAATACTTGGTTGCTTTTATTACTAGAAGGTAATAGAACTATACTACCTTATAACTTTCCAAAGAGCTAAACACAAAGAGGTGCTTTTTTCACTAGCACTGAATCCTTTTCCTGGACAAATATTCTGAGGATAGGAAGAAAAAGATAATTACACAGTATTAATACTCTGCCCTTTTCCTGGGCAGAAGTATCTAAAGTCATTTCCTACAGATAGTTAAATACAAAGCAAATGTAAATTTCAGCAACTCCCTCTGTGGCAGAAATTAACCTCCTAAAACAGGTGTCTTCTGACTTCAGTAGCACTACATATCACAGGGGCTAATGAAAGATCAAGTTCAGGTTAATAACATTTACCTCACTTAATATCCTCTCACAGCCATTTTTTAAACAGTCAAAGAGCAACAGAAATTAAGGGTCGAGAGGATAAGTGATTCTAAAAATAAATATCTCATTACCAATACTAACGACCCCTGGACTACAAAACAATCTACATTCTTTTCTCTATACATGATCAGATGACTGCCTTTAAATGAAAGCAGGATTCAAGGAACTTCACTTCTAAAACCCTGAGAGGAAGGTTATCTCTTGTAGCAGGTTAGGCTCTGAAATACTACTGCTGTCTATTATAAACCCAGCACTATGCTGGGCACTTAAGACAAAACAGCATTTTCCCCTTCATTTAAAAAGCTTTGAATATTAAAAGAGAGTAAATCGTATTCCTGATAAAGAATTTAAACAGAATGGGAAGTTCTGAAGTGAAAAGGAAAGGCCCCTTCCACACCACCTTCATCAAAAGGAGTCACTATTAAGGTTTCATTACATATAATGTCACAGAAGTAGATCTGCTTGGCCAATGAAAATGCAAACAGACATCCCCAATGCCTTTCCTGTTGACTTAAAATCTTGTTTGTTTGTAGAAAGTGAGTCTTGCTGTTTTATGTTTTACAAATAACGTTCCCAATGCGTCTTTTTCTTTTTCTTTTACCAAAGGTAGCAGCCTGTGCCCTCAGGGTGCAACTTAACTCTGCTTCCTGTATCTTCCTTGCAAGAAGGGGTGAGGGCATCAAGAGCAATGGACTCCTTCTCAGCAATCTTTTGGCAGCTTAACAAGGAATATGCTTTTTAAGCAATGAGCAAATCGACTTTACATTTAAAAAGGATAGCATCTGTTTATCTTTGCTTTTTATTGCTTGTGCTTTCAGCGTTCTCCTCTAATTTCAAGTCTTATATTTAAGTCTTTATTCCATTTCGAGTTAATTTTCATGAGTGGCGTAAGATATGGGTCTAGTTTCATTCTTTTGCATGTGACTATCCAACTTACCCTGTTTATTGAAGAGACTGTCATTTCTCCAACGAGTCTTCTTGGCTCTCTTGTAAAATATGAGTTGACCGTTTACGCATGGGTTTATTTCTGAGCTTTCCATTCTGCTCCATTGGCCTCTGTGTCTATTTGTGTGCCAGTACCATACTGTTTTGGTGACTGCAGCTTTGTAGTATAGCTTGAAATCAGGAGGTGTGATGCTTCCTACTCTGTTCTTTCTCAGAACTGTTTTGGCTATTTGGGGTCTTTTGTGGTTCCATATAAATTTTGTGATGTTTCTTCTACTTCTGAGAAAAAAATGCTACCAGAATCTTTATAGAAACTGCATCAAATTCATAGATGGCTTTTGGTAGTATAGATATTTTAATACGGTTAATTCTGGAAAACAAGGGAAACCATAAACAAAAGGAAAAGGCAACCTATGGAACTGAAAATAGCTGCAAACCACATATGTGATAAGGGGTTAATATCTGAAATACATAAGGGATTCATAGAACTCAATAGTGAAAAATGAAGAATCCAACGAAAAAACTGGGCAAGTGAACTGAGTAGGTAACATTTCCAAAGAAGATAGTCAAACAGACAGCAGGTACCTGAAAAGGTGTTCCCCATCATTAATCCTCAGGGAAACTCCATTGAGATGTGGTTTTGTTAGAATGACTGTTATCAGAATGACAACATATAGTATTAGTGAGGGTGCAGAGAAAAGCGAATCCTTGTGCACTGGAGGTGGAAAGGTAAACTGGTGCAGCCACTACTGAGAAAAGGATGGAAGTTCCTCTGAAAATAAAAAATGGAGCTACTAATGGGGCACCTGGGTGGCTCAGTTGGTTAAGCGTCCAACTTTGGCTCAGGTCATGATCTCGCAGTTCCTGGGTTCCAGCCCCGTGTGGGGCTCGGAGCCTGCTCAGATGCTGTGTCTCCCTCTCTCTCTGCCCCTCCCTTACACGTATACTCTGTCTCCATCTAAAAAAATAAATAAAATAAAATAAAATAAAATAAAATAAAATAAAATAAAATAAAATAAAATAAAA